>NC_060172.1:26528852-26541474 GCF_021292245.1 Micropterus dolomieu
AGGGGGGGGGGGGGGGGGGGGGGGGGGGGGGGGGGGGCTAACATATGGTTGGAGACGTTCAGTCAGTGAAATAGCATACACTGAAAAAGATCACTAAGCTGGAAGATGACCTGAAGAAAACATCAAAAATCAGTGAAGTGACCATAAAGGGGCATTATGTAGTTCCCAGTGGCCACTAGCGGTGCGGTTTTAAGACTGCAACCAGGCGCGTGCTCACTTCAACTCATGAGCGAGCAGAATCCAAAACACAAACGCTTTCATACAGAAATCCTGCAATAAACGCAGGAACACCAGCATGCTTTTCACTCAGACATGTTCAGGCTCTGTTACTTCAACGTTAACGTTATAATCTCAGAGGTGGATCGACACCGGCGCCGTACCTTTCATTCAGCGCAGTGAGACACCGACATATTGGCGCAGTACCAATATTGGCACATTGGCATAGTACTTTTTACCATTACATCATTTCTTGCAGGCTTTGACACTTTGACATAACAGTGGTACAGAGGAAAGTAACGTGGGTTGCATTAGTTGGTGAAGTAATGTGAAAGCGATATAACTTTGTACCGGACAAAATTAGCAGCAAATTAGCCAGCGAGCTAACGCTATCTAACTTGAGCCAACTGAAGCACAAAATCAAAATATGTTTTACATGCTTTGTAGTAATGTTAGCATACCTGTCCAATAGGATGAAAGCCAACTCCGGGTCTGTTTTTATACCCAAAACAAAGCGGAGGTTTCTCCATGAATCAAAAGCCCTGGCGATGTTGATCCGTGTTTTCGTCTGAAGTCGATCCGATTGACATTAGGCCTGACGAGCTTCAGCAGATAAAACTTTTTTTATCCTCATGTGGAGTTTGTGTTGGAGTCTGTGTTGTGCTGGGAGCAGGTCGTTTCTTAGTTTTAGCAGACTCCATGTCGTAAGTTGCAGTGTCGTTGCTGCTGAGTGCAAAGTCAGTAGACAAAGCGAGAGCCTCGGGAGTGCGCATGCAGGTGTCAGTCACTGGATTTCGCTGAAAATCCGACCCGGAGCCTTCAGATAGGAATAGGAATACTTGCCTTCAGAGTTAATAGACAAACCCGGCAAGTGGATCATTTTAATGTCAGATTACAACCCCTTCACACACAGGCAATAAAAAAAGGATCAATTTTAGTAGAAAAACTACATATAGCCCCTTTAACGTTAACACAGAAGCGCAGAATCATTCTGCATTGACACTTTGTTTACACAACTTTTCACACCATGCAGGATTCCCAAACAAATCACCACACAACACTTCACTTGGGTTATGAATAGGATGCTTTCTAAAGTCTGGATTGCACAGAAATATTCTTGTTACATGAAGAAAAACGACTCATATTAGAATAGCATTCCGATAGATTTACAAAATTCACTGCTTTTCATCACTGGCAAATACATTGGTTTTGGACTGCACTTTGTTACTTTGTCTACAAAAAAATATCGTCAAATACTCCCTCCATCTCCAGCACTTTTCATTTCAACAATGTCTTTATCGAGACCTTTACTGTGTATTTCAAACTGTATATGCATATTATGTGGTACCACCCAGCAGTGATGAAGGATGACATTTGTGATAAATGCACTGACCATAAACTGTCAAATCATAGCAGAACCTGCCTCTTGGCCACTCCCTTAGTTACGCTCTGCACCGTTTCCCTCCTGTCATGTCCGTTTTACTCCCCTTCAGACCCGTGCATGGCTGCCGTGTTGGACACACTTGGTCAGAGTTCACTTTGACTGGAGCTAAACTGAGTCACATTGTGGCCAGAGGCATTAGCAGCCAATGTTAGTCACCATTAAACATCTCTTCACCTCTCTCCCCTTTTGAACTAGAAATCCCTGTGCTGTAACAAACAGCAATAGAGGAATTTGTGGGCAGAAATCTGTGTGTTTCTTTTTAACACATGCAACAACAAAAGGGTAAAAAAGAGGAAGGGTAAAGCTATAAACACATAAAAGTACGCAGCAGCAAAGTGGATAGCACTGGGTTGTCTGCTAGTACACTTTTATTTTCTTAATCTCTTATCATTTGCCCAGTTTATCTCCCACTGACAAGTTGTCACTCTCCCCTAGTATTTTGTCCTTTTAAAAAATACACTGAATTATTCACCTTGCTTCATGCATGTTACTGCTACTGTCAGTCCACATCACTTTGAAAACAGATAAGGGAGAGGTTTTTGGGTCATGTTTGTGAAACCTGCCAGAGATCTGCGCTGATAAGGTTTTTCATTTTTATATGTGGACAGAAAGTCATTTCAAATTTTTTTAGGTCTTGCTACTGTCTGAACATTTTTGTTAAACTTCAAATGTCAACAGATCTGAGTGAGAAGTAAGGTTTGAAATGCATTCCATGTTGTTGTCATGTGGCCACAAACTTCTAGGGAATGCTGTTTTCCAGTCAAATCTATCCGAGCTTGAACTCAATTTCAACAAACTGTAGATGAACAGTCGATGTCGATGACAGTGCAGTGTTGCGTCAAACAGCAGTAGCAAGCAAATGATAGCAAAACTGGTCAAACATAAAAGTTATTGAGCAGCTAAGCGAACATCACACTGAATTTGTCACAGCAAGATGCTCTCCATCTGACTTACTGCTCCTGGTGGACAGATTCACTATCTGGAAAGGAACCACAACAAACCTGAAGTTATGCTGGAGAGTATGAAATTCTTGAAAGGCTACCCAGTTGACAAAGGGATTACATGTCAACGAACAATGTTTATTTTTGGCAAATCAGACCCTCTAGTTTTGCACTACAGTGCAGTTTTGTAGCTGACACGTTTGATTTTGCAGCATAACAATAACACAACACAGATGATCACGGTGCAGGAGTTGAAAGTAGGACTTGTGTGTGTTTATGCTGAAGGGAACTAATGTTTCCAGCATGCTAAAATCAAGAACTGTTCATCTCCCATCTTGCTGCGTTGCTATGGAATAAACAAACAGCTGCAGATGTGAGTATCAGCTTTGATGTATGTCTCTTATGTGCAATGGTACAAGGGTTAGTGCTGGCGTGGGTGTTGTGACCACCTGCTGTCTTCAGAGACCTTAAGGAGCTATGCAAGATTCTTGACAGGGTTCAAAGAGGAGCATACAAAAGAGACATGAAAGCGGGGAATGAGCGGATGTGTTTCCCTCATTGTTAGAGCGACGTCAGCTAGGTATGGATCACTGCTCACCTACCAATCAATGCTGTGTCTAGAGTTCTTTCAGTTCAGTTTAGTCCAGATGGCATCTGATCAATCATCTAGTGTCTCACATGGAAATACAGCATATTTACATCAATAGACACATGCTACTTTCAGTATGAGCATAGCACATAACTTGGCGGTGCCCCTGTATAGAGTATAAAGAGCTGTAGCTGCAGCTTCTTTTGCGTTCTTCTTTTAAACTATGTCATGCCATTAATAGACACTAAGCTAAAATTTTCTTTGGGTATTTGTAAACGGCAAGGGAAAGCCAGAGATCGAACAGTGAAGCTGACCAAAGCCTGTGTGGAGGGTTCCATGTAGGCCCAAAAATTATGTCAAAACCCTGCGACACCGTAACCATATTAGTTAGATCATAAACTCTCAGCAAATCTAAAAAAACTATTTGGCCATCAGTGATGCTGCTTTGATGTTTGGCAGATGAGCCCTGTAGGTGGGCAGATTAAACAGTGATGATCCAAGTCAGACAAACACGCTGAGCCAGAAGACTTTTGTTTGTTCAGCTACGAGAACTACGGTGTTTTCTGCTGTTACATTTGTGACAAAGCAGCAGCTCAAGATGTGGTCGATACACGTTTTTTTCAAACACAACTTTCAGACATGTATTATTAACATACACTTGCCATTATCACCAGTAACCACAGATTTTGCCACCTACCTCTATTTAGTCATCGACATTTGCATTTTTAGAGTAATGCTTTTCTATAACCAGGTTTTTAGGGGCTTTAAGGACTAATATGTATCAACTGTATATAATATATATATATATATATATATATATATATATATATATATATATATATAATATATATAAGTGTAGTCGATAACCTTTCACATCCTCTCTGTCAGTCATTTGACATTGTTTATGGTTGTCCAAGTATTCTCTCCCTGGATACATGCAAATTAGTTAAGGGCTCAGTATGCTTTAACTTGGTTAGTGCCGGCCAAACATGTCTAAGAATTTATATTTTATAAAAGTAACCACAAGTTACCAAATAACCACAGGGGCAGGTGGGGCAATATCCCTGCCATCATAGAAAGTGGTGAGACATGATGAATCATGTGTGAAGTGTGAAATCACACGTGAAGTGTGCATGCTCATCATGCTTATCGGATTACCTTTAACCTCTTAATTGTGAAGTTGGAAAGGTTATGGGGGAAAGAGAGTTTCGGACGCTTTCTGAAGCATACTGACGTCTTATGTTTTTTCAGCAGCTATACAATAGTGTTGCTTGCAGGGATCTATAATTAATAGAGCTGGATTAATGATGCAACAATTTAATGCTACCCACACAACAGTTTAGCTGCATGAAACAGGTATGAGTGATGAATGCCTCAAGATTTCTGCTGAGCTGGAACAGACAAACCATTAAAAATGCATATCAACAGTGATATAAGAAGGATGAATAACTGGGCGCTAAAATTTCTTTTCCAGCACCTTAAATCCATTCAGCCTAAACCACTTTAATTTTGACTCTTTTATTTTTTCACTCTCTTCCACACAGATTTGCTCTTGCACCACATGTGTTTGTAGATCCTCTTAGGGTAGCCATGCTTGAAATCCAATTTTGGTGAAGCTATAAAGCACTGAAAAAAATATATAAAATAAAAAGTTTATAAACTGTGATGATTCTTTTCATGACACACAAGCCAATGGAAAACAACTTTGCAACTTTAGTGCAGTGGAGTTTTTGGGATTGGACACATGGAATCAGCAATGCTAATGGAAAGTTTGTTTCCAAAGAATAGAAGCTGTTTCCCAAGACACTTATTCATCATCTGGGTTTTGTTTTTACCATCTGCCAGTGCTTCAACGTTATTGGTTCTACTGATGTTTTACAATTGCCTGGTGTGGTAATTTATTGCACTTCATAATATCCTGCTCCTGCACCAGCCCTCCTTTTTTTGTGAACAGTTTAAATAAGATCAGAGCAGAATATTTGCAGTCTCTCAATCTTTCATGATAACACTGCTCTCTCAGTCACAGTTTATTAAAGCAGTAAGCTGTTAAGAAGCTGTGATTTTGCAGTTATTTAAAGCAACTTCTGGAATAGCTATTCTGAGGTAAAGCACCCTCCGACTGCAAAGTGGTTGATTGATTTAAAGACACAGGAGTAACCACAGTATTACAAGTCAATATGATACATTTTTTTCTTTTATTAATCAGAGTTGTACCACAGTAACATGTTACTTTTTATTTGATCACAGGTATTTTTTTACTTCAAATATTAAGCAATTTCCATTCCAAGTTTTATATATGTGTTTGTATTTCACCAGTCCTTGATATAGTACTTGATATATGTATAGAATGATTACTGTGCCACATAGGAGACAGAATTATTAAGTTATAGTTAATGACAGAAGCCTCCATTGGTCAGCGTCATTGGTTATAGTGTGGAATTATGGTCTTACAATTAATAGAACACGTCCTCATAACTGAATGACAAAATAGGTTGCTTGCCAATTTTCCCAATGACAATATATCCTTTGTTACAGTCATACTGCCGCTAGAGGTTGCTTAACAATGAACAATAATTTATGGGTTATAATGAGGTGCTGTGTAATCGCCCTATATGGACATTTTTATGGTGAGGATTGGCTGAATACTATAAAGAATACTGCAATTACTTCAAAAATGTGCGTAAAACTGCATAATCCATTTAGCAACAAAAACAGGAAAACAAAGGTCAGAGTCATCATATTTCTTATTATTATCACTTACAATTTCATGTCATATTTGATCCTCCAGGGCCTTATCTTCCTTTAAACTTTTCCCATGCTGTAAAAACACATTTAAGCTACATGTGGTTAGAACATGAAAGGGATTGCTTTAAACACCACAAGTGGCTGACTGATATATTGAATAGAACTGTTGTGGTGAAGAGTAACATCAATTTGAGCTCCAGAGTGTGCAGCAGAAGACAATTTTGGAGGGCTGTTCACACTGATTCCCACACTGCTTCTAGCAAACTAAATTGCAGCTTATGCGTCTTAAATACATTTTTTGGGAGTAATTTACTACTTTGACAATGAGTTCTAAAGAATCCAAATTTTAAAAAAGCATGTTTACTGTTTCAAGTGTAGCGTGGTTTTAATTAAAAACCATCATCAGCAGGAGGTGAAGGTGGTGGGAAGCAACAGCTAATATACAGTTCTTACCTTCATTTAAGCCTCAGAGATCATTGAAGTTTTGTTCTCAATTGCAATAAAGTCAAGATACAGAGAAATACGTAGAGTTAAAATATTCAAAAGAGGACAATGTGAAAACAATAGCACACTGAGGTGAACTGGTTTGAGATCATCATCTCAAATTGTCCAGGGGTAGTGAGAGTGTCAAACTTGACAATGTTTTCTAGATAGCTCCATGTGTTTGGTTCACACATTTTCCAAGCTCAAAATAAACCCGCAGGAAGCATACGAGAATACCAGATATGCAAGCTGATTGCTTATTAGCAATGAGGCTTGCAAGGCAATGCAAAATCCAAAATTTAAACAGTCTAGATGGCAAAAATAAATAAAAAAGCTCAGAACAAACTGATCTATCTTTATGCAAAAAAGCACATTGGTATTGTACACTTTTTCCTTACAAATGCAGGTTTAACCTATGTATGCGAAACACAGGAATGCACCTTTTAGACTAGAACATTGTGCTTCTCTGCTTTAAAGGGCCCTGTATCTATCAGACCTCTACAGGAAGCAGCATCATCCATCACTGTCAGTGTTAATATTGTTTCCCCTCACCTCCCAATAGGCAGCTTGTGTTTTGGTTTACAGCATTTATGTTTTCAGACTTGTGTATACTCACAGGCCCTCACCTGGCTTTGCTCTCTGGCATCCCCCTGCCAAAACTCATAAAACTAATTTCAACATTACATGCAGCCAGCATATTAAAATGCCTCTGCTCGAAGACATCTTTCTCTCTCTTTCTTGTTCTTTCTCATCACTCCCTCAAGGATTTAGCTTATTATTGTTTGTGTTTTATATTCTGTTTCTTGTTTCAAGATTGCTTTGAAAAAAACGTTCTTGTGAAACAGCTGAGATTTTATGCAGTTGGAAGGTGACAAGAGTTGCTGTAATCGATTACATTTTCAAATACTTGAATTGTTTTTTCATTGTTTAAAAAAGGGATTTATAAGTGCAATTCTACTACTATTGCTACAATTGAATGCCCTGCCACAGTGGTTAGTAGAAAAGGAAACAAAAAGTGTAAAGTGAAAAGGTTCATGACAGACATCAGTTTTCTACCAGGTTAGTTAGTACCAGGTATCCAGAAATATTTGCAACTATCAACAGAAGGGCTGAACATTCTAGTGAATGAAATAAGCCTGCAGTCCTAATGGTCACTCCACTTAGATTCGATTTTCCAGTATGTGTCTGTTATGTTTAGAGGGAAGAAAATAACACCTTTGAGTTATAATAACCTAATGGTGGGTCTTTCTACCTACCTATCTTGCTCTAAAAGTGATTCAACCATCAAGTGTCAAAAACATCCAACAATTTCAAACACATTGTCTCTCTGCTCCTTCTGACTTTTCTCTTCTTTTCTTGTCCCTTTGACCAATTATACTGTATTTTGCTTGCTTGCTTGCTTCAGCAGAGTGCACAGAAAATATAATGTTCACATTGCCCTGATTCTGGCAGATGTAAGTGCCAAAGTGATTGTTGTCTGAAAGTCTGCTCATCCACCACCGTCGAACCAATCCTGTAAATACATAAAGGTCAAGGTTCACAAGTGAATAAGATTACTTCTGCTCTCCTTTCCAGCACTATTACAGTGAACTCACCTTGTCCCTACTATCCATGGACATTCACATTCACACACGCAGTCATCATGCACAACATCACTTTGTAGATTAAATTATTAGCTGATTCCCTGTAAACCATAGACTTGCTCTGTGTCGGATAACATTGCAGCCATCTCAGAAAACACTGATGAAATATAATATTCATGTCATGATTACCTAACAAGCTCCTTATGGCAACATGAGGAAATAAGCAGCCTCAAGCAAGAGAGTGTAAAACTAAAACCACAATTTAAGATATCACACCAGATGTTCAGCCATTTTCAGACATAAAGCGCTGTCTCTAATATCATCCTGAAACATGACTCAGCATGATTATTTTAATGGCTTGCCTTGTCCTCTCATGGGATATCACTGACTAAAGAATATCCTGTTAAGTAATGAGATACAATTCAGTATACATATTGTCTTGTGTGAGTGTGGATATTGGATGATGATTGATATACAAGGGAACTACAGAGTTGTGTTAAAACAGGGTATAGAGTCTGTGTCTGTGTGTCTGTACTATCCAACTGTGAGTGTACTGCATGTGTGAGTGCACCAGGCAGCACAGATCACAGAAGTGGTGCTGTATATAAAAGGGATAGACTTAATGCAACAGCTGGCCAGGTGAGAAGGCACAAGGTAAAATGTACTGGATCTTTAGTCTGGACTTAAATAGACTCAGAGACGGTGTCTGTTTCACTGCATATGCCAGGAGGTGGGGAAGGTAACTCTGCAGGAGAGGACTGCCACAGAGAAGAAGACTGAGGCGACAGATTTCCAGTTTGCAAGACTCTAGGGAAACAATTTTATGGCCTGATGCTGGATTTATTCTGCACAAAAGATATTACGGATGCTACCATGAAGTAATTCTTTTAGAAATATGGATTCCCTGTATTCAAATTCTGAAATAGTGCCACGCCCACCTAACCGACTTTTAACCTTATCTCTATGTCTTCGCCAAATACTGCCATTCTTGCACTGACCGTTGACAGTGCTCAGTTCTTTTCAAAATAGCTTTATACACATGAACACAAGAGCACTCTATTTGTTGCTAACGTATTGCTAAAACATGGAAAAAAACAAAGACGATCCTCGATGTGTCTTGTTGGCACTTCAATTTTCCTAGTTTCAGATGGTCTTTGTTGTCTGATAAAGAAAATTAAGGAGTTCTTGAGACTGAAATGAGTCTTTCTTGCTTCTGCCTGTGACTGATTCAGTGTTATAACAAGAGCCTCCCTAGGAGATACAGAGTATTGACAAGTGTAATAGCATACATAGGCATGTCAGTCTATGACAAGTACACAGATAAGGATGAAAAGTACTAGTGTGGTCCTTTAGTAGTATTTTCCTTGAGCTGATGGAATTGTTATGGGGCTGGGAAATCATTTGAAGAAGGGCGGAGAGTGTGACATCAATCAAGTAGCTTTTAAATTCACTACTAATGTCTGTGTGTGCTGTCAGGAGGAGAGCCAGATGTACAACCTGCACTGTAAGAGAATACTCTTAGTATAGCATGATTACTTAGGTGCACCCCCCCCCCCCCCCCCCCCCCCCCCCCCATTTACTGGTGTTGTATTATTGCAGTGCTAAACCTGTAGTTATGAAATGTATATTTTTTTAAACCAGAACTTGAACTACTTCACAATTCCTGTTAAAACACATTGGGAACATACCCCACAATATCCTAATCCACTACAGATTTTAAAGTTGTAGATCTTGTTTCACCCACAGTTCTGTTCTTAATTGACTCCACCATGGAATAAATGAGAAGAAAATGAAAAGATAAATTACTCTAATGGGAGGAAACGAAGTGTGAAAAGAGATATTCCTCCCAGTATTTTCTAGGATGCAGCACATTGGTAAATTGAAAGTCAAGAACGATCCGACATCTATATCTGACACAGATTCTGCCATGATTACAGAAAAAGATGTAATTTTAATATCAGGCATTTGTAGAACAAGACATTCCTTCATTCTCTGGAACTAAAAACACAATATAAAAGGTGAAAAGCAAAGAATGCACAGAAGAAGACCAGATAAGGATAACTGTGGCATGGGGAATGCAAATTGATTAAGTTAACTAAACGACAGGAAAAAGAATTCAGTCCTTAGACACCATAGACTTCAGATTTGTTTAAGGTTGGCTGATTTACCCCCTGCAGCTTTAGTGCTTTACAGTAGATTTCATGCAAATAGCGGTGCTGGGTGGCACTGTTTTTATTCTGCTCCAGCTTAAAGGTCAGGTCTTATAAGCTTCCTAGCACCATTAAGACACAGTTTGTTTAAAGCCTGTCTGAAGGACAATGCTCAATGAACCGGAACACAGGCAGGCCGTAATAAATGAAAGGGAAAAGTTATGGTTCCGCTCAATGAAGTCAAAGGGCAGATGGAGGATAAGAGTGTGTCTCATCTCAATATGCTGTTATCCCCACGACTGAAAGACCAGACAGACAGCAAAAAGAAAATGTGATGCTTTGAAATTGGAATATCTGCACATTCATGGATGTGCTATTCTTTTTTTTGACTGGAAATGACAGTGAATAGAATGAAATTGTGACCTTTTGTTTTTTGTTTGTTTTTGAAAGGCGTATTCTTCCAGTGCTAACTAATTCATTTCCTTCCTGTTAGCTTTGTTTTTTTTTTTAAACTTTAAAGAGGTGGTATTATGCTTTTTGGCTTTTCCTCTCTCCTTTATTGAGTTATATCTCTTTTATGTGCATGTAATAGGTTTGCAAAGTGAAAAAGCCCAAAGTCCAGCCAAAAGGGAGTTCCCATCTCCCACAGAAAGCTCTGCTCTGAACCTCTTGAAAACAGCTCGTTTGTAGTCCAGCCGTTTCCCTTCCTTCACTGTGACGTCACAATGAAAACGCATCATAAAGCTTGCCAAGCGGCTAGCGGGGTCAGGCACGCCCTCAAACCAAGCTAGTCTGAGCGGAGGCCCTTTGATTTTAGTTAAGCCCCTTTTCCACTGCACAGTACCAGCTCGACTTGGCTCGACTCGCCTTTGTTTGATTTTCCATTGTAGAAATGTTGTACCTGTACCTGTTTCCAGATACTTTTTTTCGTATCACCTCACCTCTGTCGAGGTTCCAAGCGAGCCGAGGGATACTAAAATGTAACGTGACATATAACCTCATTACTGGATTAACTGACATAACCTAATTTTATTCTCAAGAAAGCTTACAAATAATAGATTTAGGACAAATAAATTTAATTCTCATCCTAGAATTCCTAAAAGTGAACTTGAGAATTTCCACATGGCTATAAATAAAACAAATTGGAATGAATTTATAGCTGGGAGGAATTTAGAGGAAGACAGCGAGAGATTTATAAACACAATTCAGAGCATAGCACAAAAGTTCACAAAGACATCCCAAGGTAAGAAAAAGAGTAAAAAGAACTGTCTACCATGGTTGAGTACAGACTTACTGAAACTGATGAAGGAGCGAGATCGTGTACTAAAACATTTTATGAAGTTTAAATTGCAAATTGATAGACAAAAGTTTACAATGTAACGTAACAGGGTTACTCGAGAATTAAGAAAGGCTAAAGCAAACTTATTAGTATTAGTATTAGTTTATTAGTATTATTCATGAGTCTAGAGGTAATACTAAACAAATTTGGGAGCATATTAAGAAATTAATTGGTGTAAATAACAGTGGATCATCAAAGCAACTACAGTTAAAGCTACATGGTAAAATATCTGAGGATCCCTTTGAAATGGCTGAAGCCTTTAAAAGATACTTTATAGACTCTGTAGATGAGATTACTCAAAGTTTTACTGAAACAGATGAAAACATTTTAGTGGACTGTCAGTTCCAAACTTCCAAACCCCAATTCTGTATAAGTAACATCTCCGAGCAAGAGGTAGTAAGGATAATTAAAACACTTAAGACTTCCAAAGCTAAGGACTGCTACGGGATAGACTCTATAATGCTCAAGTCGTTAAAGGACTGCTTAGCTCCATCCATTACAAATATCATAAACCTCTCAATATCTCAAGGGATTTTTCCAAACACATGGAAAACTGCTATTGTGTCACCAATTCTTAAAGCAGGAGATCCCAAGATTATCAGTAACTACAGACCTATCAGTATTTTGCCTGCTGTATCCAGGGTGATGGAGAAATGGGTTTCAGAGCTAATAGTCTTTTATTTGAACAACAGTGACTTTAGCCTGCATCCTATGCAATTTGGTTTTAGAGCTCACCATTCAACAGAGACTGCTACCCTTTCTGGAAAATATTAAATCCATGATGGATATGGGTGGTACTGTGGGGGCAATCTGGTCCTTAAAAAGGCCTTCGACACTGTGAATCATGTAATACTTATTAGGGCCCGAGCACGACCGTGCGAGGTCCCTATTGAATCTGCTCGGATTATTTTTTTTTTTTTTTTATTTTTTTATTTTTTTTTTATTTTTTTTTTTTTTTTTCTGCAAAGTAGGCCCAAATGACATGGCCTAAACATACTCGAAAAGTCACCAAAATTTGCAAACATGTCAGAACCGGTGAAAAATTTCGTATTCTACAAGTTTCGCACATGGGCGTGGCAAAATGACTCGCTAGCGCCACCTTGAAAATTGGAAATGATTAGCCCCTCGTTCA
>NC_060172.1:26541494-26551456 GCF_021292245.1 Micropterus dolomieu
CCATTACAAATATCATAAACCTCTCAATATCTCAAGGGATTTTTCCAAACACATGGAAAACTGCTATTGTGTCACCAATTCTTAAAGCAGGAGATCCCAAGATTATCAGTAACTACAGACCTATCAGTATTTTGCCTGCTGTATCCAGGGTGATGGAGAAATGGGTTTCAGAGCTAATAGTCTTTTATTTGAACAACAGTGACTTTAGCCTGCATCCTATGCAATTTGGTTTTAGAGCTCACCATTCAACAGAGACTGCTACCCTTTCTGGAAAATATTAAATCCATGATGGATATGGGTGGTACTGTGGGGGCAATCTGGTCCTTAAAAAGGCCTTCGACACTGTGAATCATGTAATACTTATTAACAAATTAATTTCTTTTAATTTTTCCAATGATACCATTAACTGGATTGATTCATATCTAAAGGGAAGAACAAATTATGTAAAGGTTCAAAATCATAAATCCACAGCTTATACAAATAATACTAGTGTTCCGCAAGGATCTATACTTGGGCCACTGTTGTTCAGTCTTTATGTTAATGATTTGCCCTTGGTTTGTCTCGATGTAGAAATCCAGTTATATGCTGATGATGCTGTTATTTATGTACACAGCAGCACAAAGCAGCAAGCTGCTTCAAAACTGACCAGTGCAATGAACTATATCACAACATGGTTTGACAGATCATGTCTTACGTTAAATGTTTGTAAAACAGTTGTAAAACAGCATGTTCTTTTCAAAGCGACCATGTAGCACTCCCGACCCAGACATAATAATATCAGGTCAAAATTTGCAAGTTGTGACTGAATACAAGTATCTGGGTGTCTGGATTGATTCGAATCTCTCTTTTAGAGCTCATGTAAAAAGTATGTGCAAACGAGTTAGATTTAATTTAAGTAATTTTAGATTTGTTAGGGAATCACTCAGCTTTGAAACTGCTATGATATATATGAATGCCATGATTATCCCGCATTTTACATATTGTTTGACAAGCTGGGCACAGGCTAACAAATCCACAATGAAGTCACTCGAAAGTCTTTATAAACATTCTATCAAAGTTTTAGTTCAGAAATCTAATAGTTTTCACACCTGTCAAATCTTAAATACCCATAGACTTCTGAGTTGGGAAAACTTGATCACTTATAGTAACCTTTGTCTAGTTTATAAGATATTGCATAGCACTGCCCCACCTCCACTGAAGAGATTTGTTATGCAGAGAGCAGGCACTCATGTCACCAGAGGTATCACAAGTGGGGATTGTATCATTCCCACTCGAAAAAGTGCTTTTAGTCAGTCAGCATTCTCTGTAACAGCATCTAAACAATGGAATCTATTGCCAATGCTGATAAGAGAAGCAAATACTTATCGTTCTTTTACTGGTCAGCTTAAGAACTGGCTAATTGATAATCAGATGTGCACATTAGACTACTGACTGCATACTGAGATTTGTTGCTTGTTTGCAGATTGTCTTTTGATAGTCTTTTTAATCTCTCATTATGTTTTGCCTATGTTGTGTGCTGATATGTTGTTTGTTACTTATTGTTGTGTGTTGTATCTGTCTTATTACTATTTTGTTTATATTGTTATTACATGTGGACTGTAATAAGTCATTTTATGTCATTTTAAATCTTCATTTTAGGTTGCCTTCATAATAACTGGCCAGGGACAATGAGCACTGTCCCTGTCAAATAAACAAATAAATGAAAAAATAAATTAAATTAAACACGACAGACTGTTGATTGGTCAGAGAGAATATTCACTATTCACTGCATCATCATTGCGTGCACCAGACAGAGAGAGGGCAGCTACAGAAAATGTTATATTTTATTTTGTACAAGTAAGATGCATCACTCTGTAGCTCAAGAGCGGAGTGTACAACACATAGGTTGAAAAGAGGAGCTGCAGCAATGTGCAGTATGAGAAAAATATGGTGTTTTTTGCAAATTAAACCATGTAAACCTGTTCTGGTACAACCCCTAATTAAGATTTTGAACCTGAAAATGAGCATAATAAAGATTTTGAACCTGAAAATGAGCATAATACCACCTCTTTAAATATTTTAAATATTTCCACTTTTGTGCACCTGTTACACACACAAATCAAATTATATGATCAATTCATTAAGTTAATTAAAAAAATCCATTATCAGTTTCACCGCTTTACTTCCTATAGTCTTCCCTTCCCATACTGCAAAAGTCACTACCAGGAAATTTTCACCGTAGGTGAATGAATTCATGAGTGCAAACCTCCACTGAGAACCCTAAAAGGAGTCATGTAGAGTGATCTGAAGGCCTCGTATGTGAGCCCAGGGGAAGCTGCTTATTGATTTGCTTGTCTAGTGGCTCTCTGTAATAATAAGGAAATAAAGCCCCTGGATATAAGGAGATTGATGTCAATCAGCAACCTGCCTCAAGTGTGGCTTGTCCCATCTTGTTAGCTCTCTCTCTCCATGCATTGAGTGTTCGTTGATGACTCTATTGATATGCAACTAGAAGAGCAGGCTGTCTTGAGGAGGATTCCCCAATGACTGCTTACTCTGTCATTTTAGAGATTGTCACAAATAATGGAATATCAGTGCAAAGGACTTGTACCTCTACTGTAAATGTCAACATAATCAGGATGGCTAGATGTCCTTTATTATAATCTGGTCAGTAGAGATGAGCCATAAGACTACAAACATGCTTTGTAGTTTTAGAAATCTTCTGCAATCCATATTTGCCTTCTCTAATGCATTCATTAGGAAAACAGATGAGGAGTTGAGATGTTCAATTCAGTTTATATCTGTATTGTCCCACTAGAACGCAATCTTTTTACAGCAAGGCAGCATAAAACACAAAAACATGAAACATAAACACAATAAAAACAAAATAAGTTACAAGTGCTGGTACTATACACACGCAATTCAGAAAAAAACAGCAGCTAGAAGAATTAAGATAAAAATAAAATGCTACGATGTGTGAGAAACTAAAAGGCTGTTTATAATATTACAATTAAGAGCATTTACTGCACATGGGATGAATGAAAACTTGATCCCATGGCAGACCATCCTGTTCCAGTTCATTCTTTATCCAGCAAGATATATTTATTTAAATATTTAGAGTACTACACCTTTTTAAACATGTGTTAATGTGGCTGGGTGCCCTGTACAATATTTAAAGGGTAAGAAAATGCCTTTACAGAAGGTGTATTCAGTATACAGAAGGTGTATTCATTTTCATGACAACTCAACACGCTTGACCTCAGACTAGTTCAAATGAACCATTCAGGCTTGTTAAGATCATTTTTTACTGTCAAGTCAGATTTTTCTACATCAGTAACTACATATCTGATAACAATGGCTGCATGTTTAGCTTCAGTTTTAAAACAGTGTTGAACGTTTACATCAAGGTTGGTGTGACACTAGGTAGCTAGATGTGACGGAGCATAAAAACACAATCAGTTTCTTTAGTAACAGGTGAACATTCTTTACAAGACCTCTGGTTTCCTCTGAGACCCTGACATATCCTAAATGTGCTCTCCTAAATGTGCACACAAAAGAAACATTTCACTAAATGTCCTTAAGGACAAAAAATGGTATTTTATTGTATTTGTGCCACTGCTCAGAATAAGATAACAGCAATCTCATTCTGTCATGGTAATTACCACCTCTAATTTATGAATTAGCTCTAATTAGCCATCTTCATTGCGGTGTGATGTAATGTAGTTACACGCATAACCTATTGAGTGTGCAGCATGGTATCTACTTTAGCTGTTGGATCTGGAGCAGTAAATTCAGTTTAAATTCAAGGCAATGTAACAAGCTATATTACATTTCACATCAACTCCTATGTCTGCTATGTCTGCTGTCACTTGCACTCAGCCTATAGCGAAACCTTTTTGACCACTAGTAGCACAGCACAATACACAGCACAACTTTCACAAGTGTGAACACCTATCATCTCTTTGTGATTATTCATTGCCTGTGTGAAGGGTTAAATATGATAGCGCCCATTCTGTGAACCTGACAGAGCACATCACGATCACTTTGTTCTGACAGTAGACTGGTTATGCCAGCACATTACCGTACATCTATACCTGATTGGAGTCCTTCAAGCACAATAAATTTAAATTGGCTGGCAGTAGAGTGTGATTTTCTAACTCTGGATGGAAACAGGTGAGAACAGGACCTGCCTGTGTTTCTATATAGAGAATCATGGTCTGGCAAACATTGTAATTTTGTCAACTTATACAATAAATGGCTGGATAACAAATCAAATGAACATAATTTCAGCTTTGGCATTACATTATAGCTTGTTGCTAAACAAAAAATGTATTTTATTTTTGATAACAGTATAAAAAGAGCTATTTTAGGAAAGGCTCTTTGTGTTATAAACATATGCTAGTGACCTGCCTGTTTGTCCCAAGTGGAATGTATGGGAATTGTTGGCTTTGTAACACTTAACAGAAGCTGGATTTGATCTTACAACTTAGCATGTTTTTTTTTAGCACAATATGGAATTAATGTACTAGAGGTCATATTTGAAAGAAGGAATCATTTTTTCAACGACAGCAACAGAATAAATGGGTCAATGTGTATGCCAAGGACATGTGTTAAAGGTTCACATTTATCATACTGTAAAACAATCAACAAGCCTAACATGACGTACTGGTGAATATAATGTCATCATCCAACAATAAACAGCCTGTTATGTCACTTGTAAATCGTTAAACAGTGACAAGGTAAAAGCCTGCCTGTTTTAAAAAGTTTTACTCCCTCATGTCTATTTTATTTGTAATTGTCTTTTATCTCTATTTTTATTTTTTTTTTAACTATGTTTATTACAAAATGTTCATTTTATTTTTATTATTTTTATTTCTGTTGCGCATTAGTCTCAAATTGTCTGACCGTTTATATTTGTAATGTTATTATCCCTTGTGAGTCATCTCAAAGCACTTTGAATTGCACTAACCTGTATGAAAGGTGCCATACAAATGAAGTTTAATTGATGGATGGATTTATTGGTTGAATGATTGATTAATTAATTGATTGAGTTCAGGTAGGGGGAGGCATCAGGGTTGGCCAATCAGATGCCACTCCCGATCAAGACCCTGGCAAAAAGCTATGTTTCATAAATAATTTTCAAAATGTTCTATTAGCCTTCACATGTTATGCAAATTTATATTTTAAAATTATCCAATTTTATTGACATGCTCCACAATCATATAGTTTGTGTATTGAGTACCATGCATTTTCCCAACCTAGATGCATTTTAAAGATGCTGTTGTTCTTATGTTTGTGTAAATATCTTTATTTCCTCTTTCGTTTCAGGATCATCATTAGCTGAGATGTAAGGCATTTCACATAAGTCTATTAATTAATTAAGATTAATAGATCGCCATATAAAGGGAAGTGCTCATATGTGCACACATATTTGCAGCCAAGGAATGCAACTTGCATGAAAAAGAGACTGTGTAATTGGTTATTTCCTGTTTTGTCTTTACTGGTTTACATTACACTAATACTCTAATAATTACATTTAATATTCAGATTTCAGTTCTGTTCTCTGAAACACCCGATTAAGCTTCAAAGATGAGAACAGCATGGTAGCAGTAGCTACTCTGTAATCACCACAGTGAGGTCTTCAACCTGTACACATTGATCCTGTATTGATCTGTGTATGAGAAACTCTGGTTTAACCCAGTTCCCCATTCTCACTCTCCACTTTCACTCGATATTCTGACTGAAGGGCAGCAAATGTATGATCAGAAGCTGACCAACACAGATAGAGACAAAGAGGGAGACAAATACAAGAAAATAAGAGGCAGGGTTCAGTTACCAGTTCAATACAGCAGTAACAATGATCTTGGCTAAGGATTATTCCCCAGCTTTACCATGTAGTATATGTGTGTTGGAGATTTTTATACTAAGTAGGGGGCAGCCTTATTTACTTCAATCATACATAAAGACCTCCCTTTGCACTTTTATTCTAGCTAGTTGTGAGACATGTCAAATATGCTTAGTTTGCCTTTATAGTGTAACTTTCACTGCTCTTGTTGTGACAGAATAAGGCTACAAGGAAATGTTTCTCCTCCATCTTAGAACATCAAAAAGGTCTTGCTTCTGTCGCCAAGAAAGATAAATGTGGTGTTGTCGCGTATGCCAGTAAAATGTAAAACCATGTGACAGATCTCTCAGCCTGGGAGAGGCTTTGTAACAAAATTGTTTACTCTTCCGCCTGAATAGGCTGATCAAACTTTTATTAGCATGCTGGATGAGGGTAAAACTACTCTGCATCAGCAAAATGTTACATTTACATTTACGTTTTATGAGCAAAGCAGAGCTTCTCTTGTGGCTCAGTTAATGTTATTCTGACACCATTTCTCATTTAAAACCTAAATGTATGTTTCCTGTTTAGGGGATCCTTATAGAATCAATAAAGACAAAGTCAGTTTTCCAGCATGAACGTTTGCCTCCTGACAAGGAGATTTAAGCATCTATTTCACATGCAGGAAAAGCAACTGGTGCATGTAATCAATACACCCAAAATTAACCAGTCAATTGTAGAATGTGCAAGCTTTATAATTTAATCAGATGTTAAGAACTGATCACATGGGGATTAAACAGGTGTAAACAATAGACTGGCTGTGAAACTCACCATGAACTGTCAAGCAGCAGATGTGTGATACACTTCAGACAGAGGTTGTTTTTTTTCTGGTAATCTGATAGGGAATTTCAAGGCACAATCATTTATAAGGAAATGTCAAACAAACCTGACTTGAAAAGCATTTTAAAATATATTGTTTCACCCATGACATGCTACTGTATTTTACAAGACAGTTGAAATGGACCCATACATCATCTACAGACTGTGTAAAAATGAATCTCACATTTGTCTTGACTTCCAGCTGAGGCTCCTTCATCCTCTTGGAGCGCTGTAGCTAATAAAAACTCCCCACGAGGAAATCTCACTCATTTGCTGCCTGTGTCAACAACATCATCTATAAGCATGAAATGTGTGCTGGCAGCTTTTCTGCCTCACAAAACTGTCACCCTGAATGCCAGCTAATTAAGGTGTCAGCAGACGACATTGTTTCATGTAGACACATAAGAGGATTATTTGAAGTCCTTCATTATTTTCAGTTTTCATAGCTGCTTTAATTTATTAAATACAAAACACCCATGTAATTACTTTATGCTAATATTGCTAACTTTAGGTAAAGATATGTGTTTAGTGTTTTTCTATATCTGCGAATTGGCTATGTGCAGCTGCACTGAGTAATGATGCACGGTGAAATGTTGGAAGTACGTACAAAAAGAAAAATTAAGATTTCATTGATGCCAAAATGAAAGCAGGAATTCACAGTCAGCTGTGGTATATTTAGTCAGCTCATCTATTGCCATAGATGTTTTATTTTTATGTCCAGCAGTACCCAAAGAAATTCAGTTTTTCCACCTCTATCTTAACAAGATAGAAAGGAGTCCAGCCAACCAAGTTTAAAACAGCAAGTCAGCACTAGACTTCCAAAACTGGAAGAAAACTCTTTCCACGTAAAGCTTCTAAATGAGGCAAAAATCTTTGTTGTCATGTGAGCATGTATAACTAGCCAGCAGGAGAACATTTGATCATCATGTCACACCACTAAGGACATGCAAAGAGGTTCATCTTTTCTAACGTTTACACTATCTGGAGGATTTGCAGAGGTAGAAAGCGTTGATTTCCCCAAACAACTGATGTGAGGAAAATGTAGCAGATAATGGGGTAAATATGGCACTTTTGGACTCATGGTGCAATCATCTGCTGGTTACATAAATCACTGGTCCGTCCAATATTGAGCTGTTAAAAAAATATGCTGATGTTAAGCGGTTGACAATGGATGGATGGATGGATGGATGGATGGATATTGGACTTTATATTTAAGTCACTTTAGGTGAAGAAGGATCTGTTGCTGAGAGCAGAATATTAAGGGCAAATGGGTGCCTCTTTTACTTTAAATGATTTTACACAATGATTAAAGCTGATAAGACATGTGTTGCCAATATGCGCTCTTTAATCCTTCCAGTCTTTAATTGAATAATCAGGTTTGTGTTGTGTTCTTCCCAGAGGTGGAATTACTTTATTATTTTTTGTTGATATGTTAAGTTATTGTTTAACACATTATTAAATGCATGCATCTTTCTAAATTCTAACTGTGTTTATATCGTTGTATCATTAAAACTGGAGCTCAGTCTGTTTTTTAAATGGATTAGTAGTGTCATTGCCAAAATGGCAAAGTCACTGCAGACAACATTTTCTATTTTGGGTTTTACACTGTAAAATTTCATATAAAGGTTCTATATTTAAACGTGTCGCAGCAAGTGTCTTCTGTGACTTGAAATCATTTATCACATTAACTTTATGGTGTCAGTTGTTGTGGACCATAATAATTAGTATGGAAAAAGGAACAATTCCTGACAGTGCATCCAAATTTCTTGTCAAATTTGATATATAAAGGAATTATTATTTGTTGTTTTCATTTGTTTTAGTTTACTTGTTATTATACCGATGTATTTTAATCTTTTAAACCTGGATATATGAATATTTTGTAGTTTACACTCACAGGTTCATTCATCCACTGAGATTTGTTTATGTGTTTTACTGACTATTCGTTGAGTGCATGACAATGCCTGAGTGTATTTGAGTGGTGTGTGAGTGAGATTGAAAAAAAAAGGGAATAAGAATACTAGCCTACAGAGGAATGCCTTAGAAAAATATGTGTTTTTAAACCTTTTTTATCCTACAAGTAACTAAATTTTCTGCTCAGTGTTTCTCCGCTCTGAGATTCCATTGCCTGCGGGGTGTGATTGTGGAATTTGTCTTTGATAATAAACTGGTGTTCTGCAAACTGCTTTTCACCACTGTCAGTATTAATCAGGAACCTTAAAAGAATGTCCTTCATGCTAGGTTCAATGACAAGTACAATATAGTATGTCAAATAGTGAATGAAAAGATCCAATATTAACAGACCTACTTGAAAATAAACTGGATTCGCGGGGGGGTGCGCAGTGTGTGCGTTGGGCTCGTCACTTGTGCATTGGTGTTGATGATTGCGTGGCATTTGGGCATTATGGTTGTTCGCTGCGCGGCGGTGGGGTGCTGGGTGGGGGGGGAGCACTGGTCTATGTTGTGTGCGCGCCGTGGTCGGTCCGGGAGCTGCTCTTCCGCGGGTTACGCTTTTTGCGTTCCGTCGGCATTACGTTGTCAACTGGCATTTGGGTCGGGGTCTTCTGCGTTTGCATCGCGGTGCATCTGGGAGTCTTTGTTTTTTTTTGATTTGATTTATTCTTTTTCTTTCTCCCACCCCTATTGGCTACTGGGGTTCTTGCCTGCCTGTTACAGTTGTGGCGCCCCACTCTCACTAACAACTACATTCTTTAACAGGCTTATGCGCACACACATGTACACACACACACATACAGACACATTCACCCTCACGCACACAGACACACACAGACACAAACAAACTTAGGTTGTCCCTGGTAGAATTATTCCTGATGCTTTTCTTTCAGTTACTTATTTAAATTAATTATTATTCCAGCTCTCGTGGCTGTGTTGTGTTGCTTATTTAGTGTGTGTGACTGTTTCTTGTTTTCATTGTTCTCTTAGTTGTCTTAATATGTCAGCTGTTTATTGCTGCTGTTCGGCTGGTTGTCTTTTACTATTATTATTATTTTTGTTTGTGTTTGTTTGTTTGTTGTTGTTTTTCTCCTCCCCAAGCCCCCCTCTCTGTTCTATTGCAGGTTTCGTTGCTTTCTGCAATTGGTGTTTCCCACAGCTTTTCCCTGTTGTCCCCACCTTCCATCCCCCTTTCCCCCTTCTCTTACAGGTGTTGTCCTTTCTCTGTGCTGTGTGTTTGTGCCCCCCCATCCCCGTGTCTGCCCCCCTGTCCGCCCCGGTGACAAATCAATACATAATTAAATAAATAATAAAACAGACAAAGGAGTAA
>NC_060172.1:26551556-26597863 GCF_021292245.1 Micropterus dolomieu
GCCCCCCTCTGTTCTATTGCAGGTTTCGTTGCTTTCTGCAATTGGTGTTTCCCACAGCTTTTCCCTGTTGTCCCCACCTTCCATCCCCCTTTCCCCCTTCTCTTACAGGTGTTGTCCTTTCTCTGTGCTGTGTGTTTGTGCCCCCCCATCCCCGTGTCTGCCCCCCTGTCCGCCCCGGTGACAAATCAATACATAATTAAATAAATAATAAAACAGACAAAGGAGTATTTTAATACTCTCTTGTTAAAGTAAAATCTGTCTGGCACAATATGGTATCCAGGTCATTATACTCTATACCAGGCTGCTGGGCAGGACAGGTTTAAAAAAAAAAAAAAAAAAGAAAATAAACTGGATGTTTTTTACAGTACATAATATACAATACTATCAAATCATGCTGTACTGTGCATTTTTTGTAGTGACCTACATATGTCAACCCACACACACACGCGTACGCATACATGTGCATAATGAACTGATTTAAATAACAACAAAATATGTGTGGAAGAATTATACAAGAGGGCAGTCTCACCTCATTAGGCATCATTTTGGCAGATTATAGGCTGGCAGACGTGATGATTCTATAATGAAACTGTCAACAAGACATACTGCTCTTGTGTACTGTATGTTGCTTTTGTAGCTTGCCAAACACAACCATATTCTCTTTTTTCTTTTACTCTTAGGTCCAAAGGAAAGCAACGGCATCAGTAAGAGGACGCTGGGTCCAGACAGGGACTCATCAACACAGGACACAGAGAGCGAAGTCCACTCTGTCACCACTGTCTCTGCAATGAACATAGCCAACCACCAGCATGTCCTTAAGGGCCTGCTGCTTCATGAGCACCTTCTTACAAGGGAGTTCCAGGGCGACCAGCACTTTTTTAGGAGGGATGGCTCTGTGGCTGCATATTCTACCATTCCAGGCTCTTTGTCTGCCTCAGATGCAGGAGACCCTGTCACTCAGCTGGTGCCCCATGAGGATGCGCCAGCCTTCTCAGACATTGCCACTACAGCCACTGCGGCTGCCACCTCCCCACTGACCACATTTTCTCCCACAACACCAAGGCCGCCCATGTCTCTTTTTCAAAAGAAGTCCTCTAAGGAGAAGACTGGGGGGGCAGACAAGGTAGAGCCGACAACAGACTCTCTCACCACTTACGTGACACAAAATAATAGAGGTTCAGTCAGTGAAAACAACCCAGTGGCATCCCTATTCTCACAGAGAAGTCGGCCTCAAAGTTGGAGTGCTTTTCCTGCAGAAGCAACTCTTGCTTACTCCTCAGTGAGGAGGGAGAAAGGGGAAGCTAGGGAAACAGCACTGAAAAACAAGGCCAACCCTGATCATCCACTCCCTGACCTAACTTCAGCATCCCGAGAAGAGGGTACCACCACGACGTCCACAACCATTATCACAACTACCACCATCACCACCATGCAAACAGCAGGTAGGCATGCTCATGTTTTCTCTGACTTTCAAAGATGTACTGAGCAGAACATTCGACTTTGTGACATAAATAGCAGCAGCATCCAAATAACTTCCCAGATGAAAATTCCAAATTCAGAGTACCTTCCCCCTAACATTTAACACATCCATCCCAGAGGACAAGATAATTAAGCATCAGGTCATCACATCAATATCACTTCTGTTCATTTTGCATGCTGCACACCGCTATTCATCTCTCCACCAGGGACAACAGAGTTGCTCATGTGTCAAAAACAATCTGATTTTCCCTGATGTGTCCTGCCTGTCCTTTCCGCTGGCCACAGAGGGCTGAAGGCCCAAATGAGCAGTGTTGGAGAGGAAATCTGGAGAGATAGTTAGAGGGTTATGGGGCCATGGAGACACAGGTGGGCTGTCAGAAAGATCAGTGGTCCGGGAAAAAGTGAATCACTTGTCTTTTTTTCTGTCTCCCACAGAGCCATGCAGTCTGAATTCCACTGACCCTGAGGGTAACATCGAAATCCTGCAGCAACTTGACTCTGGAGTGGAGTGTAACTACTTGGTTACTGTTTACCTTGGATATGGCATTGAGGTTCAGGTCAGTGCTAAAGGCTAACCATCATGTTGTCTCTTATTAGCACCTACAATATACAACTCCTGATAAAGTGATGGAGTTCAAAACTGCAGTCCACATTAATACTATGGGTTTATCAGAGCTTTTTCAACAGCTGTCTGCATCTGGAAATGATGCTGATAAAATCCATGAGACTGAACCAAAACAGTAAAGTAGTGGGCCATAAAACGAAAACAATCACCTGAAAGACACTATAAAGCTCAATAGACCTGAGAGGAACTGCAGACTCTGGTGACATTTGTCTGTGGGTTTGTCACTATGAATGACCCAATTCACGTCCAAATAGCCATGTGATCCATTGTTAATCTAAAAATATTGATTTTAGCCATTTTAACTTGAACTGTGTTGTTTTATACTTGATAACACTTCTGTAAGAAAAATAATGTTGCAGAAAAGGATTTCATTCAACCAGTTAAAAAGCACTGATAAAGTTTGGTTTAGTCTTAGCTGTATTCCCTGGTCTTGTGTGGGTTGATGGACCGGCATAATATTGCTGGGGTGAGTGGGTGGATGGGGGCACAAGTGATGGGGTCTGTCTCAGGTTGAATGTTTGCTTTGTAAGTCTTTTCACAAAAGGTTATAAAAATTAACTGTCAGTGTGTGTGTTCCCTGGCATTTGCAATTCCTCAAACGCCTCATTTACTCACTGGAGACTTTAAAATATGTGAGCTTTGTCTTGCTGCCTCTGGAGGGCTAAGATAAGTCTTGACAGAGTATATGTTTGAGAATGTGTTTTTCTCTGAAAGCTTCCGCTGGGTAACTTAAGTAAATCTCGAACCACTTATAAGCACAGGCACACTTACCTGCACATGTGCATGCACACACACACACACACACACACACATGCATTTCACCACATTTGATATATCAGCTCTCAACTGCCACTGCTTCTCAAATACATTTGGCAGAAAATATCTCTGGAGACTCTAAAAATTGCAATATATAGGCTATAAAGGGAAAATGTATATTATAATATTTATTCTCACACATCTACCAGGCCTGATAAAGAAACAGGAGGAAGCCATGTGTTTCAGCACCACAATGTGAACAGATGTGGCGCTTGACTCCATCCCCCCTACAGCTAAACTGATAGTGATCTGATGGCAAACTATACAGACAATTGCTTGGCACGGCTGAAGAGAATGAGGAGCCATCTCTGTTCCTAGTGAAGACATAAACTGACTGAAAATGAAAGGACAGAAATTTAAATAAAGTATGTGTGATACCTTCTCATCAGCAATGTGTGAAGCTCCTCTGCCTGGAGGCGTTTCCAGGTTCCAAGGTTTTTAAAGGAATGAAGGAGACACACACAAACACACACACACACACACACACACACAGATCCACATATGCAAAAATACACAGATAAAGCAGGCATTCAAATCTGAAAGTTGGAGCAGGACAGCTGCAATGATACCAATATTGTGAGATTAAGAGGTAGTCAGTAAGATGCTGCAATTCCCTTTGCTGCAAGCATTCTGGTTAATAGCCTCTGTCCTGTTTCCACACTGTGGGGTTTTGGTCAGCCACACTTTATAACACCTTTGGTATACCTCTGGTCAGATTATGGACAGTTGAATGGATTCTGTACATGGATTTCTTTCCGGCATTTGAAAGAAACACAAACACAGAAATATACATAAGTATATGTATGTTCTTGTTGTGGCAGCCGGCCTCCGTTACGGAATTGAGTCATCATTATAGCACGATAGACCAGTAGTTTGCAAGGGCAAAGTGAAGAAAATTATGTGAGGGAAAAAACTCTGACGAACAGATGCAGTGATTGTATAATAAATATTTATGTAATGTAATATAACTATGGCTGAGTAAAGTATAATTCACAACACACAGTGTCATTTCCAGCACACAGAGACCCCTCTGATTTCCACCAGAGATTGGTGGGGAATAAATAAGCAAGATCAGACCTTTTCTGTGTTTAGTCAATACTCCTTTCAGCAGTCTGGCAGCTTGCAGGAGAGGGAGGATGAAAAATGTATCAGGAGAATTTACTGCCCTCAGCCTGACTGTTCAACCCCTCTGCCACAGCTAACAGCATATAATGCATTACCCCATCTGGTGATTCTGGATGCATTCCGATTTATTTGCAGAATAATTGCATGAATATTAGGAGGCTGATGTATCACCAATTTTCAGCGTCTCATAGATAACCCAATAGTGTACTAATTGCTGAGAGTATATATTTTTAAAAAGAGCACTTTTGTGCAAACTGCACATTTATTTAAAGTGGTCATATTATGCTCATTTTCAGGTTCATCATTTTATTTAGGGGTTGTGCCATAACAGGTCTACATGGTTTCATTTTCTAATCTCCACAAGATCTTTGTTCGGAGTTGCACATGCACAGTACCGTTAAGGACTACTAGCCAATCAGAAGCAGAGTAGGGTGGGTCCTGAAAAGCCGGTAAACACGGCTTCGGTTTGGCTGTAATTTGTAACAAATGTATCTTTCATCCATAAAGTTTACCTGAGCTCTGTCTCTGCATCACGGTAACAACTTTATGTCCATTGACTGCCTGGAGGGTAGCTAATGTTTGTAAGGGAGAGGAGAGGCAGCAGGCGGAGGTCTTGTCATGGTGTGCTGCAGCTCAGTGTATTTTTCCACTGGTGTTTTTGAGGGCGTGTCTGACTAGCCGCTAGGCAAGTATTATGATGCGCATTTAGCTGTGACATCACAAGAAAAGGGAAGGAAAGGCTGGACTACAAACGAGCTGTCTTCAGGCAGTTCAGAGCAGTGTTTTCTGTAAGAGATGGGAACTTCCTTTGGAGCGGACTTTGGGCTTTTTCACTTTGCAAACCTATTATATGCACAAAAAGAGAGGGGAAAAGCCAAAAAGCATAATATGACCTCTTTAAGTATTCAAGTATTCAATAACTAAATATGTAAAATATGTGCAGGGCATTTCAACAGGTAGAGTGCAAACTATGAGTTATGAGTTAAGATGGAAAATAGAGATTTTTGTCATTCCTAGCTATTATACTATATTACTAATACTGTATAGCTTGGCAATAATAAATAACTTTAAAGCCTGAGTGGGTTACTGTAATTTGGAGGAAGGCTTTTTTTCACGGTTCAGTTGAAACAATTTTCATGCCCTTCAAATAAACTGTAGGCAGGCTTAAATACAAAATGTAAAGAATAAATCTGACCATCCACTTAAGTTGGTTTGGGTATGATGGATTATTAGATAGTTTGACGACCATTTCAAAACTGTGTTTCTGTGTCATTCAATTTTGAGATATTTATCTGTAAATAAGCAATGATGGGATGAAGATAAAGTATCTGAATGTGTTTCTTCCACATAATCCCCTCACTCTAAATGAAGGTTTTTGCCAAGGAATTGGCAATATCTTATTTCTTATATCACATCTTATTTCTGTCCTCTATATCTGTCTCCTCCTCTTCTCTGCAGTCACTCCGGCAATAAGGTTTTAGTAGAGGACAGATGGAGGTTTTCCAGAACTGGGCTGTGGCATTAAAGTGCTTAAAATCTGTTTTGGAGCTTTTTTATTTGATCAAATAAATCCAGTGGGTTAGCTAGCTATCAGCTCTTTCCAGGCCATCTGTCCCACTCTGATTTTCCCGTCTTCTCTGCTCACTGATCTACCTGCCTGGGTCTCAAAGAGTTACCATCTGAGCCTCAGCACAGGTAGTGTCAGCTGTGTTTCATGGCAGCCACATCTCTGCTTGCTTGCTAAAAAAGAATGTATTGTGTGGGGAGGACTGAGAGGGGTTGATACATTTCAGGGGTTAGGAGCACAGATGTGGCCAATTTCTCCCACAGCCACAAAGCCTGATTGGGGGAGTGTTTCCATTTTCTGACAGGTTTAAAGCAGCATCATTCAAGGACATGGTGAGATTCGGTCAATACTGTATATCTCATTTTTTCTCTTCTCCATCCCTCTCCCAACTCTATCAACCTGTTTACCTTTTTTTCTGTTTTCACCCTCCTCTCATTTATCAGTGTTGCTATTTGTCTAGCTCCTCTACCTTGTCTCAATCAGTTTTAATTCTTGTGGTAATAAATGAACAGGACACAGGAATTAACTAACACAACAAGCTTGACTTCTATTCATTGCTTTTTCTTATTAATACCTTTTAGTTTATTCTCCTTGATTATGTTGGTTAAAACAACTAGTGATAGTCAAATGTTAAAGCAAGAGATCAATAATAACGTAACATAATACTGTAACAAAGATGGTAGGCTGCAAGATTAGAAGCTAGCCTTTACAGCTAAAGTCAATTTGAAATATAAAATTTCTATTCTATTTTCTAATATAAAAAGAGAAAGAGAACACAATACTTTTTCTTTGTTTGTTTCATTAATTAAAGCTTATAAATTTCAGACAAAGGCCTTGAGTCTCAGTGGGGAAAATTACTGTTTTTCATCTTCACATGAGTGAATCTTGTTTCAGACAATTCTAAACAAAGCAAAATAATTAATGAACTCAAGGCTGCATATGCTAACGAGTTACACCTAAGGCTGGGATATTGTCGAGGTGGAGCCCCTTTAAGGATTGAGATGTTAGAGAGCATGCAACGTGTTTATAGCTAACCCTGACTTGAGGGTTAACGATTGGTATTTGATGCTGCCTCGGCGACCACGCTCCTCTGACTCCAATCAATACTCATGTTAATAAGCAGCACCAATGCTTGACACACAGTCTCCTCTCAGTGCTGGGTGAATTGCCATATTGATCCCTGCACTCTCATTTTTAATTCCAGTGTGTCTTAGAAGAAGCAAAATGCACATGGCATTGACCCTGGCCAAGTGTGGCTGAAGAGAGGGGGAATTAAATTTGTTTTGTTGGTGTTCAGTGACCGCTAGTGCTCTCATCAAATGAGAGGGCCACAAGTATTATGAAATTTCCACCACAAGCAAGTTTTGACACTTTAAAATACAATGATGCCTGTTATCCTTCCTCTTCACATCTGACCTATACTGAAAGGGGTGTTTTAATAAGGTAATGTACATGTTTTGACCATTCTAAAATTCTGGTCCCCAGCAGCACAAGTGACCCAAACATGTCGCTGATATGTCGCAGTGAAACTGAGCCTGACTGAGTAATGGAGGTCAAGACTTGCTGCTTTTAATCAACTTGAGATGAGGCAGAGGGAAGCCTTCATCATGTTGTGCTTTGGGGCAGGACATAAAGAACCCCAGTTTGATCTTGATGAGCTTTTTAGGGTGTCGAGGCTTTGCTGAAATGAGTTTTCATGGGGACTAGCTATCCCGAGAGGAATGTTTTCAGGTGACACTAATTGCTCCTTCACCCAGCTCGCTGTCATAAAGCGAGTAGACTCTGTCTGGCAGGAGGCTATGTTCTCTCCAACTCGTTTTGCGTCATGATGAGGACGGGAGAGTAAAGATGCAGGGTAGAAAATATGAAGAGTAATCAGCAATGCATGAATTTAAATCTATGCAAAAATGCACACTGCAGCAAATAGACAGAGATGTCAAGGCCCAAGAGGCGCAGCAGAAAGCAAGGCTGATTTATCAGAAAAGCAAGAATCTCCTCACACATGTGTTTCAAATGCTGAGGGTCTTAATGTATGCTTTACTGTTAGCTTCTGGGCGAAAAACATGTTTGAGAAGGTGGTCACTATATGGTGGAGACATTTGGTGGTCTCCGAAGCATAAATGGGCCAACTTAAATGTGCCATAAGTGACAATGAGCGAGTTAGCATTGTATTCAGCCACCAGCTCTGGCACATTCTCATTAACATTCAGCTTTTCAAGGATTCATTGTTTTAGACAGCAGGGCAAAGAGGAAATGGCCTTGGCTGTTTTATTTAGAGGTGAATGTTCAATTAAGATAACATTTTTCATATAATGAGCACTGGAAGAACTCTTTTTTGTATGAATTTATCAGGAGATACACAAAAACACCAACTGGATGTGGTGTACCAAGATTATGTGAGCCTTAGATATGGGACGATGAGGTATTAAGTGTTCTCCACTGCATAGGCCAGTGAGTTTTATATAGTAATGATGACACTGCAGCTGGTGAGTCCAATAGCTGTTGATTTATTGCTCCCAGCAGCAGGGTCATTTACTTTCCATGTATAGTGGGATCATTTTGATTACGTACTGCCTATTTCTGCATCAGCAATGGCTCCTGTGAGTCAGTGTAAATGTTCATTGTAGAGCACCACCAGATGTTTTCAACAGTAAATTATCTATGAGAGCCAGCCTCTGTGGACAGTTAATTCACTGTGTGTACTTAGGGATAAATTAATAAATGAGTGAGTAACGATTACATGCCATGTGTAAAAAGGCTAATTTGTTTGACAGGTTTTCAATATCAAAGCACCAGGAGAAATATTTTTCTTGCCCAAAGTGTATCTTTTAAGAGTTTTTCCCTTAAAAAAAGACTGCAACTCCTTAATTGCATGCTAGATTATTTTGTTTATCTCTTGTGTGGAACTAACTGCCAGATACCAGCAGTGACACTACAGTCACAGATTAAAAGCTATGCCAGGCTGCTTTCTGTTTGGATGTGATAAGATGGATCTTCACCTCTGCTCACTGTTCTCCCTCATAGTTTGACACTGCAGACGCACTGGACGCTCCCTGTTCTACAAAGGTCATGGTAAACAGCAAGACCAAGTCATTCCATCCTGCAAATATTGTTATCCTTTGAAACCTTTATTTTAGAGATTTCCCCCCCGATCCTTTGTATTTCATGTGCAGTTCTAGGCCTGTCCATTGTGTTGTGGCCTTGCAGGCTGGTCTGTTCATTATAGTGGTTTGATTGAAAAGACAGTGGCCAGAGGAGAGAGATGACCCTATCTCCTCTAGTCCCCTCCTTCTGATTGAGCTCAGGAAAGATTTTATTGGAACAAAGAAACGCTTGAAGTCAAAGTGCATCTACCAAAAGGACAGTCATATTTCTTGCTTTGTTTGGAGCATTCCTTTGATAAAATGGATTTAAAAAAACACTAACCATACATTCTTTCTTCTCTCATCACAATTCTCAAAATGGAACAGCACAATATTTAGATGGCATCCTCTGATAATGTTGTGGTTGGTGCAGAAGTGTGCTTGGTCAGCCAAATCCCCAGTCCCACAAATGTGTCTGCTGAGGCAGAGATTCCAGCTAGGAGTTACAATAAGCCTGCTCTCATTACAGTCCAGAGGAACATCTATGTGTGGATGTACATGTATATGTGTGTGTGTGTGTGTGTGTGTGTGTGTGTGAGTGTGAGAGAGAGAGACAGTGAGAAAGAAGTCCCTCTGGGCATTTGGCTGCAGCACTGGTGAAGATACGGTAGTCTGATGTCTCCTGACATGGCCAATGATTCATAATTGAGGCTGTACAGCTGTTGCTGGCTGCACTGACAGGTCCCAGGGTAGATGACAGATGATAGGGCCCTCTGGGGCCAAACTATCTATGAGTCCAAATGTTCACTGTCCCCTATCTGCTCACCTGTCCTTCTTGAGCCTGCCTGTTATATTTAAACCGAGTGGTCACAGATCCACAATCTGTTTGACCTCAGTGAATTTGATTATAGCTCGCATTGCAATGTATCAGAGTGTATACCACACAGCAGATGGACACAATGCCATAAACACATGTGCAATGTGATGTTTATTAAAGAAATAATAATAATAAATAACTTTGATGTAGTTTGTGCCGTTGTTGTATTGGATTGTCTCACAGCGTCAGCTGTTAATAATTTTGACAGTTTTTTTCACATCAGTATGAATATAATTGTAAAGAAAAAGTATCTTTCCATCACTGATAGAAATAGTGCAACTTTGTTACAAAATGTTGTAAAGAAGTAACTATAAATCTAAATTTATAAAATATGATAAACTTTATTTGTATAGCGCTTTTCTTAATAAAGTGCTCTCCAAGGAAAAGAACAAAGTGCTTTACAGAGAAAATTCTAAATACAATTTAATAATTAACATAAAAATAAATAGATAAATAATTGTAACAGACAAAATGAATGTAATCATATAGTCATATTAATTATTAAGGATACTCAAACACAACTGTTGAAGAATTATTGCAAGCCAGCTGTCAGGTGCATTGAAGAATGTTTTCGGAGACTGATGAAGTTTTACACAACAAAGTTTAATGAGACTTGGCCCACGTGTGAACGCAAGCGATGCCAACACCAAATCTGAAGGATAACATCTTTTGGTCTCTTTTATGTTTCTCTCTTCCCCCAGTTCCTGTAGGTTTCCTTATTAGGTGTTCCTTAGCTGACCTTAACCTAGAACAATTAATCTATCTGATACTGTATGTAGACTCCAATGCTCCGTCATATTGGAATCTATCACTATCCATGAGTTGTACTCTAATCTGTGGAGCCAGTGAGTTCTTGTAAACATTCTTGTAGGACTCAACCTTGTTAGATTTCCAGAGAACACTGTTATCTGCTAGCCTGACACCTGAGCTACTGACTAATCTCTAACTAATCAGTCTATCGTTGTCTCCCTGACAAGAATAAGTACATGAGAGAAATACCTAAAGCTAGAATGTCAGAAAGAACTTGGGGGTCAGCTACATTATTCTAAGCTAGACCTGTCTTACCTTTCCCTGTTACATCAACAAAGCCCCTTAAGAAATATTCTCAACAACAACCAGATGAAATATATAAAATATTCACAGTCTTTCATAAAAGACTGTCTTAGTAAGTGATTAATTTAAAGATGTAGACTGATCTCAATGGGTAGAGGTATGTGTGTATGGTTGTATAATAATAATAATAATAATAATAATAATAATAATAATAATAATAATAATAATAATAATACTAATAATACTAATAATAATAATGGAACTTTTCAATACAGGTAACAAAGTGCTTCACAGCAATCAATGTAAAACAGACAAAGTTGAATAAAAGTTGGTATCACATACAGTGGTTTACAGCAATGAATAAACAAGTCAATAAACAAATAAAGGAAAAATAAATTACGCATCACACAGTGGTTTAAAATCAATAAATAAAACATAAACAAGTCAATATACAAATAATGGGAAAATAAATTACGCATCACAAAATGAAAGCTTTTTTATAGAAATGTGATTGACAGTTAGAAGTGAGACAAAACCAAGAACAGACTCTACAAGCCTGATCTCCTCTGGTAGATTGTTCCAGAGAGGGGCCCTGACCACAAAGGCCCTGTCTCTGATTTGTAGCCTAGACCTGGGAATAGCAGCAGAGGATTTCAGTCTGCATTGTGGCTTGTATGTATGTTTGTCTGTATTTATTTCTGTATGTCTGTCTGTACATATGTATGAATGTATGTTTGTTTAAATGAATGTATGACTAAATAAATTTATGTACAGTATTTGTGTCTGTCTATACGAATGTATGTATGTATAACAGGGAGCCAACATAAGTTAGCTTGTTGTTAAAATAGCTGATAGAAATTGCTGGTCCAATTAGTATGATGTCAGATTAATCTTCATTTTTATCATAATTCAATTTCATGACAGTGATAGACTACTACAATTGTTGAATTACACATTCAACATAACACTGCGTGTCATCCACAAAGCAATGGACATCACGGCTTCATGGACATCATTCAGTACTGATGGGCTAAATGAGAGCTGTTCAAGAACTTAACAGCCATCATTGAGCCACAGATTACAGGGGAGGATGAATTGAGCTAGGATTTCCACCAATTCCACTGAGGGCTTTAGCAGAAGGACATTTGATTTCTTGCCTGATTTATCTGGGGAGAGATTGAAACTTTGATTGACTGAAACATGTATGTTTTATTTATTGTTTATTTGGATCCCAAAGCTACACTTCCTGGGGTGTATGTTAAGAACATAATGTATACACATGCTTTAACATATATAGAGTGTCAGTCATCCCTCATGGACTCACCACCTTTACAAAATGGCAAAGGCATCAGAAAAATAATGATAGAATAATAATAATTTCTGACTTGAGATGAAGGAAATTACAAGCTCTGGTCTTCACTTTATCCCCAATAAATACAACCTGACTTTCATCACTGTAGGTGTGAAAATGTACATGGTTTCAAAATGTCCTTTTCCTTGAAATGTTTAAGCTACTTTTTACAAGACTGTAATGCAAACAATCAACAATAAATTCACAACACAATCAATCATGGTTGTAATTGAGAGCTAAATTTAAATCTGTAATTTAGAGTCTCCACGGTTGTGGACAATGTCAGACAATCAAATTAATCTGACGGTTAGCGGAACGGCAATTCCCCATTGTCTGCATTTCAGTCTTATTCCTTGAATATATGAGTATGTGTCTTACACTGAAGGAGAATTACTGTGCTGCACTGTGGAGTGAATTATGAAGTTATAAGATGAGCAAGTAGCCGAAGTAACCTGATTTGCAAAACATTCAAGCCTTCCATAGTAACTCTGAGACAAAAAGGCAGAAGTGGGGAAAAAAAGAACTGTGCCTAAGGCTTTGTCATTGCCGTTGCCCTTGAGAAACAGAAACAGGGATTCTAAAACCATGTGACATTCCCTTATTACTCACTGCACAGGCTCCTGCAATGACTAAGATGCACATTTTTTGTAATTTAAACATACAAATTGATTTTGTAACACACACAAAAAAAACATGGAAACATCTGTTGTTTGACTATTTCGATATACTGTTTTTTCTCTGTGTTCCCAGTTAGTCTGAAAACCTCCAGAGTGGTGTTGTGATAAGACTCAAATCAATCAAAGTGGCTGACCTCATGGATCATTCAGGAAGAAGTCACCTTTAAGCTCAGTCTCAGAGTGTCCATTAGCCTCCCTGCACTCATTGTCAGATCCTCTTTGACTGAGTGATAGTTAGCCAACCTGACCAAATTCATTTTCCTGCTGCTGTTGTGCAGTGTGCTCATCTGGCCCACTGTCTCAGCTTTTCCAGGCTGTTGCACTAACACTCCTGCACACACATTACTTCAGGGACATCAGCCTGTGGAGGGCAACCCTTTTTTTTGCCTCATGGCAAACCTGAGACCTGAGCCCACTACCTATGACAGCATTAGCTTTCAGAACATGCTATGAATTTCACTTAGAGCTGGTAATGGATGTGGGTGAATTTGCTTTGATGGTGCACTTACCTTTCAAGACAGGAGCTCGGTCCATTTTGGATCTGGGTGCAAGTTTCTTTAAAATTATCAGATTCATTAAGCTCTGATCAATAGTATGTAGTTGATTTTTATCTCTGCTCTCTTTTTTTATGACACACAAAACATTTAGCTATTAATTTAGAAAACATTTAATTTATCTGGCTAATCTTACATTTTCGTTGTTTGGATTTCATTTTTGAGTGATTAGTTCTTTTTAACATGTTATTGAAAGCCTCCTTTTTGCAGTGCAATTAAAAAGACACCCCTCAAAACAAACCACCTAAATAAGTCGATAAAGGGTTTAGCCTCGATAAAAACGATTCAGTCCTGGATTAGCTTTAATAAAAGTATATCAAACCATGACATTATTTAAGATTGCCATGAAAAACCCAAGTGAAGGTAAAGGCTTTTTAATTTTATAATACACAATAATAATCATGATTTGCTGTTGAATTACCATACCTCTTTTTATGGTTCTGTGGAGGATGAATCAGACGCTGCCCCAAAACGTGCAGTACTCCATTATCCAGGCAGTTTAACTACATGCAATCCTCCTGAGGTTCTTTCACCAGATTTAGCTGCAGATGCTGTTCAAACCTGTTGAAGACATAAAGCACTGCTGTCAGAGTAGCTTACAGGCACAAGGAGAAAACAGAAAGGGGATGAGTCGATCGTGCAACAAATCATGCGTGGAATGACCCAGACAGATTCTACAATTACTCAAAAAACATGTCTACAATCCGGGAGCAGGTTAACAAAGAAATGCACTAAACCAAACATATCCCTGTGTTGGTAGACAACTAAGCAAGCTAACACAGCAAGTGAGCGAGTTTTTCACAGCAACGTCATTAGACTTGGCGTTAAATGGAAATATAACAGTGGTGTTGCTGAATTAAGATCCCACCTGGTGTGAGAGTCACCAGGTTTGTGTGCAATGTGATTTTTTCATGTTCGTTAATGGTCTAGTTAAAAGTCTATGAATTCCGCCTATTGGTCTTTGTTAAGAGTGGACAGAAATAAATCTGCTCACTCAGTGCTAAAAATACAAAGCACTGACTTTTGCTTTTGATAATTCTTTGTGCAATGTTTCAGTTTACAAAAAACCTTTGCAAAGGGTAAGTCAGTAAGTGAACTGTTTGCTAGCCTGACATCATACATGATGCACAGAGGCGCAGTAATAAAGGACTGTGTGTAATTGTATGCCGTGGTCGTATTTCTCGGCAGGTGCTAAATGTGAGTGTGTTGGAGGGAGAGCAGGTGACAGTGGAGGATACGGGTGGCCAGGAAGCCTTCATCCTTGCCAATGAGTCAGTCTTGATGAGGGGCCTTGTTCTACGCAGCTGGAGCAACCAGATATCCATACGATTCCGTAGTGACCAACAGCACAACTCCGGATTCCTCCTGCTGCATTACCAAGGTGAGCCAGTACCATGCTAACTCTGCTGTCACATTATTCAAACTGTACATCGATCAAACAACTGCTCAGCCTTGGATTCAAATTGCTTGAACATTAAACATGTACGTGTCATATTGGGAAAAAACTGCTAGATGCAAACATCTCTCGTCATTGTATTTGTTCTCTGCAGTTGTTGAATTTGGTCGGTAGCGTCATTTGGGTTGTGAGACAACCTTTATTTACAGAAATGTAAGGGGTTCTTCTGCTTCGCTTCTTATCACATTGCAGCTATCACCCAACAAGATAGGGAGAGAAGAACCGTCAGTACAGGAATGTACTCTTATCCTCACGTCATCCTCACGTCCTCCTCATGGTGTATTTTCTCATAAAATGCTCTGTTCCAAATAGTGACTGTTGAGCTTACTGTATTTTAACAGTTACGTGCATGTCAATCACAAGTCCAGGAAGAAGTTAGCATACCATTGGAATAAACACATCCAGTAGTTTTGTGACCACTGAATTCAATTGGCCTTTGCCAGTGGTGGAAAAGTGTTTGTGTGTGAGTGTGTGGTGGTGGTTGAGTGCTACATAAAACATATCTTATTAAAATTACTTAAAATGACAAAGAATGCTGAGATCTAGTGATTATTTTTTTTGATGATGCTGTTTATTCAGTTTCCAAAAACATGTTCTCCTTCTACTCTCCTGCTCTGCTCACCTCTGCTCTCTTGTCCAACAACAATTAACACATAATAAATTGACACATAATCAAGACTAATGTTACTAGATGTTAATGTAACTGTTTTTAAAACAGGATCAGAACTGAATATTTTAAATATAACTAAATGTTGTTTCTAGAGCAGCAACAGTAATGTTTACAACAGCAAAGTCACTATATATTCCATATACCGCATACTATATACACTATGTACAGGCTCACATGTTTGTTGAACAGGTGTATTGAATAAGTATTGACTTTTTACTCGTGAAGGTTTTATTGCGAGCGTAGCTGTCACCAACTCGTTAATCTTCATTGTCTCCAGCGCGGCCTCTCTGCCCGAGGACCTCTGCTCTGCTGACCACTGACTTTGTGCCGTGTGTAAGTGTTTGTATAGGAGCTCGCACAGAAAGCAAGATTTCTATGATTTCTACACAGATTTGTTCTTCTTAATTTAACATTAGCATAATGAAGGAAAAAATAGGGTGCATCGATAGTGAGCTTCTTTTAGGATTTTAGGAGTCAGACATGCAGGACGTATACCTGTCAAAATTTAAGCAGCTTCAAGCACACCTGTAGCTGGTAGTGATGAAAGCGCAGACACAGAAACGCGGCTCTGGGCTTCGATTTGGTAGACTAGTTTCAGAGACCCTGCAATGTCACGCCTTCCCATTGGCTGTATGGGCAGTAGCTGGATTTACACCACTGGCATCTGCAGAGATTTAAACAATTAAATGTGATCAAATAGTTTCAGCAGCAACATCTGTCAGCAGAGATAGTTGTTGGTGAACATGATGGTCCATAAATTCCTCCCTCTCTCCACTTGTTTTGTGTGTGACATTGATCTTCCATGTCCGCAACAATGTCTGTTTATCTTAGCAATCACACAAAGTGGCCACCAATTACATGCCCCATCGATTTGAGTTGATGGTGGAAGCTGGACAAAACATTCATTTCGCCACATTACTGTAGCACTTTCATCAGTTGGCAAAATGAAAGCGACCATCAAAACAGTGTTGCTGATGTGAGATAAATCAGCCCATCACTGTTGGGTGCATGAATATTAGTGTGCGGTCAGGCTGAATGATGACAGTGAGGGGTCAGTACAGATCATACAGGGTGATGCATAGATGGGGACAGATTGTGACAAATAGATGGAATACTGACACTGTCAGTAGGTTTACATTTCTCATTCACTTTTCCCCTTTGCATTACAGTACCTTTTAGTTAGCCTAAGTTTGTATGAAATGAAACACACTGTACTATTTATTTGATTCTTATGAACATATTGTTAAAAATTACCTGTACATCTATCCATATAATCCACATTCACTGTTAAAAAAAACCCAATGGTCGTACTTCACAATGCACCGGATGCTGCGAGGGGTCTGCAGGTTGAATTGTGAGGACACTACACAGGGTGCTAATCCTGTTATATTAATTTAAACTGCTGACTGCTGCTTATTTTGTGACCCATGCAGCATTTGGTCACACCACTTCGTAAGAATGAATAACCAAGTCGTTTCTTATGTTCCATGCAAACATCTCCTGGACTCATAACCAGGGTTTTGTGCATGTATGTGGGCAGGTGCACCAGTCACGTACTTGTTAATCAATTGATATGATAATCAAAGTGATGATGACTATAGCTCACTCTTTTTTTCCAGGGGGGGACTGACTGCTGAACCATTCATAGCTGTAAGCCTGTGGCCCACATGCTTATTATTATTATAATATAATAATAAGAATTATTATTATTATTATTATTATTATTATTATTATTATTATTATTATTAATTCATTCATTCATTCATTCATTTATTTATTCTATAATAGGAACATCTATGGCACTCTCTACACTGTTTCGACCTGACCTTTCTTTTCTCCGTGAGATGTGGGATCATGCGTAAAATTCACCCAGCCCGAGGGAACGATCACCAAGCGTCCACAGCGCGCCGGTCCATGCGGCCCAAAGTATGTACCAGGAGCTGAAGTGTACAGGGCCAGCGTGTCCGGTTGATGATCGTTCCCTCTGCAGCTCTGGCTGGATGAAGCTCCTGATTTTACGCATGATCCATGATGATACAGGAAAATAGCAAAAAATGGCAACAAAAGCATATTGTCAACATTTTAGAGACAAATCATTTTTTTAGGGGAACTCATGTCTTATTACTAGGAGCTAAGCTCCCTCTGGCTCCCCCATAGTTCGCGCTCTGATCTACACCCTAAAAGTAAAGTGAAACTAAGGATGTCCTGAGCTGATATACAGACGTGAAATTGAGACTAATCTAGGCATTTATGTTTAATGCAGTTTACGAATTGGATATAAAGCCATATGTTTTTCATTTGTTGGATAGAGAGCCTTAAATAACCATGGGGTCTTATGTTATATCCTATCTTGAATATTATGAGAACCAGTATAAAACTCATAGCCGGGAAAAATCATGTGCATGTAAACATATCCATTGACAACTGACCATGTGAAGATCAATCCTCTCAGGGGTGCCCTGGGTTACTCTGTGTCTAACTTTATTCTCAATACAAGGCCTCATCTTAATATGGACTCAACTTGACACAACACCTCAAAACTTTCTAATTTAGTGCCAGATCCTGTTGTATCAGATGCTTAAGTAAATATTCCTGGGCATTTTATGATATAATTTGTTAAAACCATTATAAAACACTTTCACATAGACAACCTTGACGGATGAATCATGGATGTGTGGGGTTTGTTGTCCACCAAATGACCTCTTTGCTTTGGAAGTTGATTGGGACAAATTTACACTAATGAGAAAAAATGCAAGGAGCAGATTTCTGGAAGGATAGACATATTGGAGATATTTCAATTTGTGTCCCTCTCCTTGGTAAGCAGAGTATCACCTTGTCCTTTGTAATGGGATGTGAGAAATGTGATTGGACAAGCGTGGAGAAGAAGACAGAACTGTGGAGAGGTGGATCTTAGCTCAGGGTAATTAATATCTGCTACAGCATTCGCTGTGCCTGCGATGGCAGAGTGATGGATGCCTCTATAACATCAGCAGTGAGCCTGACACAAGGAACATGATTATATGTGTGTGTTACTGTTAATATATATGGAGTGGGAAGTAGGAGTGTGGGATAGGAAAGAGGCATACCACTTTCTTTGTACACCCTTATCTTTTCCTCAGTACACACACACACACACACACACACACACACACACACACAGAGATCCACATAGAACATGCATTGTCCATTCAACAATAATGTCTGGAGAAAGCCACTGCAGCTAACATATATAAAAATCAATACATCCTGAGTGTAAACAACCTTACTGTATATACAAACAATCAATATTGTTTGCTGGTGAAATAAAACATTAATCTGTTTAGCTTATAGTGTTTCTTCCTTTCTCACAGATTTGCAATTTGCTAGTTATTTGGCTCCATGAATCCAAAAACCCTAATACATGTAATTATATTTATTTATTATCTTCTATCTTATTTCATTTTCACACAGAAAAAAAGAACAATAAACTGTGGATTTCTACACAGTTGGTTTATTGCAATGGTAAAGTCCATATATAGATGAAAACATGACGCAGGTTTACTTAGGACTTTTATTAATGAGCGGAGTCAAAGTTATTACTTAGGAGGGAGTATCAATATCAAATTTTGGGGACACATTCAAGATTCAACTTAAAGTGTTAGCAGCCAGATGAGCAAACTAAATACAGAACAAGAACCTGAAATCTCTACCATTACTCTGAAAGCATAATGATGGGTTAATTATAGCGCTGACATGCAAAAGAGTTTTTTCGGTAAGAGTATAATTCTACCAGTAAAATATATAATCTGAGTTGGGTTTTTTAGCAGATAGGTCAAGAAATCTTGTCATTTATTTAAAAAGGAAAATCATTTGTATGCAGGAGCATTGTGGATAAAAATTGAATGTAACACTGCACATGCAAATGTAGACAACCCAAGGTCCATTTTGCTCCCTATTTGGCAGTTTCTTCATTTTAAATTGAACATATTTTATGATGGACTTTAACTTTAACCTTTTTGTTATTTAGTTGATGAAATGATTGCCATCGCTATAGGTGAGCTTGAGTTATCATTTCAGGGTTTTGGGAATAGAGTATATTCAATGGCATTGCCAATGGCAGTGATGTTTTAACAGGAGTTATTGATTGGCTTTATCTAATAAGCTGGGTTGACAAGTGAGGTGGCCAGAGGACCTATGCAACTGGCAGTGATCCACCATTTGCCACAACGTCTCAGTAGCATTCATGAGATGCAGCCTCTCGTCCAAAGTTATTTCTCTTTAATAGCCTTTATTGAGTAAATGACCATTAAAATTGAGTTTTTAACCCAACCACATAAATATCAATAGGCCATATCATGGAAGAACTATGGTCTGACTTTTTACAACTGAATCACTTTCCCAGAGACAACACTATTGATCTTTCTGTAAAAGGTAATGCTTTGGTGCACAGCCAGGACATGAGGCTTGGATACAGTGCCAGTGCACAAGTTACCTGCTAACTACTGGACTGCTGTCATCTTAGTGCACTAAAACAGCAAGTGAGAGATGACTAGTTGTGCAGGGTTTTCTCTCCTTGGAAACATATTTTACTCTCTGTTGTAACATCAGGTGGATAATATTCTCCAAATATACTGTCATTAAATATGACAATAACAAACAACACAACATTCATTATTTGTGTTGCATTTTCTGTATACCCATTTCATTATCTCTTGCTCTCACCTTGCCAAGTGTGATCTCATTCCAGCTGAAAGGATTCAGGCAACACTTGAAATACAACAGTGCCAGCCTAAATTGAAATGCATTTTGTTTGTTTGTCCAAATACAGTGGATAACTTACTATTACTGGCTTCCTGGCCTCATCTATTGTGCCCTAGTCAACAATATTTGTCCATTATTGGTTGAAGAGCAGCATTCTCAATTTGAAGTACTCCAGCAAATGAAAAATGTGCACACAGCAGAACAAGGCTCATTAATGGGAGGAGTGTGTGAGTGAATGCAGGAGTCACACCAAGCGCTCTTTCAGTAAAGTTTACTTTCTTTAAATGATTTCCGAAAGCTGATAGTTGACGTTGACAGAGGGCAGAAGAAACCTTAACTCATTATTGGATCCTAAATGCAGATTCATCCATATTTGCTGGCATAAAATATTTGATTTTCCGATAGGTGAGAAAGGACAGGATGCAATATAAACAGAAATACTTCATATTCAAAAAAGGCACGACCAATTCAGTGCTGTTACCCAGATAAGAGAGAGAAAAAGAAACAAAACAAGACAGGATGTGTTCCGCTTGAACTCTTGTGAACAAGTACTGTGAAATGACAAAAATAAAGTGAAAAAAACATTTAGCCCAGCTCAGATGCCTTATGATTGTGTATTGGTTATGACAAGCTACACATAAAAAATAATGTTCTAACTTCAAACTATGCCATTTAAATCGCAAAAGCTTTTATCTATTTTTTCCCTCACTCTCATTTTTTTATGGACACTTATTTTAAAACAATATTAAACAAAGTACCCATACATGTCACCTATAAGTGATGTTAAAGGGACCTTACAACACTGCCATCAGTAATGTCTCCTTGTTTTGACCTGTGATGCCCTCCTTCATCTGAAAAGTGTAATTTTGAAAGAAATATGGGGACGCAGTTTGGTGATGCATCATTTCCACACCAAGTTTTTCCACTAGGACAGTAAATACAGACAGTAAATTATATAAATGACTGTATATGTATCACTAACCATTGTGGGTGTACTGAAATGTCATTCTGTTCAACCAACAAAAAGATCTGTCTCTGTATCTGTATTCAGTTATAAGACTGGAAGTGGGTGTGGTTTATACAGGAATTTACTGTTGTATTTTCTAATCTAATATTCACTAGCATTTCAATTGTTTTGCCTTCAAAGCATCAAATTGATTTAACACATAGGTCCTACAGCACTTTTTATCTCTCCTTTTTTTATTTAGATTTTTAACTGAACTTAGTTTTATTAACTGTTTGAACCCCAGCAACACCCAACATTTAACTGGGAGATATTGAACAATTGAAAGTTTCTGTTTTGCATTTGAAATAGAAACTATTTACTTTAAAGATATATAGAAAAATATCCTTGAGTTGAAGGGAATGATTTTAAATTATTAAACAACAGCCTTCCTCTGTAAAGCCTCACTACAATTAACCTGAAAAGAGACAAAACTCAGACAATCATAAATAACCAACAATAAATAAAAGAGCTACAGATACTGTCGTGGGTCACTTTAACAGCAGAATGGAACATCACCAAATACAACATCACATAAACAATATAAACTCTACAGCAGCTGCAGCCACAAACATACATATTACAGCAAAGAGACCAGCACAGTTTTTACACACCGTGTCGGGCACATACACAAACACACACACACATTCTCACAGACACACACACCATACTACATTGTTTTGGAGTCTAGTGACAGGTTTGGTTATTAGCAAGCATCAAATATATTTAATACCATGAATTGAGTTAATAATATTACAGAATTATTAATAAAAAATACTAACATTAGAGGGGGGAAGAGCAAGCAAAATGGCGGCTGGGACAACGTGTGTGTGTGTGTGGATGTTACTACAGGAAGAGAGAAAGAGAAAAAAGCACACAGAGAAAGGTATATAAGGTCCTGGTTGCTGTGGCTAGATACAACACTTTATCAAACAGTACTCAGCAGTGAACTCGCATTTAACTGTCATGGCCCTGGATTTTGTTCCAGATAACTATAGCTATTGATTCTGCATGCAGTGGCAACCACAGGTAAAAATACACAAATCCTAATTACTGTGGTAAAACTACCACTTTATCACACGGGAACTGACAGTATACTTGCAGTTGTGTTGCTGGACTTTTTGTCACATCAAAGCAGCATTATTAGCTTCACACACAGTATCAGGTAGAGTAAAGCCCTATACAAAAGATGAAACTTGCTAGGCACGAAAGCACACAGCAATCAACAGGACGTGGCAGTCCATTATTTTCCACAAAAATCACTACAGGTTCCAAATATCACAGTTATAAAACCTACCTCTGTTCAGACACAAGCCTCCTAAAATCGCTCTTGGTCGCAATATAATGAATCAGTCCGTTTAGGTAAACTGGCCTTCTGGATTGTGATGATAGCCAGGTTGCTGCGCATTTCTAAGATGACTATTAACCTAAATAATAATGAACGACTTTGGGTATATGAAATATACTTTTCCATCACATTGTTTGTGCTATCAGTGATTCAGAAAACATAAACGTTTTACTGGTGAACATTGCAACTTCTTATCTGTGGTGGACACTTTTTGTCTCTCTGCAAAAGCTGAATCCATAGTCTATAATTGTTGTGAAACTGAAGCTTTATCTTAATATTACCAATGTGACTGTTTCTTCTCCTCTACAAGGAAACAATAACTAAAGACATAAGCTCCACGTCTGTTTCCTGCAGCCCTACAGTACCATCAGCTAATCTTCCTGGGTGTCTGCACTGTGGAACTATTATTTGTAATGGCAAAACAATCAGACTTTATGGCCCAGCACCACATCTACTGGAATGGAGGAAGCACGTAATTTAATACTTCAGGAATTGGCTCCACAATTTTTGCCTCTGGCTCTCCCACTGCATGCTCAATGGGGATGTAAATGCTGCTATGATAATGGCAATAACTAGGTTCATTGGAGCTAGTGATAAACTGTGAATTGAATGGATGACCCAGGGGCAGTGTACCTCGTCCCTGCTCACTGATTTACTGCAAAAGAAAGGCCTGTTTCATTATGGTGGAAACCAGTGGCTTGTGTAAAAGAAAAACCCAAGTCAGTAGATTAAAACATGGTACATGGGGGCAGTTTCACAAGCCTTTATGGCCATTATGCATTTAGGGCTGTTTTCCCTCGAGTTTGAGTTCAAACACTGATAGAATAATATTTTTGAATAACCAATTTCGCTTCAAGGCAATGTCAGAAACATCACTAAAGTGTTGTTTTCATCTACAAACGACTGGCTGAAAGCACTTCAAATCCAACCTGCTGCCGAGTGTCTAATCTATTTTGTGCTGTTTAACTTCCACTTGCTCTGCATATGTGCATGCAAAGACCTCAGAACCCAAATATATTAAAGTATTCATGTGGGTGTGGACCAACAAGCTTGTCCAAATGTCAGCTTTTGCTTTTTACATGTGGCCACTGCTCCAGCTCTAAACTAATGATGTTAAGAAGCCGAGCCTTTAGCTCCTTTGTCATAGAGCCTGTGTGCAAATCTTTTTAACAATTTGTGTTTACTTTATCAGGGCAATTTAGATTGGGTCCGCCGTGTTTTAAACCATCTAACAAAATTTTGTTGTGACTTTTAATTTTCCTTAACAAACACTGACGATGATGTTGCCATTTCTACCTCTTTGATTCGTGCCTGTAGAAGTGCATGTTGAGTGATAGACAATACAGTTCTGTTATGTTCAGTTTAATAGCAAAAAAGCTGGATGTAAGAAAAAATAGAAATAGGTAACATCTAAGTACATTTCTGTAGACAGGCTCACACCAAACAACCCTTAACAATGCAGCTGAAAATTGCTGTAGTCCATGTCTTAATTCTGCAAACACCAAATAACCTTAATCGTATTAACATAAGTAGATTAAGGTGTTTACACTACATGGGCCATGCCTGATTATTATCATAATTGCTTTTAAGGCTGCAAATACAATTTCAATGTAGACAGGTCTTCAGCTATGTCCTTTTTCTTGTTATTTTCTCCTTCTATTAACTCTTATTTAGGATTTGCATACACTCCATTAAGCTGAAACATGACGTGCAACTTGCTAAGTTTGAGTAAAGTTGCAGCTTTTTGAAGTTGTCTGTAATTTTGCTGGTGCACAATCACACTGTTATTGTAACACAAGCCATCGTAGGTCCAATTATGTTGCCTGTGTTGTTGTCCACACATTTCCAGAAGTTTAAAAGTTTTTAGTTTGGTCATTAAACTGCCTACACTAATGAGGTAGAACAGTGTGGTTGTTAGACAGGAAGAGAAGGCTTTTTAATAGCTTCTATTACAGACTTGGTTAGCTCGCTCCATTATCCATGTGAACTCTATCCCATCCTACACCATTCATTTAAAAACAGAGACAGGACAACAATGCAAAGCAAGTCCAGGAACATTGATCTTGCCCTGCTGGAACTCTTCGACAACCACTGCAGAGGCAATTCCTCTTCCAGCAATCACATTACGGGTCCACTATGATGTTGAACTGATCAGCAACATTTCCATTTGTCAAAGCATTTGCAGTGGCTCTACACCGCATCCCCCTGGAGATGTTAATGACTGTAGTTCTGCAAACATGTCTCTGTACATTAGCATACTGCATAAACGGGTAAACTGCAATTAATTAGGAAATGTAGTGTTTATAAACATTGTTGAAGGTTGGTTATAAAGCATCTCTAATTTTTTGTGTGTGTGTGTATGTCTTTGTGTGTGAAATTGGAAGGCAGAGACAGAGTTAAACATTGTTTATTTACAGAAATAATGGAAAAACAATTTGTTCCCCCCCCCCTTTACATCTAAATGTGTATGGGTGCTCAGTTTGTGGTTTGGAGGAGAAACAACATGGTCAACAATGCAACAAAACAGCAGGGGTTATGCACAATGCAGGGCAGAGGATTATTTTTGGAGCCAGTTAACATTGTTGGCTGTTTGTTTTGGTGAAAATTGGACTTCTGTTCAGAATCAAACATTGATCACCATTTTCACATTGAAATTCTCCCTCCAAGCGTAAGGACGCTGAAAGAATATTTAAAATGGTGATAAAAATGGAGTTAGACCATGCAGGTCTCTTAATAAACTGTTTATTTGTCGGACATACATTTAGTCATTTGCACTTTCATTACAGAGCTGGTAATTAGCAAAATGATTATAATTGCATTGCATTATAACGTAAGTTTTTAAACTGTCACTACTCTCCGAGATCTTGGGTGTCACACACTGGACAGACCACAGATGTCAATTGCGCATTTGATCATTTTTGACATTACATTAGCAGAACCAAATTAGCACATTCGTCCTCCTCTAAAGTAAGTCACTGAGTATCCATTCATACAGTTCTTTTCAAATAATACATTTCAGTTTTAGATGATTTTTAGGTCCGTCAGGAACAGAGATGCCATAAATATCACATAAAAAACATTTTCTCCCTCATACTATAGTAGACTAAACTGGCTCCTTTCTACCTCTTTGTCTCTATTTCTTTCCTTTCCAGCCTTTGTCCTGAGCTGTGCTTTTCCCAAAGAGCCTGCTGGTGGAGAAGTTTCTGCGACGCACCTCCATGCTGGCGGAGAAGCCTTTTTCCGCTGTTTCACTGGCTACAAGTTGCAAGGTCCCAAAATGCTTACCTGTCGCAATGCAACCACACCTTACTGGAGTGGGAAGGAGCCCCGATGTGTGGGTAAGACAAATTGGTTCTTTGCCAGACACACGCTGGCTTTCAAAAGTTAGGAGCAGTTCAGGGCATTTAGGTAGCCCCTTATTGGACTGCAACAACACAACCACTCAAAATGTAACAACACAAAACAAATTTCTATAACTGTAGCTCTAATGCCTTCAGTTGTCTGAGATTTATTTATTTATTTTTTGCTCAATTACCTTAACAACTACCTAGTAGTTAACACTGGCTTGGGGGCAGACTTCTAAACTAGACTTGCACTTGTAATAAAATGTGTCCAAATGTTTTCCCATAAACTTATTGTGCAATATTATTTCAAAAGTTTTTAAAATTAAAATGATGCAAAATAAATAAAAAATTGGAGGTATATTGTAAGTCCTTTTCTCCCCAGCTTTCCTCTAGAATACAAGTTATTTTGATTAACGGAAGCTTTCACCAGGTTGTCTCCTACTGAGTTGATTAGTTACACTTGGAGGCCAAATGAGTGTGTTTGTACGTGATTAGCAGCACAGGGAGCTATTCTTTGGAGACGGGGCAAAACAAGGCCACTGGACCTGGCTGCCTTAATTAGAACTGGGCCGCATAACTATCCTTCCCCTGCTGCTAAAGACTCATCTGCCAGTTTCAGCCTTTCTCCGTGCCTGCCTGCAGCTGCTCTGAACTGATTGTGTTACAGCTGCTGTTTTGCTGTTCTCTTTACAAGTCCATCACACACAGTCACATACTCCTAGACCCAGGTGAGCTGTCTAGTGTAGTCCAGCCACAGTCCACTGGATATCGATGCAGTCCATGCTCAGACAGGGACTTTTCTCCCAAACCCCCTGCCATAGTCGAAATCATTATTTTTCTCGTCTAGTCCTACCCTCCAACTCTTTGTCTTTTTCCTCTCTTTTCTCTGTCTATCTTTTTTTGTCATATAGCATCCTGTGGGGGAATGATAAAAAATGCCACCTATGGTCGTATCATCTCTCCTGGTTTCCCTGGCAACTACAGCAACAATCTGACATGCCACTGGGTCCTGGAGGCCCCTGAAGGCCAGCGGCTTCACATTCACTTTGAGAAGGTGGCTCTGGCAGAGGACGATGACAGGTGAGGTTATGCACACTGCTAAATTCAATGCACACATTGAGTGTACACTAAGAGCGTGCGCAAATTTGCGTGTGTGTGTGGGTGTCTTCAGCTAATAGATGGCACTGAGCTTAAAACTCATTTTCTGGAAACAGTATGCCTGTGGATAGAGCATTAAAACCCTCAAAGGCTATAAATAACCAAAATCTTTAGGGAGTGACAAAAGAATTTGAAAGGACCTTTTATCATTATAATCTTTTAACAATGTTCTATCAAGCGAATGAATTGAAGGGACTACAGAGGGTAGTGAGAGGTAGGAAACAGAGATTGCATTACATTTATTTTCACTAACTACTGATCCACATGGCTATTGTCACACATGGCCATTCACCTCATTACCGAGTGGTGGAGAATGTTATCACAAACTTATTACAGTCACAACTGGAACAGTGAGCAGCGCTCACATAGCTTGTAACTTCCTTTGTATGCTTCTCTTACCTTTCAAGGCTATTTAATCTGTGTTTGTGTGTTTTTAGGCTGCTGATTAAGAACGGCAACAACATAGACTCTCCCCCTGTGTATGACTCCTATGAGGTTGAGTATTTGCCCAATGAGGGTGTGCTCAGTACTGGACGTTACTTGTTCATAGAGTTCACCACGGATGGCACAATGACCTCCACTGGTGCAGCCATCAGATTTGAAGGCAGGTTAACCACGCAGAGTTTGCTAAATGCGTGCTGTACCTCGTCACTTATGACTGATAATGTGTGTTTTTGTGTCCACAGCTTTTGCAAAAGGTATGTGCTATGAGCCTTTTGTGAAGTACGGCAACTTCAGCAGCAGTGACTCCACCTACAGTGTGGGCGCAGTGGTTGAATTCTCATGTGACCCCGGCTACACGCTGGAGCAAGGTTCCGTAGTGATTGAGTGCGTGGACGCACAAAACCCACAGTGGAATGAGACTGAGCCAGCTTGTAGGGGTGAGTCAAGAGACTTGTTTCCGCTCGAGTAATTGTGCGACATAAAATTTTAAAATATGTGCTGCTGCTGGAGCAGCAGCACAGAGACGAAGATATGACTTAACCTAAGGACCCAAGGATTTCATTGTCTGCTTGATCATTGGAGGAGTAAGTGAAGTCTTTTTATTCAAATATTAAAGACCTCTGGCTGTTAACTATATCTTCCTAAGCTGCTTTCCTCTGATCCATGATAAATTTCCTCTTAAAGTTGTAACAATGATTTACTTTGACATGTGTGCTTGCAGGGCAGATTTTAGAAATGCTTAAGATTAAATAGACATACAAGAGTTTGCCTAAGATGAACACACTGCACAGACTATGCACCATACTAAATACTGTAGTTACCCCAGACCCCATTCCTTCTCCCTCTCTCACACTGTTCCCCCACACAACACACTGACCTTACACACGGGCTTTGTTGCCTGCATGATCATTCTGCCACACAGTGAAATTGAAAAGCACTCTAGTAAAGCTAGATATGAGAAAATTTAATTTCTGCTTCTGTGGGTCATGGTCACCAAGCGGTTCAGTGGTAGTGTGCAGTTTTACGAGGTTCATCTCAAGGAGCCTGCGCACTCGATTTCAGCTGTGTTTTATTAAACATCAAAACCAGAGTTTCATTCTATGAAGTCACATAGTATATCATGTATCAACATAGATTTTCTTTAACCAAGATTGATATTTCCTTTGCTTTTTTAAATTTATGTTAAATTGATTACCATCCAAATTCTCTGGGTCCAGAAATCAGTGTCTATATTTGTTTCTCAGTGTTAACCTGAGGTGTTTGTGTGTTGAAGCTGTGTGCAGCGGTGAAATCACAGACTCTGCTGGTGTGGTGTTGTCTCCTAATTGGCCCGAGGCCTATGACAAGGGACAGGACTGCATCTGGGGTATCCATGTGGAAGAGGACAAGAGGATCATGCTTGACATACAAGTGTAAGAGACTGCACTCAGGTGTAAGACTAGAAATCACACAAGGCGGTTAGAGAGGAGGTCAGATTGACCTCGAGATGTTAAACACTCCATCTCCAGACACAGACACACATGCTCTGAGTTTCTTTCTCATCTTTTCTCGCACTCGCATGGACACACTATGAAATGCACATGGGGAAGCGTTTCTGTGGTTGCAGTCACTAATTAGATTTTTTTTCCCTATTCGTTACATTAAGAATTCTGTGTAGCTTCCAGCTCGCTCTCTGACCAGATTAGCCAGTAAGCCTCCCTGCTCCCACTTCCCTGGTGTGTGTCTTAGAGTTGGCTTTGAAATGAATATGCTCTGGCAGAGAACTACTCTGAGCCACTTATCCAGCTTTCCCAACTGTAATTCAACATTCATTCAACACACATGCACACAGATGTCAAAATAGACAGAGGCACACTCCATTTCTCCTTCATCCATCACTCTTGCTGTATACGACTTACTAAACCCCACCCCCCTCCACACACAACCCTACTTTTTTATCCACGTTACTGCTCTTAAATGAGTAATCACATTGCTTTGTTTTCTTACACTTAATGTTTCTTTAAAAACTAAACTATTTAAGTGTATGCACGAGAATCTGCATCTGTGTCTGCTTATCTTATATATATTCATCTGTTTGCTGATTTGAGTGATTCCCACAATATTTACATGAACATGCATCCTGAAGAAAGCACAAAAACTACTGTTATTGCCTGAAGCACTTGCACACAAGAGGGTGCAGAGTGGTTCAAATTAAACCAGCGGGAATAGTGCCTGAGGTTAGAGAAAAACAGAGTCACTGACAAATCTCAAACAGAAGAAGCTATTGTTAGCTATTGGTCATGGTGGCCATTTATGCTTGTATTTGCACCCTTCAGTTTTTGTGTTTGGTTTTCTCGATTCACCATTCATTCACTCTAGCTGTAAGAATGAATATATGTTTCTGAACAGTTGAAAAAATTACAAGGTCTGATTATGACATGAGGTCTGGATCATGTGCAGACGTATTGTAATCCACAGTAGTAGACCGCTGAGAAAAAGCATCAGTATTGTTAGATATTTTTGAGTTGCATTACCTAGTTCTTTTGGGCAATAAAAAGACAGGAAAAACCCACTTTCAACAATCTGCACAAATATCTTTTCCATTAAAGTGAAAAAGATTTTTAATTATACACATCTTTGTGTGGACATGAGCAATGTGTAAAAAATTAATGAAACTGTTTTTTTTTTTTTTCATTGAATAAGATAATGGGCATGTAACAAAAAGTCAATATGATGTGCAATCTTTGTGGAACGAGATCTGAGACTCGTCTGTGTGGTGATTCAACAATGTTTTTTGGGGCAATGAATCATCTTGTGTTCTGTGTATTCTACAAACCATTGATGACACCGCAATAAACACAAGAAAACAGTATTTGCTATTTACCTCAATCTGGACACAATTTGGGCAGAAGCTGCACTGCTCCCAGTGATCAGCGTGGTCACAGTCAACAATCATAATTCTCACTATGTCACTATGTTTTCACTGAAAAGATTGAGAATTGTACGCATATAATTTCAACCAATATATATTAGAATAATATTAGATTTGTCATTTTGACAACAGATTATAATTGCAAACATTTGCATTGCATGACAATATTTTTAGATGTTGCTGAATTCAGTAACATATACTGATTAGAATAGCTCCAGGGATTCCCTCACAGCTGTGGCACAGAGTCAACAGAGGGTTTGATGGAAGTGTGGATGTTTTTTTGTAAGGGCTCAGTTTTGTATGCCGCTGCATTTTCTCAATGCACATAATGCCCCAAACATTATCGCTCAGGCTTACAGCAACTGAGATGTGAACCATCACTCAAATATGATCCACAGATCAAAAGGGAATTATAGCTTCAGAAGATACCGATAATACACAGTGTCTGAATACCACACATGGGATTGTGTGACCCCGCTTGCCTACCTGTTCTTTAGTTGGAGATTAAGGCTCAGTGATTAATGTCTGATGTTGAAAGTCAACCAGTGCACCTAGGGTAAAAAAGATCAGAGAGGATTTTTTCTCCCAAGTAAACAAGTTTGATTTGAGGTAAACTGATTTTCATTCAGAGATCTCTTTCTAAAATTGCACCAGTTGTTTGTTTTAATCCGAGCCACATGAGGCCACTCGCTGCAAATGAATGTTGCTGTGGCCAGCTCTGGTTTATCTCAAGGTTAGTCATGCATGGCCTTCATGGCAGTAGAAACCCACAGCTTGTCTGATTCCCGTAGAATCCCCCCCCCCTCCCACATTACCTTCATGTCTGATCCGCTCATCTTGAGAATAGCATTCCTAAAGGCGCGGTCAAAATGTAATTTTTGTTAAAAGTGTTTTTGTATGCTCGTGTGATGCATGTTGAAGTGACAATAGGCTCTTGTAGATGAGAGCTGTTTCATTATGAGGGTGGGCACACACTTTTCCACGATAATGAGAATGTTTTCTGTATTATCATTCATCACTGTGCCTGTGCTGGCAATTACAGACTAGCAGTGTGCATAATGAGGACTGATTAATTAATTTAGGCCAAACAGGAGGGTTGGCGCTTTGGTAATTAGCATGGAGCATGGCTCGAGCAAGAGAGGAGAGGTTACAGTTGATATCTCCACCTGTGGAACACCAAAAAGGTTAAATTGTTCACATGTAAATTTTAGCATTCAGATTGTAGTGTATCTAGAAATGTCTTTTACATTTCAACATGGTGAAGGAAGTCTGTTACAGTGGTAATTACGTTTGTGTCAATTTACTGAGCAGAATCGGAGCCTTAGATAGGGCAATCTGGGTTTATAGAGTCCTCTTGTGGATACTCTGAGCATTACATGTTACCTGCAAGTCCCCTTGTGCTGGGGTTATGTATAGCTGGAAACTAAAAGGTTATTTTTATTTCAAAAGAGAACCTTTTTTTCGCTGAGCACAACAATTCAAATGTCAAATATGTCTACGAGAAGATGTAATAAGCTGCCTTTTGAAAGCTTGACATTGAAAGCAATTTCCATTCTGTTTGAGTTACTGGAGATTTGCCAGGTTCCTTGGACTTGACTTGACAGGTCAGTGAAGGTGACAAAATGCCTAGAAGCTTGTACAAAACACAGCTGCCATCCCCTTGTCTGCAGTATTGAGCTGGTGCCATTGGCATGCAGAGGAGTTTGCAGAAATTCTCTAAAAGTCCTTTTTCAAACAGACCGCTGGAACTATGCAAACACCCAAGCAACGTTGATGAAGGATATATATTTAATTTAAAATCTGCAACACCAGGCAAGGAGTGGCTGCTTCCCTATCTGGAGGGGAAACCATTAAAAGGAGCCAGGTGGGATGACATTTGGGTGGAGCAATTGCCAGGTTGCTACAGAGAAGGCAGCTGAGCGTCCTGTAGTGATTAACCACAGAGTGCTGTGTAAGTCTGGACTGAAGGTACTGTGTGTTTGGCATTCTGTATTGTCACCAGGATTTTGAAAACACTTCAAGCAAACAGTGGAGTGACTGAATGGATGAGGTCAGTGGGGAAATTTTAAACCAAGGTTGACTCCCGCATTCTTGATGAGTTAGAGCGTCAGGGGAGACTGTTTAGAACGCAGGCATGAGGAAAGTTTGCAGTGTATCAAGTACAAAAGCGTGCGATTTGCCAATGCAGTTGACTATAAATATAGTTGCAGTATTGGCCTTGCATCTTGTCCATCAGACCAAAATACTTGTTGTTGTTCTTGACTTGTCATCAGTTGTGAAATGACTACTGCAGACGCAAGTTTTTTATCCCCCAAAGAAGATCTATCTTGTAAAGTTGATTTTAAGGTGGGTATAAGTCTGTCTTAGCCAGTCAGACAGAAAAAGCAGAATTTAGTTTTGATGTTGCAGATGTTTGTGGGATGGCACAGCAAAAATATTTTACAGATGCCCAAGACCAAGGCCTCAGCTGAAAGTGTGAAGACAGATTTTACCTCTAAGTGATCTCTCCATGATGAAGATGAGAAACCGAGAAGTACAGGCTCAATCTTGAGCTGCTTTGACTTTTGAAAGATAAAAAAGACTGAAATCAGATTTTACCATCAAGTGCAACATGTTCGTTGTATACGGTTATCAGGAAAGGAAGATCAGCAACAACTCTATTGCGCTTAATCACCATACCGATTAGTGAAACAAGCTAAAGAATATGGGTTGTGGTGTTGATAAGACACACCAGTGTGGAGGAAAAGTAGTGAATTTAAAAACTAGAGCCATGTAGAGACCCTCTAGAGAGTTGCTAAACCTGTGGGGAGCAGCAAGTGCTATATTTTTGGGTTGAGTTGGACAAAATGCAGAGACTGGAGGTAATCACTCGGTTGGATTGTCAACTCTTCTTCTAGGGTAGTCTGAATGCAGGGAGACCTCTGGGAGGAGATAAGGTGAAAGACAGTGCAACAATAATGTGGACAGCCTTGTTGACACGAGCAGCAGGTGGAGGATAGAGCTTGAATAGAAATGAAGTGAGAGATGTGGTGATAGAAAAAGATGCAAACAATTTGCCTGTGGTGATCCTCTGCGGACTTCAAATAGACACCCCCGTTTTATTGTGACACTATTAATCCGACTGCTAATCAAAATCCCCATTGCCTATGTGCAGGGTGCATCTTATTCATATAGCAACCACAAATGTAGGAGCCTATAGTGTGAAAATATCATTAGTTTATTTTGTTGATTTCCTTCTCTCTTTTTTGCACACTTTAACAAATGTCATTTTGAGAGGCCTCATTTCCATATATGCATGAAGTGTTCTTGTGGCATCTTGGAAATGGAAACTGGCATTGTCATTCCTGTCACTTCTACCCACAGCTGCTGATTGTTAGAGAACATGGAGGTGTAAATTGTCCCTATAGCTGTCCAACTAACTAGGGGGAGTACCTTGTCACTCAGCACCTCATTTCACTCTCATTCATGCAGCTGGCATCTATTATTTGTGTCCATCAGGAGAAGCTGGAATTTAGTTTTCATTTCAGCACCAGGACATTGCACAAGCAGACAGTAAAATCTAGTCATTCTGATGATGTTTTTGTCTTAAAGTTTTGCCTCAACTGGTAGTCCATGAACATACACCTTGTGGTTCTAATTATATACAGTAAATTATTGGTTAATGTGGATATACAACAAACACAGGCAGGATTTGTTTTTCTACTTTTTACGTCAGATTTTTACGGTATGATTTTTTTTATTTTGTCGGTTCCTAGAATAAGGACATATGGATGTTTGAAGTATTTTTTTGACAAAGTCAGTGACAAAGAGAGTAAATACAGGACAAGGTAATGACAGATGATTTGAGAACAAGGTGTGATTACAACTACAGCTGTGAGAGGAGTTGGGGATACGATTTTCAGGCAGTGCAGCTTGTAATTTGTGTTAAAGCAAAAGGAATAGAGAAAAGCTGAGAGGTTTATTATCTGTAGTATTTTGGGAAAACACTGGTTTCCTGAAAATGGTTTGTGCCCTTGATTGATTGCTTGATCATGCACAGTAAATGGTGGTGGAGAGCTAATGCAGGGGACAGGTGATTCATAGCTACAAAATAATTGCTCCTTAAGTTCTGTTCAGCAGAGCTTGTGAATATTAACACAAAACAATCATACAGTCAATCTGCATTTCTATTTTGACACCCACCTCAAGGCACACAAAGAGCAACTAGTTTACCCTGCTTATTATATCAGCAGGGAACTACATCTTCTGTGGCTTGTCATTTTTTTCACCATTCCCCATCCCCTGTGTATGAATAAATGTCAAGCTTTACTGACATGTATAAAGGGCAGCAAGGACATATAAATCTCCAAATGGAAAAGGTTAATGCATTCTTATGTTAATCAATAACAGTGGAGATTCTGTCGAACTATGGATCGGCTACCTCATATTCAATTCTATATGAGCATTTAGATGTGTAGATAATTTATTGGATATTTATTTAGTTATGTAGTGGCCATTCGTCCTCATTCTTTTTCTTTAATCCTGGTTGCCATGTATTGCAGCTTTTTTGTATAGGTGTAGTGACCTAAAGTATCATTTTATATTATGCTCATATTTGAAGATGTACACTACATATTCATGTGAGTAATATGTGTGTGTGTGTGTGTGTGTTTGGGGGGTGGGGGTTTGCGCAGAGACAGACATCATGAATTATTTAATGTTTACTTCACATCAGATCCATCTAATATAAACAGAATTAATAAGAAATAATTTAAAAAGTACTGCTGACATCGCCTTATGTCATCAGCTTTTGGTTTCATCAGCTGAGGAGGATACCAGTCACTTAAGTTTTCTGAGGCTCTGAGCAAAAAACACAGTAAACAGGCCACATAACCACAGATATGGGGCATTCTGTATATTCATTAGGAAGAAATGCAACTGTAACCACTTTTCTATTGTCTGTTCCAGTCTCCATGTTGGTAAGAATGACCTGCTGACCTTCTATGATGGCGATGACCTTACAGCGAACATACTGGGCCAATACAGCGGCACACGACCACATTTCAAGCTCTATACCTCCATGGCTGATGTCACTATTCAATTTCAGTCAGATCCTGCCACCAACATCTATGGCTACAACAATGGCTTTGTTGTCCACTTCTTTGGTAGGACTGTGGTTTTGTTTTGTTCTTTTTCAGTAAAATTGCAAGACAGACGGAAACCAAAAAATGGTAACAAGTGTGGAATTTAAAATGTTCTCATACCTAGAACCCAGCAGGTTACTGAAAAAGAGAATTTTTCCTTCCTTCCGTGCTGTGCCTCTGTCTGTCTTCTGACTTATCCCAGGTGCACAGGATTAGATAGCGACAAACATAGAAACACAATAATAGGGTACACTTCAACATCAGCTGTTTTCGCCCAGTGCTTTGTGTTCTTGGCCATGTTTGTGGCAGTTAGGGAGGCTCAGATTGACGGGCGCCAAACCATTTGCTATGTTCCTCCCAGCAAACATTGCAAGCCTCTATTTACATTGTCCTCCCAAACTGCAGCTGTATAGTACACACAGAACAGACAATTTTGAGGTTGTGTTCATTCCCTGCAGAGGAGGATGTTGTATATTAATGCAGTGTTTTCCTTGTGTAACTTTACAATCTTGATCCCATATAAAGAATGAAAATGTAACATTCATTACACAAGAAAATGTGGAATTATTTAAGTATTTCTGTATTCCCAGTACCATTGTCTAAGTTTTCCATTTCCTATTTTGTGTCTCCTCTCCTGCCAACACAATGCAACACCAACAGAGGTGCCGAGGAACGACACCTGCTCTGAGCTGCCAGAGATCACCAATGGCTGGAAAAGCACTTCCCACCCTGACCTCATCCACGGCACAGTCATCACCTACCAGTGTTACCCTGGATATGAGCTGGTAGGCTCTGAGATCCTCATGTGCCAGTGGGATCTTACTTGGAGCGGTGATGTGCCGAGATGTGAGGAAGGTGAGAGGAAGCACACAAAATCTAGTATTTTATACATCAAAGTCTGTTTACAGGTCTCAGGGAGTGCTATTGCAAATGTGTAAAAGGTTGTTTAAAGCCTGTCGTGGCTCCTTCTCTAAATCTGCTGCATCAGTGTTGATCCTTTTTTTTTAAACTGCCAATCTCCAGTTTTGGGGTGTACTTCAAAAATCCTTGTCTATACTGTAAATAGTGCTTAATTATCTTATGTGGGCTTAAGACGGGTATAATTACTTTCCCCGTTAAAAATAAATTTTTATTAGTCAACTATACCACCACTAATGACAATGATAAATAATCATCGTCATTTGTTTTTGTGATGCACCAGTTATGACATGTCAAGACCCTGGAAATGTGGAGCACAGTCATAAAGTGTTCACAGGCAGCCGCTTCACCGTTGGATCGACAGTGCAGTTTATCTGTAATAAAGGCTACATCCTGTCTGGCAGCAGCCTCCTCACCTGCTACAACCGAGATTCAGCCACACCAAAGTGGAGTGAGAGGCTGCCCAAGTGTTTCCGTAAGTCGCAGGAGTCAGAAACACATATATCAAACATGCAAACATACTTAACACACACACACGCTGTTTGAGTGCTTTGAATTTATGATTTAAACATTTACTGTCATGGTAATATTTCTATGATGACAAGCCACAACTAATCAACGTATAGTGAATTATTTATTCTTTGTCAATGGCCTTCAAAAGTTCAACGAGGGTTATTAAGTCCTTCTGCACTTCTGCAGTAGCCACATTTGGAGAACTACGGAGAAAAAAGTAGATACTGATGATGTCACACTGCCATTATGACAAAGAACTCAAGAAGCATGTTTCTAAATTTTAATTAATTTCGGCTTGCCTCGACTTTATGTAAAGTTTTGACAGCTACTTTGTGACAGATATCCTCTGAATTTTAAAACATGTGCGTATGTACTAATTCAATACAAGATACAAGATCTTTAAGGTGTCTATTTTAATTTTGCTAGATTTCTTTTCTACAGCATGTCTCTGTAATTTCATTATAGTTAGGGCCTTTATCTATACTTCCATAAAGTACAAAATATAAGGCCTATCTTGCCTTTTACGTGCCTGTTGTTTTTCACGTGTGCTAATATGAGTGTCTGTGTTACTGTCTACTGTTGAAAAAGACAAATATAATATTTTTGTGACGTACAATTTTGTCCTGCCTCCCAGCTCCAGAAAGTACGAGCCATGCAGGAACCCTGGCGCTGCCTCCACCAGTGTGCAGAGCTCTGAAAAGGCCTTTTATCAAGCAGGAGAGATTTTGACCTTCTCCTGCCACTCGGGCTACGAGCTGCAGGGCGGGGCCACCATATACTGTATCCCCGGACACCCATCACAGTGGAATAGCACTCCCCCCGCCTGCAGAGGTAAACCATGCCCACAAAACCTTTTGAGGTTTCATCAACATACAGAAATAAAATGCGACCTAGACTATATAATGTGCTATTGATTTTGCTGCTGTTTGTGAATGCAGACTCTGTACTTATTTTGGACATAAGTTTAATATATGCACTGTACTAAGCTGCAATTGTGTCTTTGTAGCTTCCACAAATCAGTATGTAAACGAACGCAGGCTAGATGGTGAGTTGTCTTTTTCAAACATTGCAGTGCCAATATATTAATATTTATCTATTGTGCATATTTCCTATAAATCTCATCTGTTTTGTGTTTCCCCCTTGTAGTTGTTAATATGGATTATAGCATGGAGGGAACCAATATTACTCTTGCAGTTTTTATTCCAACTGCGATCATCTTGGTGGTTGTCCTCGGGATTTATGTCTACTTCGCAAAGTAAGTAATAACTCAAAACCGTATTTGTTTTATTTGGAATCCAAGTAGCCTTTACAGGATGTTCCCCATTTCTATACTCAGACTCCAAGGGAAGGCTATCAGAATGCCAACATCCTCGCCACCGTACGACAACATGACAGAAGAGTCAGCTTTCGACAACCCTATATATGAGAGCGGAGTAAGTACAGATGTCATGAGCATGCAAGACGTGGATTCACAGAACACCAGTGTGCTGTCCTGATCCTTTCCCATCTGGCTGTCATCCTGCCGTCATCTCATGTTTCATCAGCAGAGGGCACCATCCACCTCATCTTGCATCACTGTAATCATCAATGAGAGCTAGTGGTCATGGTCTTAGCTGAAGAAGAAAGGACATGTTTCCTCCTCTCACTCTGTGGTTAGAGGTCATTTTGCATCCTAGATTTCCATACTTCATCTACATGGAGGAGTGAGAGTGACGTGTCAGACTTTACATTATTCACATTGTGGTGATGTCATCTCCTTTCCACTACATATAAATGTCATGTCATCATGTTTTATGCTGCAATCACACATAGTGTGTAAATGCACATTACAACATACAGCAGTATTATTGGATGGATGGGTCAATCACAGTTATTTTACTTTAAAAAGCTGTTTTGTGGCTTTAATTGTATCTGTGCTAATGGTTTCCAACTGACTGAGTAATCACAAAGATATATATATATAGAGCCAACTGTCTTCTTCTCCCTGCTCCTACAGCACTGGCAGTCTCATTCTAGATACTAAACCCTGTCACTGTCTACTTTGGCTGTTACTGCTGAAGAACTATGAGGTGAGATCTCCCTCTAGTGCTGAAAGCACATCTCACTCACTGTCACATGACACTTCTGCTATTATGACTACCTCTCCCAGCCTGCCACACATTCTGATCTGGTTTCACTGCTTGAGTTGGTGCTTTGTAGACATAGTTTTCTACAAAGGACCCAATCGCTCTCCTTTTTCATCTACTCCTCTTCTTTTACTGATCACGTATACACAACTACTGGTTGGTGACAATTTGAAACACAGTGTTGGTGCAGTTGACACGTAGCCTCTTGTTTGTTTACACCTAAATTAATGGATAAAATATTTATTCAAGAGTTTGACTTTTTCTAAATGTTGCATTTCTGTCATTCTAACATTTCAGTAACATGTATAATGTTGGGTACAATAACAACTGTATATGTGTGATTGTAACGTCTACATCATATGCATATTTTGTTAACAGTGTTTTTAAAGTATATAGTAGCAGTACTTTGCTTTAGTGTATGTAAGTCAGTATTTTGTTATCTGGTTATGTGCTTGTTTCTTAAGAAAAGATTGACAAAATAACTGAAGTGGCCAACAAATAAATAAATGTAGAAAAGTTAAGGAATAATTGGAAAAAATAATGGTCAGAACCGGATCAGATAAAATCTTTCAATTGGTATGAATCAGAGAAAAACATCTTATCCATTAGTTATTTTTTTTAAATACTTAAAATAGTTGTAACTTCAGATGATAACTTTGTCCAGCAGTAGTCATTAATTAAATTGCTGTTTATCATTTGTGAATATATTAAAGATTGCGCTTTTGATCATAAACGTTTAGAGCAATTAACAGGTGTCCACTGTAAAGTAACATATCCAACAATATATCTTCTCATGATATATTTTTTCTGTTTGTGTCATGTTTGTCATACTGAACATTGGTATTTCACTGTATATTTTCTCAATTTAGGTTTATTCACTAACTAAGACCACGGAAATTGAGGTACAACAGGGAGTTTATTTAGGTTAGCGCAAAGGTTCAGGAAGGGAAGGATGGCGAGGTCGAGAGGGGAGGGATGAAGGCGGCTGATCAGGTTCGTGCTGGCCAGAGCGGCTAGGAACCCTTGGATAGAGACTCAGGGTGGGGGCACGTCTCTATTAGCGTCTTGCTTTATGAACAATTACTTTGGCAGAATTATGAATTTCAGCATGGGTGTCATTGGTGGGAGGAAACCGGAGCCCACACAAATACGGGGAGAACATGCAAACTCCACACAGAAAGTCCTGGGATGACCGAGTTCTGAACCCAGGACCTTCTTGCTGTGAGGCCACATTGCTGTCCACTGGCCACAGTGCTGCCCATTGAAAGGGGCTTTTATATATATGTGCAAGTGATTGGATGAGAGAGCCACAGGTGGATGAAATGAGTGAAGCACAGGTGGTTGGATTAGTGAGAGAGAGAAGCGTGGTCTTGTTCCTGAACCTCAATTATAATAACTACATTTGAAATGTGCAATACTGATAAACAGTATTTCTTTTATAATAAATCTTATTATGCCAGCACTATATAGTGGTACATTATTACATTTTTCCAAAGTTTCAAAAGTGCAAAGTTCATTTTACTGTATTTTAAATGTTTATTTGTATCTCAAATTGTACTATTCTCTATCATTATGATTCAGTTTAACAGATGTATTTGTCTGGTCTTTACAGGACAAGTGAAAAGGTTAAGAGGTGTCCATTTAGAGACCGTAAAGCAAGAATTGCTCAAGCTTTGCCTTTTGGGACTCTGTCTGCACTGCTCATCTTTTCCTCCGACCATTGTGTTCCCAAATTATTTCTTTCCATTTTTCCTTTGTGTGGATTACTGTAAATCTGTCTTTCTTTCCACGGTCAAATCTGTGAATCTGTGGATCTCCATGGTGATATTTTTATAAAGTAAATTGCTGATGACCGATGTTTTGAGTACTTTTTGATGCTCTACGCCAAGAATGAGGGAAATGATGCTTTGATTGTTGAAATCTGCTGAACATAAATTCCCCATTACCCAGCATTCTTTGGAAATTTTCTTTTCTTTGTGTGTATGGGTCTGCTATTTGTAAATAAACTGCCTGTCAAATATGAGTGCCTCACAACTGACTATAACCTGAGAAATCACATGTGAACAGAATCTTTTGTTTAACTATTATTTCGCATATGTAGGCCTGACATTAAGTCTTTTCCATCATAAAGTTTCACTTCAAGAAACAAAAACAGATGATGCCAGATATTTTCCTACTAGCTGATTTGTGGTTCCAAATGCATATAGCCTCAGAGGATTTCTCAGATACATGTTTTCATATGGGACCCATCAGCTATGCATACTTTTCTGTTCTTATGTCACACTGTACAGTCTGCCTCAAAGGATAAGTAGCAATTTGTTAATTTGTGTATGTGGTTACACCTCAGCATTAGCAGACCCTGAGATAAAACCCAGTGATAACATACAGTAAACACATGAGTTAGTTAAGTTACTGATGCAGGCTGCTGAATCAAGCATCAATTGATTGGTTCTTGCATTGCAAATCAACAATTAAAATCTTACAGTGTGCAAAATAGACCCTTCTGTAACAGGTTTTTACTTTGGGTCACATTGTTGAGGTGCATGTGTTTGTGTTAAATTTGTATATAGACCTCACATCCTTTGTGCATATCCTTTATACTCTAACAAATCTTTCTTTCAGTACCATAGCTGGTACAACCGCATCCCTGAAAAACCAAATCACATTCAATATCTATAATCCTCTGATTAATAATAAAAGTAATTGTTGGTTAAAGTATTGTCATTGACTCATTCATTGTGAGTAATTGAATTGATACCATATTGTTGATGAGTGTTCATGGGCATTTTTTCTTACAAACAAACAAATTAAAATAAGTATTACATCTGAAAAACCTAAATGTAAACAGTGGTTCATATTGCATGAATTACCTTTACAGGTAAGTGTAAAAGCCTGATAATTGCATCCTGACAAGGTAGAGTTGATTTGTGATAGTATTCCTTTGTCACTAAGGACATATTGACAGGTCACAGTGGGACAAATTACAGGTTTAAATGATGAAATTAATGATGACTGTATTCCATTTATCTGCTTTGGTTTCAGGGTCCTGTAATACATGCTGGCTCACTGTCACACTGTCATGGCTTACTGGAACTCCTGAACTAAACAGAACCACTGTTAAATTTATACGTGACACATGTGCTTCCCCTATCATGACAAAGTCAAAATGTCTGCTGTGAAAAAGGCGACCAGAAATCCAAAAATTATCTAACACCGTTGATTTCCATCCTAGGTGCAGCAGGGTGAATGGATAGATTTCAAATTATCAGGAAATCCCTTTGACTTGGTAAAGCGCTAGAAGCAGCAGCATAAACTATAGGACCATTATGAATTTCTGTCATAAACTACTTAAACCAATTATCTCTTTGTAATTGAAGCATACATGTTAATTTATAAACATATAGCAAATAGTGTGTAAACAATATGGGAGGGGCCACCAAATAAAATTTGTCATACAGCTGTTTACCTCAAGATGGCAGCATGATATAACAAATAGGACATGAGGCGCACATACAAGTTCATATTTCCAAACCTTTGCTTGCACTATAATTCTCATTCAACTTGTACTGGTGCATTATATCATACAGTGTATCCAATTAATCTCGGCTCATATGTGTTTGACATACAAAAATAAAACACTAGAAGTTAAATTACACATGGAGAGAGGAGGAAGGCTGGTAATGGCTGGTATGGTGGGACTAAATTTATACTGCATTAAAGTTACCTTAGACCTTGTAAAGACATTTGAGTAGGTTTATTGTCTTCAACATCGCTGCATTATAAAATCACATCAACTGTATGGAAAGTCTTAAATAACGAATCCAACTCTCCAATTGCTGGGGGGGGGGGGGCAAATGAGAATTACGGAATTTATTGGGGTTAATAGCTTTTGGCATGTTCACTAGTTTGATTTACATGAGGTTTTTGGTTGTTTGATTAAAGGGACTAAGATGAAGAAAATCTGAAAGTGTCAGGTAAATGAAAAGTATAATTAACACATCAGAGGATTCTCTGCGTATATTATGTCACGTGACAATGACTTTCAATCCACATTCTACCATATTTCTGTTGTACCTACTGTCACATATGGCGACAGTAGGTACAGGTCACGATGACTAATCTGAAGGGGCTTAAGCTGTCCTGCCAGAATATTCTACCAAAGACACTGGGCCTCTTTTAATTTGCATAATAGTAAATGATATCTAATAAAATTATTGATAATGTGAAGTGCAGCCAAAAGCTTTTATGACATTGTCAAGGTTTTTGTTTTTGTGCCGGTGTTTATGTGGGAGCTGGTTTGTCTCAGTGAGTTGTTTGGGGGCAGTCACCCGTGGTTTCAGCTGAGCTTTCACTCTGATACAGGCGGCATTGAGCAGTTTGAGCCATTAAAATGTAAATGTCCTGTGCAGTCAGTGAAGGTTGACAAAAAGGACCACAACTGAGGATCTATGTGTTAGCTTGTTCTCTTTGTCCACATATTAAACACTGAAAGAACAGTCTGCTATCACAGAAATGAAGAATACCACTGAGGGGTAATATAAATATATTATAAAGCTTCATATTGTTTCAGGGTTAACTAGTAATTATTGTGGTTTAAACCCTGTATGTCTGTTAGGTTTGTGATTCAAGAAGTGATCAAATTAGCAATCTTTTTTTAATGAACTAAAAGGCTGCATGTAAATATATAGTAAAAATAAGTAACAATTAGAACTTTTTTTTTACATTAAATTTATGCAACAGCCAATCACAATGCCGATATTATTAAAAACATCTAATAGCATAAATAACAAGAGCAAACAATTCAAGAAAAAGCTTCTGATGAAACCAACACCATGACTGGCTAGTTTTAAGGTTTTTGGATTAACATCTTAAGATTTGCTACTGGAAATAGGTTCAACATTTCCCTCTGTGGCAGGCTGTTAGATGGCATCTGCTTATTACAGTTTTTCTCACTTGCTTAAACACCATAAGCAGGCTATTGAACTAAAATTTCAAAACCATGACATTTTTCAAAAAGCACACCCACACACACAAATCCCTTGATTTCTCATTGCCTACACCATGTGGTCATTAAGAAAAATACCCAGGTGGAAACATAAGGAGTCAAAATTGATAACACACCAATCAGAACCTTCAATAGATAGATACAGTTTTTTTTACAACTGCTTACACACAAAATCTTTATATGTCACATGATTTTTGAAACCTCGCTCTCAAAGAGCAAAACCTCACCTCAAATATCCAAAGCCATAAGCTATTTCTCAGCCCTTCACTCAGTTTTCACCTATTTTAAAAAATACCACACATAATTCTACTAAGACACAAAAACACAACCAATCAAAATGCCACTCTTATTCAACAGGTCACACACTCCTCACATGTGCAAACATTAACTGCTTGACTGATCACTAACCAATCATTGCTTTAGTATACAGTAGCACTATAAATAGGTCAAAGGTCAGATTACCTGTTTTGAACAATGGATGCCAACAATGGACAGAGAGTAAGGGGAGTAGGAGGGAGAGGCAGGGGACGACAACAAGGACAAGTTCAAGAAGGAAGAGTTGGAAGAGGAGGAGGAGGACTTGGAAGAGGATGATGGCAAAGAAGAGAAGGAAGGAGAGCCATGTGGTCAGTCACATGAGATTGGCCACACTTATTGATCATGTGATCAACCACAGGTTGACAATGAGAGAAGCTGGCCTGAGTGTCCAGCCCAACTTGAGTCACTTTACATTGGCATCCATAATTTGAACCTTCAGAAAGTAGAACAGGTTGCAACAATCTAATGGTTATTTCAGCAGTACACTATTGTAAAATATGTTTTCATTTTTAGTAATAAATTATACTTTTAGTTTGCATATGTTTATGTTTTCCTTTTCTTGTATGATGTGTATATATTGTACACTTTGCTGCTGTTGCAACCGTAATGTTTTGCTAAATAAATATTTTCTGTTTCAACATGCATTTGTGTTTACAGTGTACTTTTCAGCACCTCTTAGCAGATTACTTTCACTCAAGAGCATTGTATGGAAATGTACACATAAGCTTATGAAAGACAAAAGATTTAGAACAACAGTGTGTAAATGGTATATCCAATAATTTACTATTATGAAAAAAATGTTTCCCATCTTCATTTTGGGATGTGCTTATGGCATTTTGAATGCGGTGTTTCATTTTGAAGGACATATGAGTCATATTGCATTTTGTGTGGCAGTTTGGGGAATTGTGTGTAGAGTTTTGAAAAAAAGGAGACATAGTTTTGAAAACTGTGCAGTTGTAAAAAAAAACAGTCAGTTCATCCAGTTTTGGAACAATGGATCCAGAAAGATATGAAGGAAGAGGTAGAGGACACCAGAGAGCAGAAGGAGGAAGATAAGGAAGATGAGGAAGAGCAGTATGGAGAGGAGGAAGAGGTGAAGGAAGAGGAACAGTAGAAGTTGAAAGAGGAGATGGGATAGGAGAAAGATGAGGAGTAGGCGGAGAGGGAGCAGGAGTAGGGCGGAGGAGGCGAGAGGAGGAGAAGTGAGGAGGAGGAGGAGGTGGAGAAGAAGAAGGTGGAGGAGGTAGAGGGAGGAGGAGTAGGGAGGTGGAGGTGGAGAACAAGAAACTCCAAAGTGTCTCTAGTTGCACTTTATAACACTGGCCTAATATACTGTATGTGCATGCAGCAACTGATAAACCACAGTGAAAGGTGATGGTAGGCAACATACTGTGTCCAAATTCATTTTAAATCTGTCAGATCTGAATGACAATTTTGTGTGGACTCTATTGTAGGGTTGTTTTAACCATGGTGCCAGCAGGTGGCAGTCTACTACCATCTCAGTTGTCCAAGAGGGATCATGAAGACCATCTCCAAGACTTAATACTCCCTCCATGCACCAGTGCCAGGCCTCTTGGTGTGGGGGGTTACAGGACAGGATGGTTCACAATTAAACTAAAACACCCTACTCACAATCCAGTGGAGACCAGGACATGGCAATTAACCCACTAATACAGGACCATTAGACCTCCTCTCTGTGTCAGCAGCCCCTGGGCACACAGTACGCTTAGCATGGGGCTGTGGGATGCATATTATGAGAGACAGTTTAATGTAATGGCCTATTAAAATAGTTATAGTGTACAGTATGCACTGAGCACTGGGCACACTGTACATTCAGTGGCAGTGTACAGTGTGCCCAGTAAAACACATGGGTGAACAACTTTGTAGAAAGACAATACAGTGGTTTGTCATAAAAAATTAGGAATGCATTTTCAAATGAATTAGTTTCAGTGTTAAATTAGCAAACAAGCATGTGTTTTTACTAGCTGTGTGAACATTTTGCACAATGATGCCCTGGCACAAT
>NC_060172.1:26597963-26606061 GCF_021292245.1 Micropterus dolomieu
AGCCCAACTTGAGTCACTTTACATTGGCATCCATAATTTGAACCTTCAGAAAGTAGAACAGGTTGCAACAATCTAATGGTTATTTCAGCAGTACACTATTGTAAAATATGTTTTCATTTTTAGTAATAAATTATACTTTTAGTTTGCATATGTTTATGTTTTCCTTTTCTTGTATGATGTGTATATATTGTACACTTTGCTGCTGTTGCAACCGTAATGTTTTGCTAAATAAATATTTTCTGTTTCAACATGCATTTGTGTTTACAGTGTACTTTTCAGCACCTCTTAGCAGATTACTTTCACTCAAGAGCATTGTATGGAAATGTACACATAAGCTTATGAAAGACAAAAGATTTAGAACAACAGTGTGTAAATGGTATATCCAATAATTTACTATTATGAAAAAAATGTTTCCCATCTTCATTTTGGGATGTGCTTATGGCATTTTGAATGCGGTGTTTCATTTTGAAGGACATATGAGTCATATTGCATTTTGTGTGGCAGTTTGGGGAATTGTGTGTAGAGTTTTGAAAAAAAGGAGACATAGTTTTGAAAACTGTGCAGTTGTAAAAAAAAACAGTCAGTTCATCCAGTTTTGGAACAATGGATCCAGAAAGATATGAAGGAAGAGGTAGAGGACACCAGAGAGCAGAAGGAGGAAGATAAGGAAGATGAGGAAGAGCAGTATGGAGAGGAGGAAGAGGTGAAGGAAGAGGAACAGTAGAAGTTGAAAGAGGAGATGGGATAGGAGAAAGATGAGGAGTAGGCGGAGAGGGAGCAGGAGTAGGGCGGAGGAGGCGAGAGGAGGAGAAGTGAGGAGGAGGAGGAGGTGGAGAAGAAGAAGGTGGAGGAGGTAGAGGGAGGAGGAGTAGGGAGGTGGAGGTGGAGAACAAGAAACTCCAAAGTGTCTCTAGTTGCACTTTATAACACTGGCCTAATATACTGTATGTGCATGCAGCAACTGATAAACCACAGTGAAAGGTGATGGTAGGCAACATACTGTGTCCAAATTCAACTATTGTAGGGTTGTTTTAACCATGGTGCCAGCAGGTGGCAGTCTACTACCATCTCAGTTGTCCAAGAGGGATCATGAAGACCATCTCCAAGACTTAATACTCCCTCCATGCACCAGTGCCAGGCCTCTTGGTGTGGGGGGTTACAGGACAGGATGGTTCACAATTAAACTAAAACACCCTACTCACAATCCAGTGGAGACCAGGACATGGCAATTAACCCACTAATACAGGACCATTAGACCTCCTCTCTGTGTCAGCAGCCCCTGGGCACACAGTACGCTTAGCATGGGGCTGTGGGATGCATATTATGAGAGACAGTTTAATGTAATGGCCTATTAAAATAGTTATAGTGTACAGTATGCACTGAGCACTGGGCACACTGTACATTGAGTGGCAGTGTACAGTGTGCCCAGTAAAACACATGGGTGAACAACTTTGTAGAAAGACAATACAGTGGTTTGTCATAAAAAATTAGGAAAGCATTTTCAAATGAATTAGTTTCAGTGTTAAATTAGCAAACAAGCATGTGTTTTTACTAGCTGTGTGAACATTTTGCACAATGATGCCCTGGCACAATCATTGTCAGATGAAAGTGTTGCATTTACTGGCTATTCCTTTCCTCCTGTCTTACCATATAGGAGATTACTAAAAGTAGCATTCTTTTTATCCCTTTTAGGTTGGGGGGGGGGGCTGAGGGCTGAGGCTTCTGTCATTTTTTACTTCTGTGTTTTAGCCAAGATTGACAGACAGCTCTCCTTCCATAAAGCATGATCCTATTAATCTGATAAATATGCCATTAAGCCAGTAGAATATGATAAATATGGACTCTGTGACCTGGACAGGTTAAAACTGCCTCTCCTGTAAGGTAGCACCAGATGCAGGAGAAATGAGGATTGGTGTCAGGGTTGGTTGCTCCACTGAGGCTGTGACCCTTGTTCCCATAGAACCTACAGTATATGGGCCACCACACAACTTTTTTTTTTTTTTTACCATAGGTTTGCCTGTGCACCTTAGCTATTAGAAGTAAAATAAAGTACTGATATTTACAATGCTATTGTCTTGTTTTTACACCTACAAACCTTGAGTGGAGGTTATGGAACACTTTTCATTCCAAATACTAGTCAGCTAATAATTGCAGTTATATTTTTTCATTGAATACATATTTGTAATAAATATAGTCATAAATAAAGATGATTTAGGAATCACAGACATGTGAAATTCAACCTCATTTGAATAATAATTTGAGTTTAGCAAGTGTTTCCGCAACTCAGTAGGTAATTTCACAGTTTCAGTACTGACATTAAGTGTAATATTGAGTCCAAGCATGAAAGACAAAACTGCAAGTGATTTCTTTTCAATCTTTCCATATTAAATAATGTATTTCTTCTTCTTCTTCTTCTTCTTCTTCTACTTCCATTTATTCTTCCTTTTTTTCTTCTTCTTCTTTTCTTCATTGCTAGTTTTCATGTTAGAAAATTCTCCAGGTTGCAATTGTACTGTATTTGTTCTAGTCCCCAGGGAGCGATGGCTGATGAGGAAGGACGCCATGTCATATCGCACAGACAGTGCTCACTGTCTTTGTTATGACAAAGTGCAGCCTGAGGAAGCCATTTTGCACAAAACAAAGGGTAACCCCCCTGCACGCCTCTGGTGTTGCTTGATGTGGCAAGATGCCAAATCTCACTCTCCAACATATGTAGGGGGTCAGGGCTTCCCTAATGCCCCCAGATCACTGAGACTCATGTAAACAAAGAAGTGCTTGAATTAGCTTCCATCTCCAACCTCTAGACACCTACTGGCACAGTTGATCTCAGACAGTGAGGCAAATACATTTTCAGCCCTTGTGTTTATTTGAATTGCACATCAAATTGCTTTTGGTTCATAAACGAATGACTCACTAGATATTCTAAACTGAAACGCTGTTTCAGAGGATATCTAGATTCACATGATTTGTCAGTGCCTTTTTATATTTCCTGCCAAAAGACATTAAGTTCACGCTGTCTTTAAATATCTTAGTGAATATTGTTTGTGTATGCTTTAAGATATTTTAATTCACTGCCATTAAGGTTAGAAAGGAAGTTGAAGACCACTCTTTGAGTCTTGAATGTTTTTCCACTGGTTATTGAGGGTGTGAAACATCTACACACGTCTACTTCAGCATTGATATAATTTCTCTTCCATTTCAGAGTAATACCTTTACCTCTTTCTGCTGTCAGATCAGATGCAGCCTGAGATGTTTTGACCAGTGGAATGCAGCAAAGGCAAGACACTCCTTGCACTTCTACATGTAAAGCGGCTTTGTATACTGGCCAAGACATTTGCCACTTGATGATTAAAGGTTAAACAATGTAATTTTAGCAGGTAGCTGTTGAGGATGACTGGATGTAGAGGGAGGATAAATGATTGTGACGATGAAAAAAGAGAATGACTCAGTGTTGGGAATCTGTCTCTCAGGCGTCAGCCCTTTTGTTGCCCCAGATGGTAGATCTGAAGCATGGAGGAGAGATGGGAGAAGTGTGCACAAAACTGAGTGTAGGAGGGAATAACAGGATGAGTGCAAGGATGAATGGATGGGTAAAGGGATGAATGATGACGATGGAGCAGCAAGGGAGGAGGGTGGAGAACCACGTAGAAGTGGGCTTGACAGGGGCGGCTGTGGCTGAGGAGGTAGAGCAGGTTGTCGTCTAATTGCAGGTGGTTCGATCCTCAGCTCCTCTTGTTTACATGTTGAAGTGTCCTTGGGCAAGACAATGAGCAGATCATCAGGTTACCACCTTGCATGGCAGGTGGCCCTTGTTACTTAAATGTGCTGGCAACGTTACATGCTGGTCTGTTTGAATCGGCGCCATGATGGTTGGATATGTAGTATGTGTGCATGTGCACCTGCAAGTGTCTGTGTATGTGCAAGGCAGATAGATAACACTGGTGTATTATCTGAGCTACAGCAAGATAGGAGAAATTTTCCTTCCAGGATGCTGGGAAGATTTGAGATTGAAGGGTCTGAACAGAGAAGGGACAAAAGCAAGCGAGCCAGAGGGCGGAGGGGAGTGGATGAGCTGGTGAGATGATAATGCAGCATGACACCTTTGAAATGAATCCCTGGTTACCATGGCGAAGAAGCAGGATGGGACAGTCTCTCAGGAGCCTCAAATAAAGCCAGCTGTAAATGATGTTTGATTAGTATTTAGATCATGTTCCTGCCCAGCAGAGACATTTTGGCAGCTGTTTGTGGACCAGTATTTCTGCTATTGTTCAGTCTACACCAGTCCACATGAAACATACAACTCTAATCTTTACAGCATGTTAACTAACTTATAATCTGAAAAGATGATGTGTATAGCTTTATCCTTAAACTGTAGCCATAAACTAAATACTGCTTTCATTAATATCAGAACTAAGCTACATGCAGCTTGCATCACTAATACATTTAGATAGTTTGATACTGTATGAAATGTTATAAAGCATCAGGGGGTAGCAGTTACTTAAGGTCTTTAGCTTAACATTTTTTTTGCTGTTTTTGAAAACAAAGCAGTAAAACATGATTCAGAACATTTTCTATCTTTTCTAGCAGGGTATAAGAAAAAAAAGATACTTGTACTTGTCCAAATAAATGAAATTTTCTATTATATGATAGGTATAAGCTAATTTGACTAACCTTTTAAACACAGTATGCAGGTGCGTTGGGATATCATAGCTTATCCATCCTATATGTAAATGTGCAGCGGACAATCCTGTTTGCTAGAAGCTTAAAAGAGCAGTGAGGTATCTGAGTGGGCGGGTGGCCGGGGATGTCTTATTTACTCATGCACCTCAGCATGTTAAGTAGATTTTATTGCAGTTATTTCCCAATCAACCGGGGCAGTTTTATATGTAAATTCATAGTTGGGAAAAGTAAAAATGTGGTTATCTAAATATAGAAATTAGACCATTAGTATATTCGAGAAGGTCTTTTGCAGGAGGTAATATAAAGCATATGGCTGGTGGAAAATAATGTAATGTTAAGCACAGGTAGTGTTAGGTCAAAATGAGCTCCTACTGCTCAGCCGGTACTGGGTGCAGATTAAGGTCTTTTTAGGTGACCTACTGTTGGAGAAATGTAGCACTTTCTTTTATAGAGGAAGAAATTAAGACCTTTAATAATATCTCAGTCATTTTGGGAAAGATAGACTATGCCGTCTGTGATATTTAGAGTGTTTGCAATCTGTCCAAACAACTAGGTTCCTTCCACTGCTGCCTTTGCACTTCCCTGTTTTTATCTATCAGCAAGGACAGCGATGGACTGCTTTGCTAGCTGGAACTAATCACATCTGACTGCTATCTGTCACTGTCAATTACACACTAGGTGCCTCTTGCCCTCCTGCTACCATGCGGTGAAAAAGATCCTGCCACACATACACAACAGACACCTGCTGAATGTGTGCAGAGCAGATATTTTGCCGAAGCGCACGCTGTGTTGAGTTTAAGATACATTTGATTCCTTGGGAATAAAGTGAGTGATTGTCTATCTGCGTTAGCCCGGAGATTGACTGGTCTAACACGGATGGACAATCACTCAGTCACACTTATGGTCAGTCCTACAGTTGTCGGCTTACCTTACCTGCTTTGGACTTTAGGAGGAAACACAAATTAAAAGAACATGCAAACACAGGTCAGGGTGGCCACGTTCATCACTCATTTTCAATAGATACCAAATAGCTCTCATAAAAGGAAGTCATTCCAGTGCAACATCACTATTGATGATGTGTTTCAATGAATGATACCATGGTGCGTGGTTTAATGCTAATTCTCATTGATGACCGATTGAGCGCACTTTTGTCATGAATGAAGCTGTCATTTGTATCAGATTTTATTGATGCAGAACTCAATACTAACTAATTAAACTAAATGAAATCAATATCAGCTCCAGAAATGTCAAGCTCACTGATTTATTTACAAAATTTACTCATGTTTTCAATTGCTACTGCACAAAATATTTAGATTCCACAAAAAATAAAACGGATAATAGTGGATTTGTGCTTCTCCTGCTTAATTCGTGTTTTTTTCTTTTTAAAAAAAATATCCATCTTGTACATTTGATCTTCTCCTCTATGCTATCTTGGCCATTTCTCTTCCTCATCCCCTCCTCTTCCTCTTGTTCACTGTCTGGCCCATGTTGCATGTATGGGGGATGTCTGACAGTGACAGATTGCTCAGCCACAGCTTAAAGGTGACTGCCTCGCTCCTTGTTCCCTAAAGCACTGGATCATTGGAATCCATCATGATGAGTAGCACTGGTCTCCACATAGACAGATCACATGGAATAGACAACAGAGAAGATGAGAGGCCTATATCTGATTTAGGAAAAAAAAAAAAGACAGACAAAAAGAGAGCGTGGAACCACAAGACTGGACCAGGGTGAGGTCTCTTCAATGCTGAAGAGAGCCAACACAGTGGTGAGATAAAGAGAGGGTGAATGCAGAGAAGTGCTGAAAAGCTTCACCTCTGGTTACAGAAGAGTGTACTGGGGGGCTGGGTGGGCATGTGAATGGGGGCATTAATCATTATTGGCTCGTACCTCCATCCCTTGCCCAACCTGACATCCCTCCTACCATTGACATAAATCATGATTTCTCCATAATAGATCTCTTTACGCCATGTAGGGGAAGAATGTGCTGTTTATATCGATTTCAGTCCCTCCCCGCTCCTCCTTCCCGCATTTCGGCTCAGCAAGGTGATGCATAATCATTATCAAACATTACTGATCTGGAATTTGTGGGACGCCAGGTAAAGTTTGTTTTTACATGGCCTAATTTGGATGCATGAAATTCAAGGTGGAGTAAACAATACCAAGTTTGCACAGCTTGGGCACTGCCATTTTTCCTGATCATTTCTGTCTGGATCCACTGAGAGACTCATAACCATCACCAAAAAAAGATATTGAAAAAAGCTATTATCCTGCGCAAGCCTTTAAAACCAAAGAAATGTCTGTGCTTCACCTCCTGTTTCATGAGCACACAACCGAATAAAGTGGCTTATATATTTATAAAATAAAATTTCCCACAACACATCTTAAATTTCAACAAATACATCTCATCTCTGTTGACTAGAGAGGCCTTACCGCAGGTGACGAGGAACAAAAATGAACAAAGAGGACACGTCACTTTAATGCTGACTGCGCTGAGCAGGTATTTAAACATTAATAACACCATTGTTGGTTTGAAGTTCAGGTTCATTTGTCAAGTGCTCTACATAAACCATTAAACCATTAGCATAAAGTATTCACACTGCGGTGTGCTTGTTCTGTGGCCAATTTCAGGCGAGGATCATCTTAGAGTAACAACGAAATAAAACATGTTTTTACGATATTTGAATTATTGATAAATGATTCAGAATTACCAAACAAGAGTTATATATTGAAGAGGTGTAATTGTCAACCAAGATCTTTGTTTATCAAAGGCAGCTGTAGAAGAAGCATCCAAACTGCAAATAAGAATCCAAATCACTACCTGGATCATTAAAAGTCATAAATATTTCATTTGAGATCTTTTTATAATTAAACATTAAAAATTAATCTGTTCTTTAATATGTTAACCAGAAGGCACTACAGGACTATATTTTACAAGTGTCTTGATTAATCACATACCAGCAAATGAATTTTCAAATTATACTATAATTAGTCATTTTATGTTTAAATTGTGGCTGAAGACATATGAGGGAAAGCTGAAGGAAATTTCCATCGAAAGAATGTCATTCTTTATTTAACAAAAAGGTTTAAATTAAAAATACATAAATATCTCACAGATCTAGAGTGCACTATCAAAGAAGTGTTGATATTTCCTGTTGTATTATTTTAGATGAGGACGACTGAAATTCTTTGTTTCTATTTTGTAGTAACAATCTGCCAGCTGCTGGATATTGAGTGTTTTGCTAGACATCATATTAATGTAACATTCACAATGCCTGAAGAGGAGTGACCTGATTTGTGAATACTTAGTCATCCTTTATCCCAGCTTTCACACTGTGTACATGCAATTCCAAAGTCATTTGTAAAGCAGCAATGTAATGTAACTGTTTCAGCCTATTAGACAAAAAGCCTAGCATGC
>NC_060172.1:26606161-26644036 GCF_021292245.1 Micropterus dolomieu
TGATTCAGAATTACCAAACAAGAGTTATATATTGAAGAGGTGTAATTGTCAACCAAGATCTTTGTTTATCAAAGGCAGCTGTAGAAGAAGCATCCAAACTGCAAATAAGAATCCAAATCACTACCTGGATCATTAAAAGTCATAAATATTTCATTTGAGATCTTTTTATAATTAAACATTAAAAATTAATCTGTTCTTTAATATGTTAACCAGAAGGCACTACAGGACTATATTTTACAAGTGTCTTGATTAATCACATACCAGCAAATGAATTTTCAAATTATACTATAATTAGTCATTTTATGTTTAAATTGTGGCTGAAGACATATGAGGGAAAGCTGAAGGAAATTTCCATCGAAAGAATGTCATTCTTTATTTAACAAAAAGGTTTAAATTAAAAATACATAAATATCTCACAGATCTAGAGTGCACTATCAAAGAAGTGTTGATATTTCCTGTTGTATTATTTTAGATGAGGACGACTGAAATTCTTTGTTTCTATTTTGTAGTAACAATCTGCCAGCTGCTGGATATTGAGTGTTTTGCTAGACATCATATTAATGTAACATTCACAATGCCTGAAGAGGAGTGACCTGATTTGTGAATACTTAGTCATCCTTTATCCCAGCTTTCACACTGTGTACATGCAATTCCAAAGTCATTTGTAAAGCAGCAATGTAATGTAACTGTTTCAGCCTATTAGACAAAAAGCCTAGCATGCGTGCATTTGGAAAGTGATGTCTAAATATTACTTAACTCTGGTTATTGATTCTACTTTACTTCCTTAATGACTGTTGTCTTTATGTTAGCTGGAAAAGTAATTTCCTTCACATACAAATTTTTCTGCCTTGCCGCAACTGTCGCTCCTTTTTTATGTGAACTTTTCACATACATTGTATTATAATTGATACTAAAATTATGTAACATAAATTATTAGTATTTTTATTTAGATATATTGACATTCAGTACTTTCTTATCTTAATTTAGCTTCTCAAAGTTTGATTGTCTGCATTTGCATTAAAGGTGGCAGCTAGTTTTTAACCATTTAAATCTATGGGAACAATAAGGTCAAGTAAGCTCAGAGTCGTAAGATCTCACTTAAGGCCAGTATGGATGCACCTAATAAGCATTATTTTCCACAGAATCTCATTTGTAACTTTCAGTTAATTTCCATGATTTATAGATGAATGTCTCTTGTTCAGTGAGCTGGTAAGCTCCATCCCCCCAAAACACTGCACTGGATAAGCTAATATAGACAACGGATGGATGTTTCATGGAGACTTGTATAGGTTGTTGGTTCATGATCACACGGGTATAACTATTTGAATCAAAAAATTATTAGTTCAACTTGGCTAAGAGAAAGGACTTTAAAGCCTAGATGATGAGCCAGATTAGATTCCTGACAAGCCTAGTTAATGATGCCAGGCTTAACTACATGTTGGGATTAAGTACTGTATGAGGCCCATACAGATAGAGCCTGAATAAATGATTGGAGGGTTAATTGCAGTGTTCTCGGCTTTTGATAATGGACTGTATTTCCCTAATGATAAAACATGAGCATCTCCCAAGATCCTTGGTTTTACAGCTGAGCTCTCTATGCTTCTGTAGATGTGACAGCAGCTTCCAAAAGACCCTGATTAGGAGAAATTTTTTTTGCTTGCTATGCTCTGAATATTGTCATAAGGGGAGAGTGGATTCTTTGGGCAACCAGATCCATGTTGTGGGACTATATCTGTGTTGTAGGGACTACTACAGCAGGTACAGAGAAAGGGGACAAGCATTATGTGTTTTCTTAAACAAGCACACAATCCTATTTCTAAAGCCTATGGATAATTCCTCCTCCTAAGACCAGCCATCAGACAGAGCACAGTGCTGATGCTGCTCAGAACTGAAGAAGTCTCTTGGATGAGAGATGGAACGTCTTCAAGAATCTTAAAGCGAGTCCAGTTGCCCTTGATTTTAACTCTCCTTGGATAATCAGTGAAAGAGTGACAAAATATATGCTTATTGTTTTATATACCAAGGTAATCACTGAAATACTGCGTACTGATGCTGACGTGCAAATTGTCTTCTTCAAGTAAAACAACCCTGTAAAGGTTTTTAAGACATAATATAGCATCATAAACCCATTTTTCAATGCCAGCTGCTACGCTGCAAACCTGCTCAGATGAATGCTGCTTATAAGTGCATGAGCATGAAGTTCTGTGCAAATGTAACTATGCCTTAGGTTGACAGATACTGTATCATTTTGAAAATATTTATCATAAAATGTGTTGGTACTCTGATTACAATAAAGGGAAGTCTTGCAAGAGAGTAATAAAGAAAAGAAGATAACAAAATTCAATGTGGCCAGCATAAAGACAAAAAGATCACTTGTTATCCTTCTGATTTACTCTTTTAACAACTCATTTAATTGTTGTGTTGTCTGAAAAAAATTTTGTGTTGGGAAACCATTCTCTGTCACAAAATAATGGGTAAATACTGTTGCAAACCAGGCATGGCAAGTCTTAGTCTGGGGTGCTGGAAGCAGAAGATTTGAGGTCAAGGTTGGAGATGAAAAATGTTCAATACTGAAACCAGCAAGCTGCAACTTCTTATACCACACAGATATACATAGAGACTTCAGAGCATAGATGTCAGGTGTGTGTTATTAAAACTGTTTACACCATAACATACACTATCATTATATATTTAACATGAAATATTACAGATATTGATAGTTTGTGGCAAAATATGATCTAATTATAGTTTGCCTTGTAGTATTATCATTTAGATTGTTTCTATAAGAGCAGAAGGAACAATGCTTTGAACATGTTCCTTAATATTTATATGTACAATCATTTTGCGTGATGATTAAGAAGATGGGTTTCTGTGGCAGACACAAGTGGATCATTATCAAATCAGAGAACATCAACAGAGTAATGAATACCAGTGCATCAGAAGTCCGGCTAGAGTTCATAACATTAGTAAGCCATGCACTCCACTCTCATTATGGCTAGTGTGAAGTGGAGACGGTAATCAGCCATAGGGTCACCTATCACTTTTTCTCACTGAAGACAGAGTGCCACTTTGCTTGTGTAATTGTTCTAATTGTACCATATCTGAGATGAGTGACCACGAAAATGGAAGACTCTTTAACTGAAGAGCTCTTACTGTCAATTAAGGAGAAATTCAACAGTATGATATCCATCCTATGATTTTGTATGGTTCATGTGCATAGAACATGTCCACTTCAGGGGTTGACATTTTGGGAAATGCTCTTGCTTTCTTTTCAAGAGTTAGATTACAGGATTCCTATCACTCGCAAGTCTGTATGTTAAATATGAAGCTACAGCTAGCAGCTGGCTAACTTAGCTTAGTACAAAGGCTGAAAACTGCTAGCAGTAAAAGTACCTGTAAAGCTTACAAATTATAATTATATCTCATTTGTTTGATCCATACAAAAACCAAGGTGCAAAAATTTATGTTTTAAGGGAATTTATGGCCTGGTCTATTTCTTGGTCAGGAGCAGTCATTTCTTGGAGTCTCTGCTGATTGCCTGACAACTGATTGAGCACATAACCCATGTCTGTAACGTTATGTTGAATATTAAGCCATAACTTAAGGAAGAATAGTGTGCACTAACCAATAATAAGAAATGCAGTGCAAAGTAGTTTTCAACAGCTTGGCATATTTCATGTTAAATACTTACAATCATCTTTTAAGGTGTACAACAAAGTGTAACCACAAAATATTTTGATTTTAAATTTTATTGTTTTAATATTTTAATTTTGATTATTTCAGGATAGAAAGAGACAGGAGATTAAAAAAAACATTTATAATGCTACACAACAAATTTGAACACAAATGTTTGCCTGATATAGATAGGAACATAAGTGGACCTTCTAAGTGCTGAAGCTGTCAAAGTACTTCAATCACACAGAAGAATGGGAGATGGGAGGTGTCAGTAAATGGGAGGGTTATTATGGCAGATTGTGGTGGCTAAAGCCTGTTGCCTCTCCACCTGCTGTCTGTTCTGTTTTACAGTGTGCAGAAAGCCTCCTCACCTCTAATGGCAGTTTACAGAACGTTTACCCACAAGTGTCATAATTTGCTCTAACAACTACAATTATGCCATTTATTTTTTTTGAGACGTACAGTATATTAAGTGGGAATGACAACATCTCTCATTATAACTTGTATTAGTTGTTGAAGAAAGGATGTGGCTGAATTGCTGCTCGACGAGCATTAAATGTCACCCTTAAAACATAACGTGCCTCCCGTTTTGTGTGTGTAAACCAAAAGTAGGGCCGGTGTTTCACTCGTGACAAAAGCTGTACACAAGCAGGTGAACAAAAGACAGCAACAGGAAAATGGATTGTTGCAAGAGTGATGGCAACAGTCTTGGAAAAGGTCATTTTTAAAGCAACTCAGGGGTCAAAGTCTCAGTCGCTTGTTTGGAAAGGGTCAGGTTTAGTTATTTTCATGTATTTTTATCTTCAGAAAAAAATCAGAGCACTTAAAAAATAACAGCTGCTATTTCTTTTAAATGGAATTGGGTTAAAACTTTTGTGAAATTCCTTCTGCCTATGTTAACAATTTCTCACTGCTGGCTGGCTGAAGGTACACTTCTCTGTGCAAATCACACAATTTCCTTCTTATTATTTGGGCCTTTTCCATCCAGACCAAAAGGTTTAAATTCATTTGTCTGCCCTTGTGTGCTTCATACAGCACTTGGGTCAGCCCTGTTTCTTATTCACAGAATGGAAGCTCCCTGCCTCTTGTAATGGATAAACAAACAAGCGTGACGAGCCCACTGTGTCTCAGTTCATAATTTAATTACATTTTGATGGTGAGCTCTGCAGGCGTAAGAATAACCAAGAAAGTACATTGCTGTCAATGTCATGCACTGTTTGGCATATTAGGATAGTGCAGATATTGAACTGGATTCAATCTCATAAATAATCTAGTGTTGATTTCTTTTTCCAAACCTATTTGTTTTCCATTGTAATCCTACCCATATGAACTGTACATAATCTTCAAACACTAGTGGCATTTTTATTTTTGGATGGGAAATGTCAAAAGTGAACAAAGGAATATTAGAAGGGAGTTCCTAAATTGTTCTTTAAAACAGAACAAACATATGAAGGATTTGATATGTAAATTGTGTCCTCTCGTCATTATCAAGAATTAGAAAGTAGACCCTCTAAGCATGACAACAACAATAGGTAGCAACAGCCTCAATTGCTTTTTATGAATGGTGACCTTTGTGCTGTGAATATGACTCCCACATGCTCTGTGCATTGGTGTGAATGGACAATATCGAGCTGCTCTGGCAGGCATGTTTCTGATAAACCACTGATCTCCCAAAGGCACTTAAAATGAGACCAACTTCATTTACATGATAGTATTGCCACAGTGTCCCTGTGAGCATGCTGGGGTCAGACTAGTGCACTGCGGCGTTAGATGGAAGCATGTTGGTGTTTGGGAGAGTGGGGGTGAGGGGAAGGTGCACACCCTGAGGAATACAAATAGCACATATAATTCCTGTTACTCAGTTTCCTTATCTGAGAGAAGAACACATGATGCACAGTGCTTCACAGGGCTGCAGTCTTTGGACAGCGCTGTATCACACTGACACAGAGGTGGCAGAAAGCCACATAAATATGCTTTAATATGATGCATTGTTGTTAATCCATATTCTTGCTAATTCACTGTTATTCCTTCATTTCTGTGGTGAAAATGTCTGGATGTATTTGTAGGTGACGTATTTGACATATGTACGTGCACATTAGGTTATCATACATACCTTCATGCATAATATTCTAGTAGAGAGATATTCATAAATTGTTCATATAGATAATGTTGGCGCTGTCATGATCCTGAAAGTACGACTAAATATCAGCCTATGACAGTAAAGTTTTTTGCACCACGGACAGAGGAATGCTCTTTTGTCCTGTTATAGAAACTTAATCCTTCTCATTTTAAAGAAATCAGCTTCTTGCTATGAGTGACTGGATCCTACATAAACTAAACATTTTCGCCCAAGGTAAGAACAGGTTTTTTGTTTTGTTTTTTTTCCACATGACCGATTTTATGTTTGTGTTTTTCCTCTGGGAGATTTGAAGTGGGTGTGACTCAGTTGGAAAAATGTCTCATGCTACCATATACCAATTACTGTAGGAATAAAATTGAATTGAATAAAAAGCTGTAATAATAAAGATATGTTATGACATCTAGTATCACTCATTAAAAAGCCAAGTGTTATCAAGAAGAAATTCTTTCCCACGTCCCTCTCAAGGTTACTTGTCTAGAACAGGAATATCTGAAAAGAATTGTCTCTTCCGGCTCTATTTTGCTCCAAGATTAATAGGATAAAGGTCTATGTAGCTTACTTTCATCAGAGATGCTGATAGACTGATTGATGCTCTGCTCTGAGCAGAGTGGTAATTGTGTCAAAGCTTTTACCACATACTGATTTATCTGAGCTGTGTTCATGGTTTGACATGAAGCTATTATTCAGTGAACAGCAAATAAACAATACCAACAGTGTCATAAAACACAATTATTTGTTGGCATATAGTCAGTCACTTGTAGTGTGAACATATAAATGAAGTGGACGACCAAACTGTGTTTCCATGGTGTTGATCCCTGCTGGGAGGTCAGGTCACAGGTCACAGAAATCAGAAGGGGATCAGGAGGCTTGTCTTGAGTTTGTAGACACGCTCACATTGCACACATGCACACACACACACACACACACACACACACACACACACACAAATCCCAAAACACTTGAATGGGTAGAAAAGAATGCTAATAGAATGGCAGAGAAAACATTAATCCGAATTAAAAACTATATTAAAATATAAAATAAATCTTGTTATTTCTCTTTCAAATTTTGCAAATGATCAGTTATGTTGTTGAAAAACACTGCCAGTCTGAACCAAATGAAAAGGAGCTGATTCCAACATCCCCTTGACCCTGTTCACACAGAGCCTGAAAGATTTTAAATGGTTTCTGGAACTAAATCAGTGTTTTATGATGCCAATTTTGCTCATGTTCTATTAGCACTGGCTGTTTTTTTTCCTTAATAGGCCTGTATGTAATTTGCAGGTCTGTGTGTGTGTGAACACGTGTGATAAACCTCATGTGCACATGCTGGGAGCCAGTGCCTGTGCTCTGCACTTCATACCTAATGCCATGGAGGAGGATCAGAGCTCAGCCAGACTGGGTAACACCCATAAAGAGCAGGGGGCCTTTATGCACTTTCTTGATCCCTCAGGCTCTTCCCATTTGCTTTCCCCTCCCCCTGCCATGACAGCATGATTAACCATCAGACACAATAGGGGCACATGTCCCCTTAGCCACGGCCAACTCCCTCCGACCTGTACATCCTAATAAGGATTAGGCAAGAAGTTAACAATGAATGAAGAAGTCCTTCAGGAGCTGTTAATTCTATTCTGCTCTGTGTCACTTTTTATCCTAGGCTATTCACAACCCTGTGTTTGAACATAAGGTATAATCCTCTTAAATATCAAAGGTGGACAAATCATATTAATTTAGACATTGCTTCCCCAGGCCCGAGGGCACATTATGTACTTGACACAGAGCCTCAACCTCACCATCTGCTTTACTTTCTCATCTGACTCTGACTGATACCCCAATGCACCTCCTCCAACTCTTTTTTTCTCAATATCACTGTATTGTTTTCTTTGTATTTTTTGAGTGTTCAGCATTTGCAAAATGAAAAATAAAGAAAGTAGACGCATTTAAAAGGATATGGTTTCAGAAAACATTGTGACATTTCAAATCAACATATCTCCATTAACTACAATCTTATACAATCACTTAATATGACAAAAAAGTGCAGTGTTTATTTGTTTATTTATCCATTTTGGTTATGTTGTCCATTAAACGAGGTTTGGATGACTTAGTCAAAGTACTTTCATAAAGTAGGCTATGCAATTCAGAGTTGACACAATAGTCTTAAGAACATAGTCATCTGAATCTATTTATCTCAGCTGAATTAGCTAAATAAAATAAAATCTTAGCAAATCCATTTAAGGTGCAATGTACAAGGTTGTTTATTAGTCATTAAACTGCATAACAAAACGAAATTGTGACCCGGGATGTTGATCGGGCAGGTCTCTGTCATTCCGTTGCTTGGTCAACAGGAGTCCCATTTTGTTCAAACATCATTCATTAAAAGACTACTCCACCGATTCAGCATTGCATTATAACATGTCAGACTCACAGTGGGCAGTTAAAAAAAGAGATTAAAACCGATTGTGCAGAACCGGAGCTACCGTCTTTTTTTCTCCATGCATTCTTCCTAGTGTATGTTACCCACATTGCAACTCAGCTGCCTGTAGGTCTGTAGATTATTTTCTTTTTTAAACTTGTGATCTTCAGCTCCAACGACGCTGTGATGTCACTTGTATCACTCTGTATCAGACTTTGTGCAGTGTTCTCTGGAGCCATAACAGGCTTCATACAACTGTTTTCACTTGTGCAGTAGTACTTTGCAAGACCTGTATACAGACTTTGATGTGAAAAATAGGAATCCATAGAACAGTGGGCTAATATTCCTGAATATAGAACTTTTTGATTATTTGAGAGACCCTACAAAACAACATGTGTATGTTTTTTGTCACAGATAATTTAACTACATGGATCTATCTTGCAATTAAAGTATAATGTAAATGAAAGCAAATGTTCTCCTGTATGATTCAGTTGCATTCATCATCTTGGAATGTTATCACTTCACTAGGAGTTAAACATTTTATTCTGAATGCAAGACAGGTTTATCTCTAAGCAGCTCTTCTTATTTTAGCTGCTGAAAATGTTATATTAATATAAATAGTTCCCTTAACTCTCTTAAACCTCAAATATGCAAACTTTTTTTGTGAACTTGTTTATCAGACTTTTTCTGAATAGATGTGAATAGGGTGCTTGTAGTAAAAGTTAGATGTACAGTGGGGAGAACAACTATTTGATACACTGCTGATTTTGCAGGTTTTCCTACTTACAAAGCATGTAGAGGTCTGTAATTTTTATCATAGGTACAGTTCAACTGTGAGAGACGGAATCTAAAACAAAAATCCAGAAAATCACATTGTATAATTTTTAAATAATTAATTTGCATTTTATTGCATAACATTAAGTATTTAATTACCTACCAACCAGTAAGAATTCTGGCTCTCACAGACCTGTTGGTTCTTCTTTAAGAAGCCCTCCTGTTCTCCACTCATTACCTGTATTAACTGCACCTGTTTGAACTCGTTACCTGTATAAAAGACACCTGTCCACACACTCAATCAAACAGACTCCAACCTCTCCACAATGGCTATATATAATATACATCAGGACATATATAAGGACATCAGGGGTAAAATTGTAGCCCTGCACAAGGCTGGGATGGGCTACAGGACAATAGGCAAGCAGCTTGGTGAGAAGGCAACAACTGTTGGCGCAATTATTAGAAAATGGAATAAGTTTAAGATGTCGGTCAATCTCCCTTGGTCTGGGGCTCCATGCAAGATCTCACCTCGTGGGGCATCAATGATCATGAGGAAGGTAAGGGATCAGCCCAGAACTACACGGCAGGACCTGGTCAATGACCTGAAGAGAGCTGGGACCACAGTCTGAAGTTTGCCGTCTGAAGTTTGCCAATGACAATCTGGATGATCCAGAGGAGGAATGGAAGAAGGTCATGTGGTCTGATGAGACAAAAATAGAGCTTTATGGTCTAAACTCCACTCGCCATGTTTGGAGGAAGAAGGATGACCCCAAGAACACCATCCCAACCGTGAAGCATGGAGGTGGAAACATTCATCTTTAGGGATGCTTTTCTGCAAAGGGGACAGGATGACTGCACCGTAGTGAGGGGAGGATAGATGGGGCTATGTATCGCAAGATCTTGGCCAACAACCTCCTTCCCTCAGTAAGAGTATTGAAGATGGGTCGTGGCTGGGTCTTCCAGCATGACAACGACCCGAAACACACAGCCTGGGCAACTAAGGAGTGGCTCCGTAAGAAGCATCTCAAGGTCCTGGAGGAGCCTAGCCAGTCTCCAGACCTGAACCCAATAGAAAATCTTTGGAGAGAGCTGAAACTCCGTATTGCCCAGCGACAGCCCCGAAACCTGAAGGGTCTGGAGAAGGTCTGTATGGAGGAGTGGGCCTAAATCCCTGCTGCAGTGTGTGCAAATCTGGTCAAGAACTACAGGAAACATATGATCTCTGTAATTGCAAACAAAGTTTCTATACCAAATATTAAGTTCTGATTTTCTGATGTTTTAAATACTTATGTCATGCAATAAAATGCAAATTAATTATTTAAAAATCATACAATGTGATTTTCTTGGTTTTTGTTTTAGATTCCGTCTCTCACAGTTGAAGTGTACCTATGATAAAAATTACAGATCTCTACAACCTTTGTAAGTAGGAAAACTTGCAAAATCAGCAGTGTATCAAATACTTGTTCTCCCCACTGTAAACTTTTGCATTTTAAAAGGGATGTGAATCATTTACAGTAAAGTGGCACTTCCAAACATATAGGGAGTTAGAAAGATGGCAAGAATTTAGTCCAAGATCAGATGGATATCAGTCAAATACACATTGTGTCTTTGTCCTGTTCTCTTTACTGGTGTTATATCTTCCACCTGAATGTTATCATCCCTCTGTTGGCCTCTCAAGGAGATAGCATATACACTCTGACACGAATTAGCCCCAGATTGACTGATACTGTTTCACCCCGGGGAATTCATGTTCAAAGGAGTCCCTGACTTTTCTTCTCTCCTCTTTTCTTTCGCACCACTACTTCTGGTTTTCTCCTCTAGTTTTGTCCTTGTCACTCACTTGTCTGTCAGACATCAGGCTTTCCCTTTGTCTGACAGACAGGTGCTAGCAGTGTCTGATGGAGCAATTTGCCACAAATGTGCAAAACATGACTGATCAGGAAAATGTCATCCAAGGTGGTAGAGAAAAGCCTACTATATCGCTGAGAATGGAGAAGTAAGGTCCATTTCCATTCATCACAAGTACTGACAGATGGTCCCAGTTCTCATTTCCCATCTTTCTATAGAATGTCCCTCAGCTCATTAATTCTCGACATCCTCTACAGGTTGATTTATTCTCCATTTGAAGATAGTGCTTACCACCTCTTGAGAAAACAACATGTGCATTTGAAAGAGTTGGACAAATCACAAAATGAGCAATTAGAGAGGTACTCATTGCACTGGGGTGGGTAACGTTGGAGAAACTAGCAAGAAATAACTAGATTTTGAAAGTATCCAACTAAATATCCCACCCGTTTCCTTCAGGCCTCCCTCCAAACCCTCTCCTCCAAAACACATTTTTTATGCGCAATGAGTGCAAGTGCAGAGTGCGCACATGTAGACTATAACAAATATTACAAACACAAACACTTCTGAAATAAATTGCCGACCCCAGCATTAACATTGAGACCCCTTGATAAATATACTGTGACAATTTAAACAGCTGCTGACCAAATAAAATGCATTGTAATGGATGGTGTAGGCCATGAGGTCCAGGCTGAGCAAGTTGTTTCCAATGTGATGTGGTGATCTTTGGAGTCAAAGGTTGGTCTGTTGGTTTTGACCAAAGTGTGCTGCCATATTCATGGAAAAAATATCTTTAATTTAGAGTACATGAAAGTGATAAGAGGCTGTCAGCACTTGTATTCCCCACTACTGGGTAGATAATGTGTCTGCCACAGGTGTAAAATAGATTTTCCCTCCAAATGACTTTTCAACTGTGGTGCACACATTAGTCATATCTGATTCTGGACCAGCACATTTCTCAGAATGGACTCTGATGTGGAGGCAAAGGTCATCAGACTGCAATATGTCTGATGCAAAGCCCTGTGTGATGTGATACATTGCCTGTCAATGCGTTTGCACCACCCGGGGAAATTTGACTGTGGGCAACAACACTAGTTTTTATTGTATTGAGGATTATTAAATGCACTGCAACAAAGTTTTAATTTACATGAAGAATATGACTAATCTTTGTTCACATGATGTAACACTTCAGAGATCCGTACCATGCCAATCATGGATTATCTGGGGTTCAAAAGTAAAAAAATTGAATGATGGGTAGGAACAGTATTTGGTTGCAGGCAAGCAGAGGTGTATGAAATCAAAGGAGGTACACAACAGACGGAGTGAAATAAAGAAGCCTAATCCTCTGGGTGAGAAATAGAATTAAGAATTATTTTAGGGGATTAATAGAGATTAAAATGGAAATCTTATAATATACAAAATCCACCTATGTGTTTTCATTCTCTGTGTTGGTGAGGAGGGATTTATACTTTGTCATAATCATGACATTTTTTACCGCACCTATTTTGTCAATTATGTTCTTCATATGACATCAGACAGTTTTGTACTATCTGATTCTGGCCTAATACATTTATTACGCACTATTCGGCATACTCTGGTGCGGTAGGAGAATTCTGTAGGATAAAATTACTTCCCATGAATTTGCACCTCAAATTTATCCTGTTTATACTGTAAGTCTCCCCCTAATCTAGTATCCTTTTGAATGAAAAACATTTATTTATTATTAAATATATTTTTTGATAATTATTTTAGTATATATATGTATATATATATATATATATATATATATATATATATATGTGTGTGTGTGTGTGCTATCAAATTACAAAGAAGTTATGTATTAAATTTAAATAATGAGAGCTAATGTGAAATTAGTCTATTCAGTGATGCTTTGACTTCAACATACTTTCAGCTCTTCAAAAGGGGAAAACCATGGAAAATATGTTCAATATATACTTGTGGAACATTCTTAGCACTTGTCAGATTAATGTTATCAAACGAAAGAGAATACAGTGAGTTGATAGTGAGATAAAAAGATAAGCAGCCATGAAGGGGTGATTTGCCTCTTCTCTGTGTAAAGGAAACCAGGCTGTTGAAAAGGATGTGAAATCAATACACAGCACAACACTCAGGATCCAACACAAACACCTCAACCAAAGGCCATCTCTCGAAGTCTGCTGTGACCCTGAAATGACCATATTCTGTTATTGTTCCCTCATCTCCATTGAGAGGATAAGACCCACACAGAATTGATTGTGTCTCCACAAACTGGAGATAGCCATTGATTTTCCCTCTTCTTTGCAAAAAACTGGAAAGCTTTGTTCAACTGACAGATATGTCTTCGTTTTCTCCCAAGGTGGGGATAACCAAAAGCATTCTGGGTAAGCAGGAGTGCAGTGATCTGCTTCATTACCTACCTTGCGCATGAGCAGGACCAGAAAATGGCACAGTCCCAAGTAGTACTGTTGAAAATACCAAAGAATGGAACGACCCTGCTATAAGAGCCTGCTTTCTCCCAAGGGTTTTGATGCTGATCTCTGACAACTCCTGATGGGAGAGTCTTGTGTCATGGCTTCTCTTATCTCTCACTATCTCCAAGGAGAGGAACCAATAGGTGTGCTGAAGCAAGGCCACTGAAGAGCTGATCACAGGTCCTGTGATATTATCTGGGGTCAGATGTGAAGAATCAGTGATTCTCACTCCTTCTTCTGGTCCCTTAATTCTAACTTGCCCCTTGCGGGAACGGGGAGGTTGCAACTGATCAATTGCTTGCAAATAGCTTTATTGACATGACAAATGGAACATCTGCATTGACGAGGTTGTTTGGACAATTAGCTGGCATGGGAATGGAACAGTGTTGGCAGTGTGGAGTAGAGTCACTTACAGCATATGACCAATAAGGACTGGCAATCAGTGCGATTTGAGATCATGCATTTATTATTGTCAGTGGTCAAAGAAAACCTTCTATCTCCAGTTCTTTTGAATTTTTCAGATAAACTAAACGATTAGCTCTTTATTCCTTGAGAAAATTCTCCTATGTCTTAAGTTAAGAAAACAATTTCAAAACCAATTGAAAATTGCTGCTTTTTATTAGCTCATCGGTTAAAATATGCCAGGCCACTACAGGAAGCCATTAGTTTGGTTGATTATTTATTAATATAATATATTTATTTATTATAATATAATATATAAAAATAATAATTTATTGTGAAAATGAGTTGTCTTGCAGTTTACCTAAATGAACATATCAACATACATAAAGGAAAGGAAAGGATTACTTGATTGAAACAATGTATGTGTGTAACAATTATTGGACAATGATTCAAAACTTAGTGAATAAATTCTCAAATATTTTGTTTAAGGCCCTAATGTTTTCCTGTCTTTGTTAATGTTACATATCGTGATACTTAAAATGTGTTATATGGTTTTGGCTAAGAGATCTATATTATATTATGCCAGGCCGTCCCAGGCTGTCCCAGGCTGTCCCAGGCTGTCCCGGGCTGTTGTAGATCCCAGTCCTGCCCTCTGCCATGTAGCTGCTGTATTGGCAGGGCAATGTGTGTGGTGGGTGTGGACGTGAGCCAGAAGACTGTAGGAGGTTTGAATAAAGAGCAGTGAGAGCACCAGAGCTACGTTTGAGACGTGTTTTGTTAAGAGCATATGTCTTAGTCAAGAGGCATGAAGCACTGGCCTTGATAGACACTCACAGCTGTGATCAGCGCTACTGTGTCAAACCATTAGCACTTTCTCTGCACACTCCCTTGACTCTCACCACCCACTACCCTGCTGACTCTGGTACTCTGGCAGATCAAAGTGCGACCAAATGCAATGTGAATAGTATATTATGATGCATATCAGTTCAGCTTTACAAACTGTGTCTGGCTGATGGGTAAAATCAGTTACATGTTGTGATCTCACTTGATTTCTGGTTTTATATTGGGTTTTTTTTATACATGTTTTCCTTAAATAATGGCTGTTGGCTTTGTCATACAAGATAATTTTTCACAGCAGATAGACACAGTCACATGGTGTGAAGCATAAGTGCAGTCTATAAAAGTACACTATCTCTTTAAAACTGTAGTGAATGTAGTCGGAAAATTCCATTTTATTATTCCTGCCACTCCCTTTTGTGTGACCTATTAAGCAATTTAAGGAAAAGTCTATTTTGTGGCCATAATGCTGTGTATAACCCTAGGGCATGTTGGAAGAAAACAGATTAGCACATTAGCTCATAGGCTGAATGAAGGCTTCTGGCTCTGCCTCAGGCCATGCTGGCTGTTAAAGCAACTGCTGCTCACTGACATCCGCAGACAATTAACCAGCTCTTTTTGCTTAAAATAGAAAGGTTTTAATATCAAGCTCTCCCACTCTGGATTGATGCATATTAATATGGAACTACACATTTATCTAAAAAGATCTTTAAAAAGCTCTGGCTTTCTCCTTTTGCATAAAACACAGAAAATGTAAGGGTGAGTTAACCATCAACTTTACCTGGCCAATTTCTGACAACTCCCCCAAGTACGTGTTTTATTGTCTCATTCCAGAGTTGTATGAATGATCAGAAAGCTCTGTTAGTCCTTCTCTGTGCCCTTTGAGCCTTTATGCAGCCACAAATGAGAACTCACAAATACACTCCATCTCTAAAGTACTCGTCTCTCTCTCTCCAAGGGTATTGACCCTGCCAGTTAAGTTCTGGTTGGCTGCTCTCTGCAGAGATGTTGGGACTGTCAGAGGAAATATACAGTCCTAGCCTGGAACCCAGGTGTGCTGTGGCAAAGTGTTAAATTTGGTCATTACTCTCGTAATAGTGCTTTTATGTTTCTTTCACGAGGGTCATGTGTGCAACCGGCACAGCAGGTCTTTGTTGAAAGGTCTGCAGACAGAGACATAGGATTCGGTTGTCAGGATCGTATTAAAACAGCTTCCTATGTCCATGAAGAACAGTGAATGTCGAGCCCTGCTACAGAGCTGAAAGAACTCAACGGACACTGATTAAAAGAGAACGGTAAAAAGGTGAAAGATAAAAATTAATCCTTGATGTGAAAAATTATGGTGATAAGATAATACATCAACGCTTTTGAGGCATATCGGACAAATCATCCACACATGCATTTTGTCTGTGTGTGCATATGTGTGTTTGCTTTCATCAAGCAACATATGCAAGCATGTGTTGATTTGTATGTGGCGGCCGGGCTGGAGGCAGGGCCAGGGGGAGGAGATGGCAATTCTAACGGCTTTTTGATGTAGATAAATGGCTTACAGATGGCCCACTCAATACATTCAAATGAGATATAAAAATAAGGGTGGGGCTATCAATACAGGGATGTTTCCAGTTGTAGCATCATGTGACTAGAATGCATTGATCAGTCTATCAACCAGAGGCCTTAAGTTTCACAGAGGCCATTTAAATGTCTATAATTGTTAAACGTCAGTGTTCTGTGATGACAACAGCAACTTTACTCTGATACTTAAGTCAGAACTAGGATTTCCAAATGGATGTGATAACACAAGTGGAATAACATTGAATATCAGCACTGAAATATTGGTCTTGCCCTCTGATTGCTCATCTGTTCATTAAATGGAAAATTGCAGAATGCTTTATTTTATGCAAATTGTAGCTTTGTGCTTTGTGTTTGGGATCAATGCAAAAACATGAATATACAAATGAATGTAAAGCCATCAAATAACAGAAGATAATGCAAGGATATCCACCATTGAAAACAGCCAGGAATTACAACTCTCTAAGATCCAGCAGTCTGGACAGTTTATGTCTGAAGAGATAATCCTCTTCATTCAGCCATCTCAGTCTGCAGACAATGTCCTGGAGGTAAGAATTGCCAACACATTCCATAGTATAATGTTCAAGCGATATAAATTATACTTACCCACGTTTCACCTTTAACATTGGGTTGGAAAAGAAGCCCAAATGTGATTATGGACATGAAGAATTAATCCAGAGATGAGCATAGAGTAATGTATGGTAATTATCCGACAGGATATTCTTACATAGCGATTAGCATATCTGGGAGGCCAGACAGGGAAGGGAGGACAGTCTGAGAGGAAGGAAAGGACACAGCTGCTGATAAGAAGCCCAGTTTGTTGGTTTGGTTTTTTATGTTGATTAAAAATGTAGATAGTCTGGCTACAGGCATGTACTCACTCCCTTCTCTCTGTTCCTGTTCTCTACACATACACAATATCAGATGAGATTGGACACACACACAGTGACAACATTCCTATCAGTTAGAAGGCAGATAAAATCAAGAAGGGAAACACTGGATTTGAGAATTGGATGGATTTGAGAAACAAATACTGCTCACAGCCCACTACAGAGGAACTTGTGTGTATGTTTGTGCCTTTACATAATACATGTATTTTATAACAATTAGCTGTACTATAGACCAACTGGTGTATTAAAAATAAACTGTTTAATAATTAGTAGAAAGTTAGGTCAAATCCATGGACACCATGCAATTCATGCAATAATTTGGCAGGTATAGCGTTAAGGATGGAGGAACTATGGAGTGACTTTAGTACAAAGGAGGATTATTGGTAATTTCACTTGAGACTATGTGATGCTTTGATTGAGTGGTTGATGAGTGGAATAGGGGCTATGTGCATTTAAAGAAACAACCCTGATTTGGATTTATCCTACCCCAGTAAGAATTTATTTCCATTACCTTTTTGTTGTGTAATTGGTGTGACCTAAAATCATCTAGAAAATTGTAAATTGCCTGTGTCCAGTCAATACTTGCTCTGTTACCAGCACTGTGGTGTAATACAGTCTGGGGTGGAAGATGTGAAGCTCCCATATTCTTGACACAACAAAGAAAAAAAATCTACTGCATCTTCTAAAAGAGATTATTCTGTTAAAATATGAACATTGTTCATGTTGGTTTCTCTTGTTGATGTCTGTGCATGCTGTAGTTTTTGTTGCAAATTGTATGTGCTATATTGTATGTCTTGCAGCTCCTAAACCCCTCATTTCTCATAGGTAGTATTTATACTTTTTTGCTACAATACAAAGAGGTTTCAACATACATTATCTATTGGGGCTTTTTGACTGCCCTGTAACCCCATTGCACACAATGTGAACATAAGCCACTGTATCAATTCTGGGTTTGGTATTTAGGTGTAATCAGCCATGTAGGACACCAGCTTGCCAAGAAGCAGGGCCTTTGTGAGACGCCCATCTGTTTAGTGCATTGGGACGAGCCCAGTCCCAAAGAGCCGCTGGAATGAAAGGCTGAGTATGAGAAGGCCCAGCTGAAAAGACAAGGGTGGGCGACAGCATCAGGACACAGTCTGTCTGCAGCACTCCTGCAGTCCGCTCTTATTCTAATGCTGCATCTATAACTCCCCTGCTTGCATACAACTCAGAGATCAGAGACAGACAGATGCACCAGGGGAAGCAGACTGGGATGTCTGACACATGCACACATCTATCCTTTCATGCATGCAGCGTCTGCGTTCCCCTCACTCCCTCTCTGTTAAGCTGTTTGGCTAATATTTTCCTATTGACTCGCCAGTGTACATATTACCCAGCCTTGGTGACCTCTTAGCAGGACATATCAGTGTGAGCAAAGATCGATTCATACAGTGGGCTCCCCCTCCTTGTTGTCAGTATTCAGTGGATGGGCTGGGCAGAGTGGGAGCAAGTGATAAGCTGCTATAGGCCAGTCAAACCATTCCAGCACGAGTCGTGACCTTACTGCAGCAGGGCTGATTATACCTCACTGGGGGCTGCTAGGTCTGAGAATCAAACCTGAAATATATCACCCCTGACAGAGATCACAGTTGGCACATAGGACATGATAATAACCAGATAGCAAACAGAAGGAACTACAAAATTGTCTTCTGTGTTGAAAATATGTATTTAATTTAATCTAATTTTGTTTATTTTGCTCTCCTAATTCATTTTCCTTTTATTATTATTTGTTATTATTATTATTATAAATGTGTAGTTAACAAATGTTAAACTGATGTACACTGGTTTTTGGCTTTCTTGTACATTGAAAACTTTCATTCACATTTTTTTAAATCAGTCTTTTGTGTTGAGTTTATATTATTATTATTATTATTATAGTAATTATTAATCAATAAAATGTTTTCATTTATTTGTTTTTGTCATTATTCTATTCTAAATTAATAGTTTCAATGTTTTATTTTATATTATAGAAAAAAATGCTGACCACATTTAAAACTTCTCCCATACTACAGCCGCCTAAAGATGTGAGGCAGGTGACCTGCTTGTGAGAGACTTGGCATGTGTTGCATGGAAAAGAGCCCTTCCTCGGGTAGTAGGACCATATGCCCCCAAGCTCCAATAACCCCCAATCCCCTGCCCCTCCACTTCCCCCAAAGTTACACACAAGCACGCTCCTTTCTAACAACACAGCCTGCGCCCCCGCCCCTGGCCCACTGTTCCTCCCCTTGCAAACACTCCTGATAACTGACAGCAGCTGCGTTGATGAGCACAATGCATGGGCCAGGCCAGCTCAGCTGGCCTCAGTCCCCACTTGACACCAGTTTGACCTCTGGCATGTGAGTCGTCCTCCCCGATGGCTGCTCTGCCTATAGCCTGACACAGTCTGTCTCTCTATCTCCTCTCCCCACACACATCCCTCCCAGGCAGGACACACACCTGGCAACGGGTGCATCCTCAGGTCAGCCAGGTCAATTAAATTCAAATTGAGTATAAATGATTTGTTAATCATGTACAGATAGGGAACTAATGTGCAGAAGAGGGAGGAAGCACTGCTGCTTGTCACTTGAGAACTTTAAAATATTCCTTCCAAGATCCACATGGATGTTTCATCAATATTTGCTTGTTGACTTTCATCTACTGACTCACAGATAGCTTTACAGTCTCTCCCTTGTGCATGGATCCATATTTACCCTTCTTCCTCACACTCATGCACACTCCCATATGTGCACAAGCAGCGGTGTATCCAGTATGAGTGAGAGTGAAAGGCTTGTAATAGCGCTCCTCCCAAAGGGACTGATGACACCAGGGAAACCAAACAGAAGCGGCTGGTTTGACAGAGCAGAGGAGGTGTGTGTGTGTGTGTGTGATGGTTGGGGGGGGGGGTGCTCATCGCTACCCTTTGCCATTCTGCTCCTTTACAACTTTACAAAATAGCCTTTTAATTTGCTACAGCGTCTGGGGTGTCTGAATTGTGCCTGCATCAATCACCATCATCACCAGGGCCGTCGGCACTCTGTCCCTTGGGCCCTCTCACTGAACGGCCCCTCAGGCAGATCACCCTCTGTCCCCTCATATGGGGTAGGTTTCCCCTTCTGTGCGTCTCCTCTTGCTTGCCTGCTACTCCTCACACCCATACTCGTTCATGCAAACAATGTGATGCTGCTTGAACGCCGTCCCACTCGCTGCACAAGACGCTGCCATCATTTTACCAGCTCTCGATAATCAAGTTTTGGGCATGAAATGGCCATTTGAGTAATGGAGAAGGATTTTTAATAGTGTTCTGTATTCCAACAGATAACACCCATGATCAGCAGGATTGATTAATTGACAGGTTTCCACAATAGCAGTTTGATTATACACAAGGGAGTTTTTACATTAACTTAATATAGACTTGTCTCTCTGGGAAGCTATAGGATATACTTTGGGAGAACTATCCCCACTCCTTCTGTGTCACTGTTAGTACTGATGACCAGTGCCAGTGAAAACCATTACTAACTGATAAAGATGCATGTGTGAATGAGACAAATCCCTGATATGATTTGGCAGGTCAATGTGAGGTGATCAGTATGGATTGACCTTCACTCTGCGGCTGTCAGCCCTGCTGTGATAGGTTTTCCTGCTTTAGAAATATGTGTTCTTGTGGGTGGAAGAGCTTCTTTTCCGGCAGACTGTACATTTTGTTACCTCTAAACCTAACCACCATGTTCACCTTTTGCTGCTATTGAGTAATAATAGGAAGAATTGTTTTCTTCAAGCCCATACTGGTACCTCTGACAGTACCTCTGTATATCCCTTGCATTTCTCTATGCTACCTGTGTTATGCTAATTTAGTCAAGCACAAGCAGTAGCTGTGTGTTGTATGCTGAGCACTGCAAATGTCACGCCAAGCTGTTCCACTTCTCAGCACTCAAAAAAATAATAATAATATGAATGCAAGAGGTCAGTTGGCTGAGAGTAGAAAAGGCATGGGTGGAGTGTTCCTTGACCAGAAATGGATATTAAACTGTGCTTAACACCAACAGTTGTTAGTTAAACCAATGCAGTCTGCTGCAACAAACCTGCAATAAATCCTACCTTCATGAAGGTTATAATTTTATAAAAAAAAAAAAAAAATGTTGAAAAAGAATTTGTTGAAAATGTAAATGTAAATTCAACTTTTAGTTTGGAGACTGTAGTTTGTGATGATGTAGCTGTTATATTTTAGTGTTTCTGATATGTCATTGAGGGGAAACTAAATATTAGAGGCAACTCTCAGAATTACAAAATACAAGTACAGAAGTAAAGAAAAACCTTCAATGGTCCCACCCAGAAAACAAAGCAATGGAAATGTAATTTTCAATTTAAGTTTCTTCTACATCAGACTTTTTCATGTGTTTTGAGGCTGCATGATGGATCCTCTTTTTGTGTTTTTTTTAATTTTTTTTTTACAAGCTATAGCTAATGTGTGTAAACAGCTAAGGTGCTCCTAAATTATGTGGACACACTGAAGTGCACAATTCAAATTGCACAATTCTGTTCAGCAAGTGCTCTGAAACTGAAATAATAATACAAAGAAGATTACCTATGTAAACTCTAAATGGACCACATGCTGAGAGAGATGTTTCTGCTAATAACTTCCTGGAAAGCCACTTGAGTAGAAAACCTTAGTGCTGCCCTGATTCTTTTTTTTTTTTTACTCCAACTGAGGACTAGAAATGTTCAGTCAGGCTGACCTAAATACAGCAATTTTTTCAACAAGAAATAACAACTCAAGCTACCAAACAGTAGCGAAGGGCATTAAAGGGAGTAAAAAGGGGAGCCAAGTGCATCTTAAACTGACAGGATAATAGAAGGAGTGAATAAGTGGGGCTGACTTCTGACTGCCTAAAGAGCTGACTGCTCTTTAGGCAGTTATCATGTTATCACTTTCCTTAGTTTAGACTCTGATTGAACAATGGAGACTTCAGTCAAGCTGCATTCAGCATATAGAGACTGAATAGGTCTTCCTGTTCCACAGTAAGGAGCTCTGCGAGTGGCCAGATGTATTTGTCATGTCATCCTGCATGTTGCCAGGTATTTTCCTCCTGTCTACAACTTTCCCATTCCACCACCGCCTAATCAGCTTTAATTGACTTTAATTAGCATCTAGTAATTCATTTTGTTTTCTACATATTATTTGTATGAATGGTCCCAGTGGGTGGCCTAGTCATCTCATTAGTGCCAATTAGCTGCAATTAACAAACACTAATGACATGCTTTTTTTCATTCCAAAACAAACAGCGTGCGCCCTGCCAGATTCCAGTGCTGCACAGAGATCTCTTGTGTGATGGAGTGGTGAAAGGGGGGTGGGGCAGCTCACTGGGCTTGGCTTCTAATCAACACCTCTAATGGAGAAACACAAACTCAGAAGGAGACACTTATCCACACAACTTGCACGTAGGACACCACAGAGATCCTTGCTCTCTGGTCTTTTCACTGTCATCCACTGTTACATTTAAGCTAATGAGATCAGGTTCGAGGAACCGAATTAGATGCACGAGAAGTCTTAAGCATTTACTCTACCTTACTTTTTTACTTAATGGTAGTCTCACATGTATTTCTTGACCTCCATACATATGTTGTGTTATGTTTCTGTGGTTTAATACCTGGTTTTGCACTCATCCACACATACTTTCCAATTCAGAAATGATACAAAAAGAAAGGAATAAATTTTTTGTACTGTAAGTATTCAAGAGTGCCTTGTGGTGCTGTCCGTGGTGCTTAAAGAGCATGCTCAAAGTTAGACAAGTCAGACAAGACTGCCATAAAATTCTTGTGGTGCATTTAAAAAAATATATTTTAGGATATATGAGGACATTGACAATTATGAGTTTACGCAGCAAATTGTATGCAAGAAAAATGTCTGAATATCAAGTGAATTTGGGTTCTAAAAAATGTGTATGTCTTTCTTTCAACATGCAGTATGTTTAGTTTTGCAAGTTTCTCCAGATGACAAATACATTTCTATCTATAAATAAATACATTGTATTGTAAACTAAATAATAATAATAATAATAATAATAATAATAATAATAATAATAAAATAATAATAATAATAATAATAATAATAAAAAATAATAATAATTAGGAAACTGTTTAGATAGGACACGGGGTGTTCAATTAATCAAAACCCCTTATCCTCCTTTCTATATTTATGTTTATTTGATTGATTGATTGATTCATCAGTTATATTTGAATAATTGTTGGAGCTAGACCCACAGTAGCTGTTTCAAAAGTTAAATTAAAAATGGACAGAACCTGTCAGAGGCATTGACACACATCCTCACCGCCCACAATTTTTAATACATTCTTTTTTATCCTAGAAATCAGCTGTCATACAAAACAACAGAGAAAGTGCCAATCAGCTGATAAGCACTGACATTTTGCATTTATGCGCTCTTGATGTGGCCTGTGCAATACAAAAAAAAAAATCTGACATACAACCATTTCTTTGGTTCAAGAAAGATTTTGCAACTCCTTCACTCACGTTTAATGTTATACTGTCGGGAGCTTATACAGTATATCAGGGAGTAACAGAGCTGGGAGCCTGTGTGGGGAAAGGCGCTATCTCCTTCACCAGTGCACCAGCACGGAGCGATAACATCTAGAAGAGACAGTCTATCGCCACAGATTATGAACATTAGTGATCCTTGTCCTTTCAAACAAAATGAGGAATAATGCTTGGGCACAACATTAATCTATATGAAAAGCTTGTGTTGGGAATGTTCATCGGTACTCTCCCATACTACAGGGATAGGCCTACTGATAATTTGTCATCTGCCACTGATGCAGTCTTCTCCCAACTCAGCCTTTTGCTGAAGAAAATAATTTATTCACATGATATCATTGATCCTTAGCAGGGTATCCTTGAGAGAGAAGCTGGCTGATCCTGCGCAAAGAATAAAATATTATAAGGAGAACGTTGGTTGAGCTTTTATAACGTTTTTTATTTGTATTCTTATTTATTATCATGTCTTCACAGACACAGTTTCTTAGACTAAATATCTCGCAACAGCTCGTCAGGCTGTAAGGATCGTCATCGTGAGAAATCTTGGAAGAAACTTTGACCACTTTTTATTTTTCAGTTATTTTCAACTAAAATCTGCTTTTACAAGATATATTTCTGGTGGAAGCATTAACGCCATGCCTTTATTTAAAGTTCTCGTGGTAGCCTGTTTCTCTTTTTCTCTCCTCAGTCATATATATTTTATTTAAATGTTTAGAGGTTCACAAGCAGTTTATGCGCGCATAATACTTAGTTTACATCTTGCCACTGATTTGACTTGATTGGAATTGCTTTGGTTTCATCTTACAACCACGGTATTTTACTTTTCTTTACATAATTAAGGCTACATGTGGTGGGGTGAATTGAAAGGGCTGCTCATAGGTTTTTCCAGGAGCTGACGTCACATGTGTCTTAATAGGCAATAGGCTGAGCTTTAAGAGGTGCGCTCATTACAGCGCTTTTCTCAGACTGAGAGCTCGTCACATGGGAAATGGGACACAAACGCCAAGGCTGAGCGCGCTGATAGCATTTTCATCGTTGTTTTTTTCTACTTTAGTCACCACTCTGGATATATCGTACAGCAGTGCGTTGTAAAAGCTCTATACTGGGCAGGCTTTTTTCTGCGCTTACTCCTAAAATCGCACACTTTCGGATCATCTTGATGGGCCTGATATGATCTCCAATCTATATTTCTTCTTTCAGAAATGCTGTTCTTTCAACAGTCAACCTGTCGTTTGGAACTGCTGGCCAGATGTGGATTGTTGCCCTGTGGGACAGAAGAGCTAAATTTAATCTCACGGATGGTGATGTAACTATTCAGATTCATTTGGATACATTGGATTTCCTGGATCGCACCCAATCGCATCCGTCGAAGAAAGAAACAAACATCTATATCCCGCACACTGGGCTGGGAATAACTCCAGACAATGCTTCACTGTTCCAGCTGTGAAAAGCCTATCCTTGATAGGTTCCTGCTCAAAGTTTTGGACAGACCATGGCACATCAAATGTGTCCAGTGCTGCGAATGCAAATGCGCATTGACAGAGAAATGTTTTTCACGAGAAGGGAGACTGTATTGTAAGAATGACTTCTTTAGGTAAGCATCCAAAGTGTTTCGGTTTAATATTTATTTAGAAAAAAACGTAAAGTAAATGTCTAAAATAAAGATACGGTGAGCCTACATGGAATTTGACCGTGCATGATAAGCTATATGGCCTATAGGCTATTAAACTCCTGGACCATGTTCTGCAGTGGTTCAATAAACCGTCTTTGTTTATACTGTGAGATCTGATATTCGTTCAAATGTCGCAGTTGTAAGTTGCTTTTATATCTTTTCGTTTGTTTTGATGTTTAAAAATATTAAAATTGTGTGTGGAGCAGTTTATTTAAGAATGTCTTGGAAAAACAACATGATATCACAAGCCAGCATTGATAGCAGCTATTACAAACAGGGCAAACCCTTATTGCACGTGTGACTGCTATGATGGACATGAGATTACATTAGGATTATTTTTTCAAATTTTACAGCATTACACTTTACTTTAGGTTAGGCGGTAGATAGATCTAATAAAAAAAATGTTTTTAAAAAGTCTAAGAGAGGAAGCATTATTATAGCCTATTACATCTGTAGGCTACTGAAACTTTACTCAGACTGTTGCTCTCCCTCTTCAACAGGAGATTTGGGACCAAGTGTGACGGTTGCGCCCAGGGAATTTTACCCAGTGATCTTGTCCGCAGAGCCAAGAGCAAAGTGTTTCACCTCAACTGTTTCACCTGTGTGATGTGTAACAAACAGCTGTCCACTGGAGAGGAACTGTACATCTTGGACGAATTCAAGTTTGTCTGTAAAGAGGACTATCTAAACAACAATGGAAAAGACACAATCCTCCTTTCAGGTAGGCTATGTCAGACATTTATTGTGTTTTTAAAAAGGAGGGGAAAGATATATATTTTCTAAATCAAATTATTATTATTAGTAGTAGTAGCAGTAGTAGTAGTAGTAATAATAATAATAATAATAATAATAATAATAATATTAAAAGCAGCAGATTTCTGTCCAAATTGGTTAGTGCTGTATTCAAAGGGATCTTGTACTATCATCAAAGTGGGCTATTCAGAATATTATTTAACAAACTTCTGAAATAAATTTGCTGCCATATTCATAACTTGTATTAAAAAGGCCGCTGCTTTTCTCGGGGGGGTTGCGCGTATGATTTAGAGGCCCAGATCTTGTAAATATTAAGAGCCATGTGCTAATATACAGCATATTTATCTCATGACAGTCACGACTTGCAGCGACCCAAGTCTGTCTCCAGACTCCCAGGACCCGCAGGACGACGGGAAGGACTCAGAAACGGGACATTTATCTGATAAAGACGTGTGCAACGATAATGACGAGCAGAGTGCCGTCGGGAAACGACGCGGGCCTCGGACCACCATAAAAGCCAAGCAGCTGGAGACCCTGAAAGCGGCTTTCGCGGCCACACCGAAACCCACCAGACATATAAGGGAGCAGCTGTCACGGGAGACCGGCCTCTCCATGAGAGTCATCCAGGTAAAAGGCTAAATGAAAAAAGTGCATTTTCTGCACCGTCTGATCCATTTACATCCATTATCGGACACCCAAGTCCCTCCCAAATCTGAGCGACAATCAGCAGTGTTCAAACAGGTTACCAAGTACCTCAAGGACTAACACCACAGAGAATAAAGTCAGGAGCGTATTCGCTATACCAAAGCTTTAATGGACACAAAAAAGCAATTGCGGCTGGGGGCTCTTTAGAACCCACGTTTTGCCTGGACACCCTTAGGGAATTTAGCCTTAATGCTCTACAGAATTTTCTCTCTTTTTTTTCAGATAAGGTTTCCAAACCATTTTTTCCCATAATCTTCACTCCCACTGCGCTCCTAAAACCCTTAAAAGCAGGGCTCACTTAGCGCTGATGCGCTTGGACACTTTTAAAAAGCTCTCATGATGAAATTTCTTGATTGACTCATCGAAATGCATTAAAAGAAAATTATGTTTCCGTGGGCTAAATAGTCATCAGTTCACATGCCGATAGGCTGGTATGCTATTGACGCATTTACAAAACCTTTATTCCAACTTCAGAACAGGTCAGATCATTAATGTTTCTCATAGCGACCAACGCAGCAAGCCACATAAAAGAAGTCAAATGTATTTTTTTTCAGGAACTTGCTGTGATTGTGTAGTTCTTATAATTGTTTATAATTAAAAAATTTAAACTTATCGAAATATTCAAGTTTCACAAAAAAATGTTGCTGTGATAGCCTACTTCCATGGCCCTGCGAGGCATGAGCAGGTAGCCTATAAGATGAAGTCTTTTCTTCTGGTACGTCTGCTCCACTCTCCTGCGCGTGTCATCCACATCCACATTTGCTCAATTATGTTTTTTATAATCCTCGCCTCGTCCTAAAGGTTTGGTTCCAAAACCGGAGGTCCAAAGAGAGACGCATGAAGCAGCTGAGCGCTCTGAGCGGGCGGAGACACGTGTTTTTCCGCGGGCAGAGGAGGATGAGAGCGCTGGGAGAGAGACTGGAACCAGAAGAGCTGGGACACTTCTCCTATTATGGAGGTGAGCTATGTTTTAGGGGTGTAAAAATGTCATTCAACGTTGATAGTCGTTTGCTAGAAGGATGATGTTTTCACTATAATTAATCCAATTCATCTTTCACTGAGTCTGTTTCTGGGGCTGATGATTTTTATAGTAAAAGCAATAAAAGCTTCTTTATATTCTGTGCACTAATCTAAATATTTTTAATGCAGATTATCCCGGTGAATACTATGGCTCAGGAGGGAATTATGAGTACTTCCAAGGCCCACCATCATCTCAGGCTCAGACTCCAGCAGACCTGGGTTTTATGCCCTCTTCTGTCCCTGCTGGCACCCCATTAGGAGTCATAGACCACCACCATCCAGTGCACCACTGTCCTGGAGAGTTGCAGTGTTTCTCTGACGCAGTATCTCATCATCCTGCGGATTCACCCAGTCCAGAGCCCAATATACCGGGCTCAATGCACAGCATCTCCAGTGAGATGTGTGGCCCTGGCAAACCTTTCACCACTGTGTCTCTCAGTGACAATGGATACACCAACCAGCTGTCACAACCCTCCTCAGAAATGAGCGAAGGCACTGTCTGGTAATCCAGCCGTCAACAAACTACAAGGCACACTTGGATTTGGAACACAAATCAATGCTTTTTATTGTTTGTTTTTTTAAATGTACATTATTTATTTATTTATTTATTTATTTATTTGCTTGCTTGCATTTCTGTTAAGCTCTATTTAACTATTTATAAATCTCTATATTTGTATGTTGGTATAATTGTTTATTGACTAGCCAATCCATGTGAATTTTGACTCATTAACACATTCACAATGCTGGGCCTCATTGATCAAGCAATAAACAAAGACATTTATATGCTGCAGAAAGTGTTTTTAGTGTTTACAAAACCTTTTCTGCCACATACCTGACATAATTGTCACTAAAATGTTAATGTGAAGGTGCATGATAGCATTTTTTTATCACCTTTCAGTGTTTTATATACTGACAAAGAGCACCCTCCATCCATGAGTTCATCTGTAATACCAGATTCTGTCATTTAATAACAGATTATGATTGTTATGTTTAATACATTTGACCAAAAACCTCTCTCAGGACTGTGGAAACATTGATTTTGTTTAAATTTTATTTGACAAGCATTTCCTTTTAATTCTTTTATTGCCAACACACGTTTGCCTTCAAGAGGATATCTTTATAAATCGGAAAATTTTCTATGTAACAGAAAATTATTTGACTTTAACATAAGATGAGTCCAACCGTCTATACAGAGTAATGAACAACTGTACAGAACAGTCAACTGTTTACTTAAGGCTCCATCATTTAGGGGTTTGAATATTAGCATTGCATAAAAACCTCTTGATTCAAATGGACAGACAATTTAATGCAAACAAACCAAACTTTTGTAGCTGTTCTATTCATGTGGTCACTCTTTGTGCTAGTCTGTATTATGTCCTCATTAAAAAAAAAAAGAGAAAATACTAATAAACTGTTGCCAAATTTATGCATTGCAAAATCCTGCACCTTCAGTTGAGAGATGCAGCATTTTTTAAGTGTTTCACTTCCTCTTCTAATTAGGATTGTAGTAAAAACAATATTTTGCAGCTTAGTTTACCTGAACCCCTAAGACACAAACTGGTTTTGCCTTTATGGATCAAAATGTCAAAAATGATTTACACTGATGATCTCATACACTGCCAGCAGCCGCAGCAGCAGCAGGGCCTTATAACTGGGGGGACAACAGGAACTCAGTATGGAGGGCCCCCATGTGAGGCCCACAAATATGCTAGAATGAATAGCCTTGGAATGCGGGGAGGGGTCCACAGAGAATGTTTGTTTCTCGTGAGATGTACTTGATTGTTCCAATTCAGTTAATTAGACCGATGTTTACGACCACTCACTGTATAATAAAACACATGCTGATCATTGTAATTTGTTAATCACTTTGGGGAAAAATACAGCACCTGTTCTTCCAAGTTGTAAAAGTATAATGAACGGGGATTTGTTGAGGCACACTTAATCTTCTGACAATATTTTTTAAACAGACAAATAATTATGCCAGGGAAACAAATACGTATGTCCAGACGAGTACAGTGCTGTAACTTTGATAGACACCCTCATACAGCATGTCACCATCCTCTCGAATCTGATTAACCAGTGGCAGTATCATCAAATGGGTTGAATTAGTTATCTATATAAATATGTATCTATACGTATACTTACAATTAACTATCTATAAGAAACTGTATTGAGTGTCAGAGAAGTTTAAAGTTTTGACAACATGCTCTTTATTTTGTGTGTGCAGGGCAATTTGATTAGGGAAGGCTCTGACACACTCAGTTTTGACTATCATTATAATGACAAGTTGATATAGTTGAATTCAGTTGACTGTAATTGGTTGTCTCGTAGAAGAGACAGAATGTCATACCTCAGAATCTCATGAGCTGCTAAACACAGCTGACATACACAATACCAACTTTTTACAGCTCAACTGCGGAAACATCGAGAATTTTCTATTGTTGCAGTCTTGCAAAACGATAACCTTTTATTCAGAACTTTTGACAAGGAGATGTAGGAGTTTTAAATGACATTTTATGGAGAGATTTGCAGGTTCCATTTAAAAAGAGCGATCCATCCATCCGCTGCAGCGCAGTTAACAAAACCAGAGCTGCTCATTGTGGTGATACTGACAGCGTTGGCTAATCCGGACAAAACATCTAACCAGCAATCAATAAACTCTCAAATCCAGGGAGCAATTGGTCAGCATAATTTTCCAATCACGTTGTAAATGTTGTTGAGCTGTTAATAAAGTGACTGATGTCTGCTCACTCAGTACTTACTGTGAGGGAAGAAACCACACAACGCCACAGAAGTTTAGACACAATTGCTATTTGTACCTTGCAGTCACGGCTTAGAATATATTCACTTGTTTTCCTCTTGACTTATCCAAATGAGCTCACGGTAATGTTCTTCAAACACTAAGAGCAAACAATAACAAACAAATTCTATTAGCACAAGAGGCACTGCAGAGACGAACTGCTTAATTGGAAAGTTATCAATGCATATAATATAGTATATGGATGTGTGCCTGCAAATGGGCTTAATCTGTTTGGGAATTGTCCATTTGCTGGGCATTTTCTGAATAATTAGGAAGCACCGCTGCAGGGGCACATTCGGATTTGTGCAAATAATGTCTGAAATGTTAAGTCATACTTTGAGGCATATGTGTTAGTAGTGAAGAAGAGGCTGATGACTGAGTGAATATTTTAGAATCCGGGAAAGGGCAGAGCAGCACAAAGGATGGCAGGACAAACGCTGTATATCGAACCGCTGAGCAGTGAAGCAGGAGGCTGAAGAAACAGTGGAGCTGTTTGGGGGAGGGGCCGGAGAGACAAGGAGGGTCGCAAACAATTAACTGGAGGAAAACATGGATGTGGGTTTGTAATTCCTCCCATGGCTTTCTTTAGGTTTCTTTATGTTTTTTAAAAGGATATTATTTTGGGGGCTTTTTGTGCTTTTATTTAAAATAGGACAGTTGAGAGACAGGAAAAGCGGGGAAAAAGAGAGAGGAAATGACATGCAGCAAAGGGCCGCTGGTCAGACTCAGCCTTTGTAGATGGACGTGAGCTCTAGTGGCGATCTTAACAGTGATATTTATGATTCAGTTTGGGTTTGACGTCTCACAAAATCAAAACTTGATCAAAGGAGGGCATGTGTGAGTGGTGCTGATGGACAAATGCGATACTTATCAGTGAAGCCAACATACCCAAAAGCACACTTCTGTATAAGTCTTAACAGGCACTTAATGAACACCAGTCACACATAACAGGTCAAATTAAAGGATGTATTTTTGTCAATGTCAACAAATCCCATGAAAAGACCAAAGTTAGTCCATCTCTCAATACTTTCCGACTTCCCTAACTTGTCTGTAGCTCTCAGCTACTAAGTGCATGTGTTGCTGTTACATCTAAGTAAGTAATAAAGTAAGTAATTTACTGAAAAAGCTGGGCACTGTAGGTTTTAGCAAACATTACTCAAAAGTAAATAGTGCATTTGATGGGGACTATTTTCAGCTGTGGATTAGGTTTGCTAGTGAGTATGTATTACGGCAGCAGCAGGACAAAACAAAATACAGTGCTTATGTCCATTATAATGAAGGAACATGTCACTCAGTTCAATGGTGTGGCTCACTGTATAGAGATAAATATATATAAGGCTTTGGATACACATACAATATCTGCAACATTTACAATACTTAAATTGGGGTGTTCTGTTTACGTGGGAGCCGTAATTGTTAGACTTGAGGCAGAGCCGCAAAACAAGTTATTGTTGATTTTGATGCTAATCCTACAGGGACTGTGGAAATCAGTGGAATTTAACTGTTTACTCCTAAAGATACAGCTCAGATAAAAGTGACAAAGTGAAACTGGAGAGTGACTTTCATTCAGTTTCACTTGTTGTATAGTTGTTTGGCAGCGACCTCCAGTTATCACAGAGGGTGGAATTATGTTTTGGAGTCATTCCAAGAGCGCTATAAGGCCGTCCAGTAAATTGTTTACCTTGAAATGACATGGTCTTTTTAGCATTTTGAGTTGAAAATCACAATCACATCAATATCAGAATCAGCTTTATTGCCCAAGTACGTGTGCTCACACAAGAAATTTGACTCCTGCTTGCTTTTTGGCTTTAGTGGTCAAGCTCAACTTCCTGTAAACAGCTACACTAGCTTGATAAAATCCTAGAGCAACCTTACTACTTAATCATGACATACATTAAAAAAGTTAAATCAACCAGCCCAGAACAAAACCAGCATTTGGAGGCAATGTCAAATATGTTTTGATTCCAGATCATTTTTGTTGCAATTGGATAAAATGCCTTTCATTTTAGCTTTTTCTGTTACCTGCTGTTGGTCAGTGTGGATTTATTTTTCACAAATGAAAATTCTTAGTTGCCACTTACTACCAAGTATTTAAGTTAAAAAACAAAGGTGCATGGAAAAGAGAAAATGGCATCACATGTGGTAGCAGTCATAGTAGTCTGAGAATGGTGATTTCCATGGAATAATACATATAAATAAATATAACATTTCACTAATGTTGATGGATGCCAAAGATAAACAAATATAGCTATACTATCTGCTTAAATCTTAAATTTGCTTAAAATTTAAAATCAAATGTTTTATATAAATACGAAATATATCAACAATTTAAACTGTCACATTCTGTTAATTAAAGCCTATGTTTAAAGCCTATACAGTGTTTAAATGTTTGGAGATAATGATATGCTGTTAATCAAACTAATCCCTGTTTATCTGAACAAAATGCCATGATTAAGAGAGAGATTTGCAAGTCAAACACGAGGCCAGCAAATCAATTTTAATCTAGCTGACAGTGATTATGGTGACTGCTGGATAAACCATGCACAGTAATGGTTATTTGTCCTTTGAGAAGTGATTAGCTTTGTTTTACTGTAGAAGTAATTTAACCATTTAAAGTATGTACATATTTTGCATATTTTTTATTTATTTTGTACATATTCAGCCAGCCATGTGCTAATCAGCTGACTACCTCTACTGGCCAGATGGACACTTTGAATACCAGGTGGCTGTCAGCTACTTGGTTAGATGCCTGCAGTAAGTCTCCTTATTGTTCTTCACGTAGGCAGAGTCAGCTCAGTTTGTTAGATCATTTACCAAAAGAAAAAAATAATCTTTTATGTTTCCACTATGTTGTCAGGTTTAAATGTTATTTTTGCTCAGTTGGTTTGAAACAATGACCTTAATACATACAATCTGAAATCTTGGAAGTGTGGAAAAATGTCAACTTATGTTACAGATGAAAATTACTTAGGGCACCACATTTAGGCACACTTAAACATTACAATTGGACAAATATTACGAAGGGATTGTACTTTTTATATTGTAGTTTGAGATAGAAATCCTTTTTATTATCTAATTTAAATCGTATTTGAACTTAGATTTGGCCTTTTTCTCGTTGCTGTTTCCGTTTTAGAGACTTGCAAAATCTGGCCCAATTTGCTAATTTGACTCTTTCTTCACTTTCTGCTCTAGGCTTGGAAGTCCACTTTCTGCATGAAAATCATTCACACATACAATTTTATAATCAATGCCCACAGTAATAGGATTCCTCTGGCCACGGGCAATTAATACAGTTTTCCCTTTTTTTCTCCTTGCGCTGATCTCAAAGCTACGAGACATTGGCTTCTCCTCATTTACATATTTATTGCATTGGACTCAAATCTGGCGAGTGATTGATGTGGAGCCTGCCTCCTGAATTTTTAGCGGCCCATTATTATGAAAGAGCGGGAGGGGGCTGCAGTACGTCAGTGTACTTTTGATTAAAGTTGAAGAGACCAGAATTGTGAGTGTTCCCCACCTACTGCAGTGCTTAATCAGTAAGGCCAAGTGCTGAGGAGATTTCAGCATGTTATAGATATTGACAAGTCATTCAGTCACAAAAGCCAGGGCAGATATGCTTGTTAAGATTTTAATCACTCTTTCACTTGCTGTTAATTTTTGGAGAGCATGATGACAATATAACTATGCATAGATATTTGACATTTTTTCAGTTATCCTATGATCTACCCTGGCAAAGCATGGAATCATTGACAAACTAGTTTCCCATGCATAAAAGATGTTGATAATGTATACATGATGAGACAGTAATATTCCACAACCATAATGTAAATTGACAAACAGTCAGTTTTGCTTTTGATAACCTGATAAGATAATTATAATCACAAGATGTTTATCACTACCAATCTGTGAAATTTCTGATCTTGCCTTGACAAAATATATTGCTTTACATAGCAAACAAAAAGGATTCAAAAAACAACATGCATTGGTCCCCTATTGGTTTTACACAGTTCTATACATTTTCCACGCCGAATTCCCTCACACCACTTGGTGTGTTGTAATTGTAGTTTATAGGAACCCCGAGACAAAAGACATGACACAGAAGGTTTCTGCTTCTCTCATTTGCAGTCAAGCGCAGAAAGTGTGAAAAAAGCTCTGCTCTGCAAAATGTATCTGTGCATATGTGTGTGTAATGGGGTGGACAACCGGGGTGGAGGCAGGGGTGGAGGGCTCATCAGCTATAGTGTGTCTGCCAAGTCCACACCTCTGCTTTGTACTCCAATGATCTTTTTCCTCCGAGCCACCAGGATAAATACACCTAATTGTGATGCAGTGTTTGATCAAGTGTAGCAGGTTAAAGTTGTCCTCTTCAGTGTCAAAATGCATTCAGTTTGTTTTAGCTGTAAGCAGCAAGCTTTTACAGCGCTGAGTGCAGGAAATACATTTGTTCGAGTAGCTTAATTGCATATTAACACATATAATAGCTTCATTAGAAGAACATTCACCTGAAATGTAGTGTCCCATGCAAAATGTCGCTATCTAGAAGCCAATCTTCTTTCCTTCTTTCTTTCTTTCTTTCTTTCTTTGTTTGTTTGTTTCTTTCCAGTCTTTAGTTGCTCCATTACCCTTCTGGAAGTAGGACAGCTTCTTAAGAACTTATAAACATCTTTATCAGTCTGAATAAAATGTTGACAACCAGCGCTGTCAGATATGACACCACTCCGTTGTCAAGCACAACGATTTCCCTGGTTGGTTGATTTTGTCCTTCAAAGCCAGAGGACACTGGTCACAAATAAACCCTTCCACAGGCCCTATGAGAAGCAGTAAACCATCATTTCCATAGGGAGTTGGCTTCCACGCTCCACTGATATGCCTATAATGCATGCATTTTAATGTGGCGCACCTCTCAAAATGGGCCACTGCTGGACTGATGTTTACATTCAGCTAAACTCTTTTAGTCAGCAAGTCTGCGCATACCACAACTCATAATGAGTTTACTGTGCATGTGTATGTAGCAGATTGCGTGTTCATTAGTGTAGGAAGTCTTGCAGCCATCAGCCAATGCTACATGGGAAAGACATTTTTTGGTCTACACTAGTACATGTACTATACCGCTCCCTTAAAGTGAATGCACTATTTCTATATTGAAGTACACTCAAACTAGCAACACACCTGCTTTTATAGGAGAAGGTGATGCTGAAGTCAGTGGAATACAAATATGAAGTACCACACATGTAAGTAAACTACAAGTAGATATGTCTACTAGCTTTTAGAGGCCAAACTATGGCCTAACATAAATACTTCTACATTGGAACATTTCTACAATTATATTTACAATACTGCACAGGTGAGTTAAGATTTCAAACAAAAAATACAAAACAATGCTTACTAAAACAAGACTATTAGAGTCTACAGCCATGCTTGCAGCTCTTGTTGTTCTTAGCCACAGAGGCGCTTTGAGTTAAATGCTAATATCAGCATGCTAACATGCCCACATGACATGTAGATGTTTAGAAGGAATAGTGTTAGTATTACTCTCAATCTTAGTTTGACATGTAAGCATGCTACCATTTGATAATTTGCATTATGTACAGCTGATGCTGATGGAATGCCAAGTTTCTGCCATGCCCAGAGCCACGTCCCTAGCACGGCTGAAAACTAGACTACCTTTACTGAGACACAGTAACAGTCGACAGGGACTTCTTGCTGACCCGGCCTTGCCCACTCTTCCAGCATGCCATGTGGACCTGTCATGGCTTCTATAATTTCCACACCAGTCAATGACCTACTGCAATAATTGTGATATATGGCCAAAGATGTAGCACCTTGGTTGCTGACCTTTCCCACAATCCCATACTGGGCAACCTTCACCACCACACATCCCCTTTCTTCCACCAACCCTATTCGGTGGGGGCTTCCATCCTCTTCCTCCCCCCCTCATCCCTGCGTCTCGTCGTTGGTTCGATGGACGTGGCTCGCCACACTTCAGTGGCTCCATGAATGTTAATGTCGGGACGGGGGGCGGGGTGGGGGGGTTGAGGAAGGAAGGGAGGGGTGGCTGCATGGTACAGGGAGCTACTTCACCTGGTCTGCAATGCACAGCTATAAGGAGCTTTTTCCATATTATTGTTCATATTGGCCAAGCTACTTCTGTGACAAGTCAAGTGCATGAGCAGCATAGGACAAATAGCAACCTAGTTCTTGTGTACTCAGCTATAGCATAATATTGATTTCCTCCTGAAGATGAAAAACAGACATTTGATGAGGAAAGTCTGCTGGAGGATCTGTTTATTATTAAAATAAATACTGGATTTTTTTATGTAAAGTTAAGACTAAAACATGTTGAAACATTGTCTTGGTAATAAGCTCAACTTAACTTCAATCCCTCTGTCTTGTTCTGATGCCTTCTTCCTCTTCTGTCTGCAGCAGGTTTGTCTGCATGTGAATTAGCCCTCCTCTCTGTCGTCCTGGTATTTAGTTAGTCAGCCAATGTTTACCAAGCTCTGACAGAATAAGAATGTGTACATTATGTGGTGATGATCGCAGGGTGTTGTAATCTTTGACTTTTGTGGCACGTTTCAAACACAAATTGAAGATTAAGCCTCTGGTGCAGCTGGCTGACAGGCTGCCTTCCTGCCCCTGGAGAGATTCACTGCCCGGCTTTAGCTTCTGCAGGCTGGCCTCTCTGCATTAAAGATACACCACATCATTTATTTTAATTTTTGATCTATAGATGGAAATTGCTTTTGAGAAATGCCCTACATTATGTAAGTGTATCAAACATAAATCACAAAAGCCTCGAAATGCATGGGGAAATCTTACTCAGAAGCACTACCATCATAAAACTATAATGCAAACAGTACAGTGTGACAACAGTGTCTTACTTCCCAGTAGATGTTCAGCTTAAACCAAGCTAGACTGGGACTTATGTACTGTTTAATCAAACTATATGACAGCATTGTTCTGGGTGCTAAATTTAATGGAAATGCACTGCATTTATAACGTATACTACTTTGCTTTACCACGTGAAGTAAGTTGCTTGTAATGCATAGACATTGGATATGTAGATTTATATGTGCATTTTGGCTGAACATCAAGTGTTTATCACTGCCCACATTAATTAAATTAGCATTGATATCTTTATTTAGCCATTCTTACCACCACTTTATCCATGATAACACATTTTATTGGCTTTCATTGAATTCTTTGAACTATGTTTTATTTTGTACCAATCTTTCTTCTTACCAAAATAGTACACTTCTAAACAGATCTTAAATTAAATGCAAATTTAATTCTATTCTCAATTAGTATATTGTAAAACTCCATATAATACACTAATAAAGAAGTA
>NC_060172.1:26644136-26648649 GCF_021292245.1 Micropterus dolomieu
GGGGGGTTGAGGAAGGAAGGGAGGGGTGGCTGCATGGTACAGGGAGCTACTTCACCTGGTCTGCAATGCACAGCTATAAGGAGCTTTTTCCATATTATTGTTCATATTGGCCAAGCTACTTCTGTGACAAGTCAAGTGCATGAGCAGCATAGGACAAATAGCAACCTAGTTCTTGTGTACTCAGCTATAGCATAATATTGATTTCCTCCTGAAGATGAAAAACAGACATTTGATGAGGAAAGTCTGCTGGAGGATCTGTTTATTATTAAAATAAATACTGGATTTTTTTATGTAAAGTTAAGACTAAAACATGTTGAAACATTGTCTTGGTAATAAGCTCAACTTAACTTCAATCCCTCTGTCTTGTTCTGATGCCTTCTTCCTCTTCTGTCTGCAGCAGGTTTGTCTGCATGTGAATTAGCCCTCCTCTCTGTCGTCCTGGTATTTAGTTAGTCAGCCAATGTTTACCAAGCTCTGACAGAATAAGAATGTGTACATTATGTGGTGATGATCGCAGGGTGTTGTAATCTTTGACTTTTGTGGCACGTTTCAAACACAAATTGAAGATTAAGCCTCTGGTGCAGCTGGCTGACAGGCTGCCTTCCTGCCCCTGGAGAGATTCACTGCCCGGCTTTAGCTTCTGCAGGCTGGCCTCTCTGCATTAAAGATACACCACATCATTTATTTTAATTTTTGATCTATAGATGGAAATTGCTTTTGAGAAATGCCCTACATTATGTAAGTGTATCAAACATAAATCACAAAAGCCTCGAAATGCATGGGGAAATCTTACTCAGAAGCACTACCATCATAAAACTATAATGCAAACAGTACAGTGTGACAACAGTGTTTTACTTCCCAGTAGATGTTCAGCTTAAACCAAGCTAGACTGGGACTTATGTACTGTTTAATCAAACTATATGACAGCATTGTTCTGGGTGCTAAATTTAATGGAAATGCACTGCATTTATAACGTATACTACTTTGCTTTACCACGTGAAGTAAGTTGCTTGTAATGCATAGACATTGGATATGTAGATTTATATGTGCATTTTGGCTGAACATCAAGTGTTTATCACTGCCCACATTAATTAAATTAGCATTGATATCTTTATTTAGCCATTCTTACCACCACTTTATCCATGATAACACATTTTATTGGCTTTCATTGAATTCTTTGAACTATGTTTTATTTTGTACCAATCTTTCTTCTTACCAAAATAGTACACTTCTAAACAGATCTTAAATTAAATGCAAATTTAATTCTATTCTCAATTAGTATATTGTAAAACTCCATATAATACACTAATAAAGAAGTAAAAAGTAGCACTTAAATTAACTACACTAACTAAATACAGGCATTATAAGACTTGTGGAAAATACACTCAATTTTACTTAAAACGTTTGCACTTTTAATAGGTTTACTGAAATACAGCTTACGTTAAATACAAATTAAATTATGCTTGCTTTTTATGTTTTAGAATTATTTAATTTTACCTAATAATAAGAATAAAAAATGTACTTTTAAAAATAAGTGCTTCACCTTAGTACAAGCTTTATTATGCACTTAAGCACAGCTTAAACCATAATGTACAGTATACTTCTTTTTATAAAAGTATACAAATGAACAACACGAATTATATGCTTATATTAGGTTGCTTTGAGGTAACAGGTGCAGACTTATGACCCAGAGCAGAGGTCATCTTTTGTATCTGAGACTGGCAGGAACAATCTACCAGCAGTTACTCAACTCATAAGACACATATGAAATGTGTATTAGTGTGACTGACCAGCTAAACACTTTCCAATATATTTGAAATGTAAAAAGGCAGGCAGGCGGAGATGAGATGAATCCTCAGCCTGGAGAGAACCACAACAGCTGGGGCCTGGCACTCCCTCTGTGTCGGTCTACTCTTTGTCATGGGCAAAAGACTCTTGTTTTCAGGCAGTAACCAGACAGCCCTGAGGCTCTGTAAAGACCCTGTTCTCTTTTCATCTCAACTGTTGCATACACCCCACTAATTGGAATCCTGCAACTGGGTCACAGGCATTGTCTCTCAAGTGCTGTCAAGTCATTGAGACGCGTGAATGTGGAATTATGGTTGCCTCAGATGCATGATTGAGTCTCCCCTCTGCGCTATCTTAATGCCTCCATTTCAATCACATCGCAGACACTGATTTTCTCCTTTTTTCCCATTAATATTTCTCGATTTTTGTCACAGTTCTGCCTGAGATCAGCAGTCAGTCACTGGGGCTTGGCAATTGAAAGTAAAAAACAAAAACAAAACAAAAAAAAGTACAAGCTATAATCTATTCTGGACCTCTCACATAACTTTATTCTCCTTTCACATACATATATTTTCATTCACACATTCATACATTTTCACTCTCACATACATATATTCTCCTTTTACATACAAATATTCTCCTTTCACATACAAATATTCTCCTTTCACATACATACAGGGGGGCCGCCAGGAATTTTGGGCCCCATGACCAAAAAATCAAATTGGACCCCCTCTGTGCAGCTGTTGTCACCACTTCTCTAGGTCTTAACTTTCTGTTAATTGGTGATTTGTACATGCAAGTCTGCATACAGGATGCAGTTGACTATTTGCTTCTCAAATAAAGTGCCCTTCATGAAGGGAATAATAAAGTCTGTATCTGTAGATGTCATTAACGGCCATAATTTTATCTAAATGAACGTATCAAATTGGATTATTTTAATATTTTCTGTAACTTATATCATTATGTGAGAAAATAATTTGTGTTTGAATTTCTGTCATTGATAAATATTTCATTTTCTTTTTGTTATGATAAAAATAGCAAGAGAAACAGAGAAATCCCCACAGACTACCTGGAAAGATGCTAACTGGCATGTCATTCACACAGTGTTGCTCACCTTCTTCACTGGGACAGGGAGGCTACAGTTATGGGGAGACTGGGGTGCTGCTGACTCATCTGTTGTTAGTCTGCTAAACGGGGCAGAGACAATGATTTAACATGAATATCTTGCTAAATGTTTCCTTTCACTGATTAAATGTTGAGGAAATGTAGACTAACACTAGTCTGTAGCTTATTTCACTATAGACATTAAGCCAACAGGTTACCACCACTCACAGACTCAAGGCTACCCACCTTTCTTGGGGAAAAACTGGGTTACAGATTGACATCCTGTCCTTTGTCTTTCCTCTCTCTGTCTTTTCTCTCTTTCCTTTTTTGAAAAACAGATTTTGGTTTACTAGACAACATTGTTAACACTGTATTTCTGGCGCATCTACTGACTGCAGCTAAACACTGTCACTGATAAGTGCACTGAGGCAGGACCAAACCATTTCATGCAGATACAGGGGGGTGGTCGGTCAATATGGAGGTTTACTTTTTGGTCAATGGGGATTTTTAACTTTTACTGCCAAAAACAGGTAAAAACAAAGAGATGATGGTTTATATAATGTATAATATAATATAACTTGATTTGTTTATAATTATTTTTTGGGGCCCCTGTCAGTCAGGGGCCTTTGGAAATGTCCTAACTTTTCCCCCATATGGCGGCCACGCATCCATATATTCTCCTTTCACATACAGATATTCTCCTTTCACATACAGATATTTTCTTCACACATTCATACATTTTCACTCTCATATTCATACATTTTCACTCTCATATTCATACATTTTCACTCACACATTCATACATTTTCACTTTTACATACATATATTTTCACTCAAATATTCATATATTTTCACTCACACGTTCATATATTTTCACTCACACAATACATTTTCACTTTTACATACATATATTTTCACTCACACATTCATATATTTTCACTCACACATTCATATATTTTCACTCTCATATTCATATATTTTAATGCACATATTCACACATTTTGCTCATGCACATGCAGTTAATGTGTACATTTAACATTATATATAATATATGCATCTATGAAAAGAATATATGCATGTAAGAGAAGAATATACGTACAGTGGGGGAAAAAAGTATTTGACCCCTTGCTGATTTTGCAGGTTTGCCCACTTACAAAGAATGCAACAATCTATAATTTTAATCATATGTACATTCTAACAGTGAAAGACAGAATCCCAAAGAAAATTCCAGAAAATCACATCATATGAATTTATAAAAATTGATAACCATCTGATGAGGAAAAACAAGTATTTGACCCCTTACCAAACAGCAAGTATTCTGGCTCCTACAAGCCAGTTAGTCTTTCTTTAAGACACAGCCCCAATCCCAACCAATTATCTACATCAAATACACCTGCCTCACCTCGTTACCTGTATAAAAGACACCTGTCAACACCCAAACAACCAGCATCCAACATCACCACCATGGGCAAGACCAAAGAGCTTTCTACGGACATCAGGGACAAGATTGTTGATCTGCACAAGGCTGGGATGGGCTACAAGAGAATCGGAAAGCAACTTGGAGAGAAAAGATCAACTGTCGGTGCAGTTATCAGGAAATGGAAGAAGCACCACACCACCG
>NC_060172.1:26648749-26678474 GCF_021292245.1 Micropterus dolomieu
AAGATGGGTCGAGGATGGGTGTTTCAGCACGACAACGACCCTAAGCACACCGCCAAAGCAACAAAAGAGTGGCTGAAGAAGAAGCACATCAAGGTTCTGGAGTGGTCTAGCCAGTCTCCAGACCTGAATCCAATTGAAAGTCTTTGGAGGGAGCTTAAAATTCGAGTTGCCAGGCGACAACCTCGGAACCTGAATGATTTGGAGGCTGTCTGCAGGGAGGAGTGGGCCAACATCCCTGCCGAAATGTGCACAAACCTTGTCACCAACTATAAAAACCGTTTGAAATCTGTGCTGGCCAATAATGGCTTTTCTACAAAATATTAACATGCTATTTGTCCAGGGGGTCAAATACTTGTTTTTCCTCATCAGATGGTTATCAATTTTTATAAATTCATATGATGTGATTTTCTGGAATTTTCTTTGGGATTCTGTCTTTCACTGTTAGAATGTACATATGATTAAAATTGTAGATTGTTGCATTCTTTGTAAGTGGGCAAACCTGCAAAATCAGCAAGGGGTCAAATACTTTTTTCCCCCACTGTATGTGTGAGACAAAAGTATAGTGGAAAAGGAAGGAGTATAGTGAAAACGGAAGATGGGACATTTATCGCGCAGTGATTGCCTGAGAAGCTCGAGTCCAGTCTGGGGGAGGGGGCAATGACAGCGTGATTGACATCTGCATACAGAATGTTAATCTTCCTGAACCAGCCATCCTCTCGTCAGCTCCGAAGGCTCTGCAGCAGGAATCACCGAGCTGAGGTTATGGCTTCCACAAGTTCACCAGGAACTCTTAAATAGCAAGTAAGTCTGTTTCTCTCTGCTGCTGTTTTCTCACATGGAATCGGGTTAGAGTTAACGGTAACTTTTAACTGACGTTGTGCTGGTCTGGCAGAAGCCAGCTGGAACTAACATTAGCGCTAATGTTTGCTAATAACTTAGGTGACAGCTAACAATAAGTTTAAAACTGATGCTATGTCTTGGGTTATGAAACTTTTTTTGCTTAAAGGTTCAGTGTGTAAGTAGTGGTGAGGGTTGCGAATTGCACCCCCCCTCCCCTACCCATGCGAGCAGTATAGCTACGGTGCCTGAGACAGGACAAAGACGTCATCTATGAGATAAAAGAGATTGCCACTCAAGAAATTAGGTTTCTTTAGATAGATGTGTTAAGAAATTATATAAATTACGTAAAACCAAATGTTTTTTTTGAATATTATTGTTACTTTTTCATTGATAAACAACAGCCACATGAAGAAGTGCTACATGATGTCTCATACTTATGTAATACATTATTTTACATCTTGGGAGGGTTGGCTCATCTGGACTATAGGGGTGGGGGAAAAAATCGATACAGCAAAGTATCGCGATATTTTGCAAGGCAATATTGTATCGTAACATGAACGTCAAGTATCGACCTTTTATTATATAAATTGTTTGTTTTTTGGCACTAATAAAATTGCTTTTTCAGTCCACTAGAATAAGAGTTTTGCTTTGGGGACACAATTTGAAGTTGGGAAAAAGATCAAATATTGCAATAAATTGCAATATGTTTAAAATCTCAATAATATCGTATCGTGATAATATCGTATCGTGGGATCTCTGGTGATTCCCACCCCTACTGGACTAACATACCAGAGAAAATGAAGAAATTCTCAAACACTATCACATTTAGTGCATCAAGTATGACCACTGACAGATAACAGGACAATGCAAGCCCCACTGTTTCTGCACCACAGTACATTATAAACCACATAATACATGAAGTATACAAAGGCATAGTCAGGTGAGAATCAAGGCTCCTCTCGCTTTGCTTAATTAGATAAGCAATCTGCAAATATTACCAAAATGTCTTTTGAATTTTTTGAAATACAACAGAAACACAAAGTAGCAGTGACAGCCATAATTTCAGCTTGTGGTAAAATGGTGCAACATTTTTAATGGGCATTTAGCATGTGAAAGTACAAATTACATATTTGTGTGCACAGTGGGAAGCAATATCCAATAAGTTTTTTTAATGCAAATTCGGAAAGTATTTATTATTGGTCACTTGATAGGCACACGGTCTTGTTATATATCAACATTAGCAGTAAAAACCCATAGGAAAGCAAAATCCAAGATGAGATCTCAAAGTTGTTTCCTTCTTTTCTCCTAGACACAAATGAGCTGCTTTTAATACCAAGGTGAGACCAAAGGCCTTTTCTCCCACTTCTCAAATTCATCTCAGGAGAAACAACCATATAAAATCTCATTTATGTCTGACTCTGATCAAACCCAGAGATCTCTAACTGATCTTAAATAAGTCTAATTTAAGTCTCCTGAACATGGGAGCATGAGATCAGAGAAAGAGCTCAAAGAAAACTCAGCTATGACTCCTGGGATCTCATGATTCTTCTCAAATATGTCTCAATTTTCTCATATTGGCCTCAGGAGCAAAAACTCATCTCTGTCTTACTCTGATCAAAAGATGAGATCTCTACAGTATCTTAAATAACTGTAATTTCAGTCTCCAGAGTGTGGATCAGAAAAAAAGCTCCAAGATATTTCTTAGTTTTGTCTTAGTGACCCCACTTAGGGGTTATTTTACTCAAGTACTTTACTTACGTCAAATGTTGAGGTTGAGTATTTTCTTTTTATGGGGGTGTGTACTTTTACTCCCCTTAATTTCAAATCCCGATTGTATTTATTGTTAATTATCTGTTACAAGTTACTGAGAAAAATAAACTAAATTTCGACATTAAAAATAATGCACTTTCAAATGTCATGCTTTCCAATTGGTTAAGGTCACAGCCAGCATAACTGGAACAGCCAATACTTTGACATGATGTTTAGAGATTAATTCATTAATGACCGAATGCACACAAGAACTGATACACAAGTATCTGTCATACAGAATAAGCACTTTTACTTTTGATACTTAAGTACATTCACTATGAAATACTTTTATACCTTTTACTTGAGTAGAATTTTGAGGACCTTGTGGATATGGTAATTCTGCTCTTTTAAGTAACGGAAAATTGTATTCTATTTAAAGACAATAAGTCCTTTTAATATTATTTTAGCTGGATGGCGCAGCGGCAGTGTTGTTGCCCTTTGAACAGCAGGAGTGGGGTTCAAATCCAGCTCAGGGCCTCCATCACGGTTCTCCGAGCACAGACAGTAATGTAATACAATCAAGATCATGAACATCTCCCCAGAGTTCCCAACTGCTTCTTAGGAGCAATAAGAGACATTAATGAATTCAAAAAGATACAATGATGAGATCTCATCTGTTACTTTCATTTATCCTAATATTATTATCATATAATCTCAATTCAGTATCCATTTGTCTTACCTAAGTTTCAAAACCTCAATCTCTCTTCATCTCATCCTTTTCTCCTAAGGGGTTTTAGGAGCAACAATTCAGATTGGAGTGATCTCATAAAGACATCCTATTGAGATCTTAGTGTTTTCTCAAGAGTTAAAGAAAAGAGTATTCTGAGCAAAAGATTTTTCCTCTGGGAAGAAATAAATGTTTTCCACCAGGGCAGTAAAATCTACCGTTACCGTTTCATTACCAGTAATATTCATTAGCTGTTTGTCTCAGGAGGCTTAACGGAGCATTTCTGTCTATGTAACAAAGCCATAACAGAGGCTGGAGAATAACTACATGAAGTTACAATCCAATTACATATTTTTTCAAAGTTTAGCTGGCTGATCTGAGCTTCGATGCTGGAAGCTGCCGTTTTATTGCCAATTAGCGATCAGCTGATTGTCACAAACATAACATACAAAGCCAAAAACAGAGCGCTGGAGAATAAACCAATCCAACTAACAATAAATGTTTTTCTACCAGTCAGTAAAAGTTTAGCTGGCTGATGCTTCCATTCTCTAAGCTAAGCTCTTCCATGCTCTAAGCACGGTTTTATTGCCAATTAATGTTACTGATCATCTGATTGCCTCGCTAAGTAACCGGCAAAGCCAAACCACAGGCTGGAGAATAAGTAGGCGCCATGAAATGAATCCATATTTCACACCACTGACTCTCTGTGATTATGGCCAGCTTCTAGCTAAAGCTATCAAGCAAGTTTTCATTTGCATCGCTAAAGTCTGACAAAGTTAATTACCTGTCCAGCAGAAAACAACAATTTCAGCACCGCTTTGAAAACATCTGTCCCACATTAACGTTATAGGCTTCCATCTGGGAAAATCCACAAAATCCGTGATTTCTGCTGTCAGCTGTCTGTCCCAACTCCGTCTGGCTGTCGGCTCTCGTGCTAAATAACACGTTTGTGTTCCTTCATTTGTCCAAATGTCACTTCTCTTCTTACTACTAATAAACCAGAAGACTACTCGGAGACAGTATATTACTATTAATAGTCCCCCTTCTTCTTCTTTGTACGTATTCAATGTAGTGACGGGCGTCTACAATACCGGAATTACACAAGCAGAAGAAGAACGGCGTGATGACGAAACGCTCTGTAGCGCTGTTTGTTCGTTGACGGCTACGGTAGAAACATGACGACAAAATGCAGCGACCTCCACAGCAGGGGGTGCCCGTGGTTATGTAGATATAAATGTCTCATTCTAAGGTAATAAAAACATGATGGTTCATTATGTAAGGTCTTTATACACCACTAAAAACATAGTTATGGATCTTCTATTGCATTTCTGTTAATAGAGCCTCAGAAATATTACATACTGGACCTTTAAGTTGCTTTAGGTGCGCTAACATGTTGTCAATATTAGCTAGCAGCTAACTTACATAATGTTAAACGCCATCAGGATGATACATGTTAATTGTTAACTAACGTTAGCCTATAATTCTCCTGTCAGTCACAACATGTGCATGACAAGAGATATTTATTACCACACTTGACCACTGCATGACCATCAGAAAGCTTTCTTGGCAAGCAGAAGACTGTTTGGGAAAACTCTAAACTTTCATCCTGTAATAGAGATGAGTGACACCTTCTGCTTTTTAGCTGACCTATGGATGCACAGAGTTGCTCATAGTAGCTCAGCTATGTGGTCTGTATTTTTTATACAATTATATTCAACAAAATTGTTTGTTGATAGCTAAACTCAGACCAGATGACCAGTCCAATACAAGTGCCCTTTTATAAATGAATTCAAAATCTCTATCCCCTCACTACGTTGAACTGATTGAAATCATTTTACTATGTACACTGTTACATGTGTAGACATTCATCATGCATTGTGGTCTCATGCAAATATTTACTGTGTTCTAAAGGAATTATGAATTAAATTCTATTGTTGCAGTGCATCAACCTCATAATGAAAGCCATACCATCATGTTTACGTTGTTTTATATATGTTATGTATATAACACAACAGTATCTTGTGCAGTATCACTGTTGTTGTTTTAAGATAAAACAGTGGTGGGCTGCCTTGAGCAACAGTGATGCAGTGGCTACACTCTACACCAAAACAGTTTACTTGTGTGTGGCTCCTTTTTTCTTTATTTCCCTCACAAACAAAATTATCTGTTACACTACATTGGTCGTATGTCTGTAAATGTTTTTGTTTGTTTTTGTGACTGATTTTTCTTTGCTCTGTTTAATTCAGGTGGAGACTGGTATAGAATGGAGCTTTCTGTCTTGGGCTGGCCTCACCTTCAACGCGATAATCCCCCTTCACTTTTCCAGCAGCTGGTAAACACTTTTTTTTTTAACATTAGCTGTCATGTATTAGCAAACATCAACACTAGTTCCAGCGGGCCTGTAACCCCACCTGGTTCTATGTGAGAAAACAGCAGCAGAGAGAAACAGACTTACTTCGGAGCTGACGAGAGGATGGCTGGTTCGGGAAGATTAACATTCTGTATGCAGATGTCAATCATGTTTGTTGCCCCCTCCCCCCAGACCTTACTCAAGCTTCTCAGCCAATCACTGCGCCATAAAAGTCCTACCTTTCCACTATACTTTTGTCTTACACATACATATATTCTTCTCTTACATACATATATTCTTCTCTTACATGCATATATTCTTCTCTTACATAAGTATATTCCTCTCTTACGGACGTATATTCTTCTCTTACAGACGTGTATTCTTCTCTTACATGCATATTATATATCATTTTAAATGTACACATTAACTGCATGTGCATGAGCAAAATGTGTGAATGTGTGCATTAAATATATGAATATGAGAGTGAAAATGTATGAATGTGTGAGGGAAAATGTATGAATATGAGAGTGAAAATGTATGAATGTGTGAGGGAAAATGTATGAATGTGAAAGGAGAATAAAGATTTAGAGATATAGATTATAGCTTGTATTGCCCCTCATAATTCTGTAAGGATCATCTTAGTTCCTTTAACCTTAAAAGCAGGGTTTATTTTGACCAACAAAAGCCCCCCCCCCCAAAAAAACTGCTTTTTTATTAAAATTCAAGACTAGAGAAAGGGCATTAAGTAGTTTCCTGCAAGTTTCACCAAACGCTCCTGTTCCCTCCACTCCAGTGGTTGAGGAGGAACCTGATTCTGCAGTTTGTCAGTGATTAAAAGAAGAATTAGCCAGCCTAGCATGCCACCACAAATGAGCAAAACCCTCTGGGAGACCACAGAGACCAAGCAAGGCACATTTCCAATTATACTGCCAAATGACTCATTTTCTTATTGGGCCTCCTATAATTGTGGTGGGTATTGGGTGCATGCAACTCAATTTGTCTTACATATTTGTTGGTAGGATGGTAAAAGTGCAAGAGCCAAGGGGATGATATGAAAGAATGAGACTAAATAAAAAAGGATGAGATAGATCCCTCAATATTTGTTTGATCTGCTTCATCCTCCTTAATACTGTTGAAGTTTAAAAGCCAGGGAGAAAATGCCTCTTTAATCATCTGTGGATTGAGGAATGGGGAGACTATCATTTTCTAGTAATCAGAAAATGTCTCTCCAGAGTAATAGACTTTGTTCTGACTGCTGAAATTAATGAGGCTTCCAGTGATGTGATTATCTGTCCTGAGGATCATCAATATATAAAATAAATGACAAATTAAATTACTTCAATTTTTGTAAACTTTAGTTCTGTTAAAACCACGTTCTTACTGTATGTAACAAAGAGAGATTTTAAAGTTAAACAAACACACAAAATAAGTTGGGTAAGCTTTATTAAATTTACAGACACATTTAGAGCTCATCACTGTGAATTCTTCTCCATCCTTGTGTAGGAAACAAGTTACTTATAAAGCAACTGGACTACATGTTGATACAGGCACATAAAAGGCACAGCACGGACCATGAAGCCATTTTACATTGCGAACGTTGCATTTTCAGCAGAGCATGACACCATGTATAAGACTAAATTCAACATTACGGTGCCGTTTTGTTATTATGTACTCTATTCTAAAAAAACAAAACAAAAACCCCCCACACAAGTAGAGAAGCGATTCAAACAGTGTTTTCAAAAACTTATATTAAAAGTAAAGAACATTTCATATACATAAAGGACAAACTTTAAATATAACAGTTAATGTGGATTACAGTTAAAATTAGACACCATATCTGACATGTAACATGTAAGAGAAGTGACAGTAGCATTTGTTCTATCAAACAGACATTTAATGATTTAGCCATGTAATTCTTGTAAATTCCAAAATATTCCTTTTGTTAAAAAAAAACACATTAAAAAACCCTCAACTTTGAATGATTTGTTTAAGGAGCAAACACAATAGTTGTCAAAAAAAAGTAACCCAAGGGAGAAAAGACTATTTTTCTAAACAAGTGTGCTATTATCCTCTCTGTGTGTAGTACCATTATCAATTCTCATTTCAGCTATTATCATCTCTGTGTGGATTACTGTTTGTATCACTTTGTGCATGTAGTGTGTGTATGTTTGTATGCGCAATGCAACAGTGTGCAGGTTTGACTCTGGGTGCAATGTGAGGGAACAGTAAAGTGCATCTTAAGCAGCATGTGCGTACTGTGTGAGTGAGAACAGAAGGGACAGCTGTGGTTTTGTTGTGAGGCGAGCTGCCCATTGCTCACTGCAGGGTAACTGTGAAACAGTTGGGGTCTAAAAGGGACCTTGTCCCTGCTCCCTGCTGGGCTCTCCTGTCCAAAGTGTTCCCCGTCTTTATTCAGTAACTAAGTGCTCCCTACTTGGGAGTGTAAAACCCCCTTTCTCGCAAATGCCCCCAGCAATGCGTTGTCATTTTCGAGTTGGTCATCAAAACACTTGCATATCTTAACAAGCATATGTCACAAACCAAGGTGTATTTTAATATGACAGCAACATTCTAAATGTACTGTTGTGCACACAGCAGTTCAAAAGAATGGAGGCCACTGATCATCATGGAAGAATAAACATCCACTTAGGCCAACTGTGTAAACTCCAAACATCTTATCACATATTATTCACTAAATATTTCTGAAGTCTTTTTTCCAAATGCACTTAAATTCAAAATACATGGATGGATCTAAACACTAGCATATAAGACAATTTACAAAATGCTATAATTGATGTCAGTCATCTGAACTCTTGCTTAGTGAGAATCATTACCAACGATTCATCAGTAACCTGGCAGCTGCCAAGGACCCTCACGTTGGCTCCTCCAGCCTCAGTTTCCAGCCCAGGTCTCAGGCAGGAGCAGGTGTTGCTGAGCCAGGCTCCTTTTGGCTGTGGTTGTGGCCTGAGCTGTGCCTCAGCCAGGCCTGGAGGAGAGGCCAGGCGCCCACTAGGAGGATGCCGACGTCTCCATAGTGGACAGGATACGGACCACCTCGGTCCTCTGTGTGGGTGAGATGTGCTGGGTCATGTGCACAATAGAATCCATGGCAACCTCTGGATTGGCTTGAACAAGGCTGGAAATATAGGGGAAAACAAAAAAAAAAAAAACAACATCATAAACATGAAAGAAATGCTGGGCAGACAGGGGTAATGATGGGTGAAAATGGGTTGCAGTGTACAACTCTTCGCCACACTGAATCTGTGTTGTTTACAATCATCACCTGCGTATTTGCTTGAGAATGTGATCTCGGCGGATGTATTTGATGTTCTCGTCAATGACAGACCTTGCGCCCTCTTCTTCAGCCAGTTGCCTCTCCAGCCATGCCACCAGCTCTTCATTGTTATCCCACAGATAGGCCTGTGTAATGAGGGAGTGATAAAGAAGAGAAAACAAATTACTGTGAGCAAGAGTCAAGTATTTATGGGTAAATAAAGCCTAGATAATCACTTTTTTTATAGTGAGTGTGAACAAATGTAAGTGGGAATAAAATAAATAAATAACGTAACATACTGTACAAAATATATAAAATATCAAATAAATAAATATATATAAACGACAACATTAAGAGATGGACTGGCTCATGTTGCGTTTACTGGACTGGATAGGAAAATTAGTATTCATGAGTGCTGGCATCTCTGATCCCAAACAAAGCCAGGCTGGAGGGTTTAGCAAAGATTTGGGGGCTGTGGGGTTTAATGGGCTCTTGCCTTTTTTATGAACAGTCCTGCTTGAGGTCCACAAGAACATTTAATGCCCTTATTAATCATTTTTAATCTGTTTGCTTTTAATTAAGAAACAGCGTGTTGGCTCTCCTATCTGCATGTGCCAGGGCTGTGATTAATTGTGGCTTAAGACAGCCAGTCCTGATTGGGATAATAAATTAGCTAACAAGAAGGCCACTTCTTAGGAGATCTCAAACGCTGGGCTGGTGACTGTCACCCCTGTGGCTGGTCCTCTGAGACTGGGCCAGAAGGAACGGCATTTATGTATCTCTGAGGGATGTTTATTTTCATTATCCACTAGTTATCAGTCCATCTGTATTTAATCAAGGTTGATTTAATAGGAACGCTTACTACTTCTTTATCTGGTGCGCCTAGTGGAGAAGAAATAGGAGCTTCAGGATGAAAAGACACAACCTCTCTAATCGTTCCCATGGGCTAAGAAGCTGTTTACTTGGGCATCTACACTGAAAAGAAATAGATCTCAGACATTAGATCAGAGTTAGCAATTTAATACTGGTGACGATCAGTCAAAGACTCTCAATCGTTTGTCAGAGAAGACTGGATATGATGACTTTGGATTTGAGTAGATACTGAGATCTAAAAATTAGTTAAGTCAGAGCAGATGAGTTGCTCATGCTTTATCACAGTCTTCTGTTTTGGAGGCAAAAAAAAGAAGCCATTTTCCAGATTTCTGTGTGTTTGGAGTACTTACTGTATATGGCCTTTTTAAAACAAAGTGACCGCTCAAATGAAGCTGTTCTGTCTAGCGTCTAGGTATGTTGCTATAAATAGTTAACTTCAAAGTTTAATTAAAAGTTCTTAAAGTAAGATTAACCTCCAGTTTACGAACTTCAAGTCATTTTCCACTTAATATTGAGGGACTACAGAACAAACCCAATAAGTACGCTGTGGGTTTTTACCTTGACAGCACCCTCGGCCTCCACAAACCAGCGGCGCAGCATTGCCTGGACCTGGCCGTCAGTCAGCTCGCTGTTGGCCGCTTGGATCTTCCTCTTCACCGTCTCCTCCAGCAGCAGACGCCGCAGACGCCAGTAAAAGAACTGACGGGACGTTTGCCATTCAAGGATATCCTGAGATGGGCAAAAGACAAAAGAAATAATGTAAATGCAGCTACTGTTATTAGAAGCTACTATCTCCTTAGCGTTTACATTTTATTAAATGTTAACATACAAGTAAGCGTATTTCAGTCTTTGTAAATTTAAAGGGGAATATGAATATCATTTGTCATTTTACCACCTACTATCAAAGACTTCCCTGCTGATGTAGTACTGATTTGAAGTTAAACATTCAGACCAGTACAGTTAGAAAGTCTTTCCGTTCCATACTATGTGTAAAAAAATTACCCCGACTACCATCCATCTGTGAAAAAAATCCTTCTGGTCATGTGAGCAAAGTGTGTGTGTGTATGCGTGTGTGTGTATTTGTATGTATGTGAAAGATGGGACTGGGAATGAGGCACATTATGAGGTGGGGCTTGCCCGAGGCTGCTCTGCAATTTCTAAAAGGTGATTGACCAGGGTCATCAGAAGATAATTATGAGGATGAGTCTCACAGCCTGGTGAGACCAAACATTATTCACCAGGCAGGTGCAGCAGAAGCTAGACTGATACTAATACTCCCCTGTGGGCTTTCCAGGTTATCCACATACTGCACACTCACACAGTGCATGCACACAAAAATGCTCACCGTTATTACGCCCTTCTCTTGCATGCGACCTGGGGTGTCGTGGAGGTCTGCAAATTGCACAGCCACCTGGTGGTAAATAGGCAGGAGAAACTCCTCACGCTCCTTCAGCTTGGTCTCCAGCTCTTTGCGATCAGGGGGACTAAGCTCTGGGGTTCCTGCAGGAGTTTCAAAACAATACCATAAAACAAAGCTGCCAAATTTGGCAAAACAACTGACTGCCATAGTTTACATGCTGAGCATATGGGTAAGAAATTGCAATTAATGCTAATAGGTACTGGATATGCAGTGTGAGTTTAGGTGTGAAAGCCAAACATTCTGTCCTCACATTGTAGTCCTATAGTCCCATCAAATCAGGTTCTACATGAGCATGCAGCAGTGAATTAACTCCCGCTAACAGCATTTTGTCTTAGAGCTCCCGCAAACCCTTGGCCCCTGTCTCCAAAGACTGATTTCTGTCAATTCCAATCTGTAAGCTCTCAAACCCTCCCCAGTAACCCCCCATTCCACCAGTTTGCCCAAAGCGCCACACAGCATTGGACCACAGTTGCTCTGAACCTGGAGGAAAATCAATAGGCTGTGCAGGAGAGACATGAGAGCAGGTGATTGATCGGAGCAGGCTGTGATTGACACGTCTCCCGGGGGGGACTGCAGTAAGGATGATACAATCAACGCCAAATAAAGAACGACAGGCAAAGCACACATGCACCTGATATACTGCTCCTCGCTAAAATGAGGACAAGGCAGAGGGAGACAAAGACACCCGTAAGGAGCTATGATTGGATTTGAAGTGGAGGACTCACCCAGTCTTTCAGCCAAGCTCATGTAGACCGGATCTACTCTTCTCATAGTCTTCACCAGGTCCTTCTTCCTAAACTTGATCTCCACTGTTCCCTCAGCCTCCAACACACCACCTCTGAGACACAAATGATTAAAGTGAACAAAGGTGGTTTAATAAAGAGGACACTTAATCTGCCCCTGTTTCAGCCCAACTCACCGGCTGTCCTTGTCAGCGTACATCTCCATGTGACGAGGGTTGATGGTGGGATCTATAACCACCCAGGATCCTCCTCTCAGCTCAGCCTGGGGGGGGATATAAACCAGCACCGGCTGCTTATACTCCCTGAGCCCGTCCACAATGTAGGCCCCAAACTTCAACACCTGGTCATACATATCTAAGAGGGAGAATTTTTATATGAGATACTGAACGGGCTCAAACCCAGACTGACTGATTATCACGGAAGCAGAAGTACCTTTCATTCCTCCAGAAAAGCCCCTCCAGTTGGCAAACACCATGAGAGGCAGGCCCTCTCTGTTCAGGTCCTTAATGGCCTGGGCTGTTTTGAAAGCAGAATCTGGGAACCACACCTGCCCTGCCTGCTGGATGATCTAAATATACAGATCAGAAAACCAGCGTCTGTAAATGTCTACAGTGAGAGATAAAACTATTTGATCCCCTTCTGATTTTGTACGCTTGCTCACTGACAAAGAAATGATCAGTCAATAATTTTAAGGGTAGCCTCTGCAAGAGGCATCAACTCAACTTGCTGTGTTTGAAGAAGGAAAAATGCTGCCTATGACCCCAAAAACACCATCCCCACCGTCAAACATGGAGGTGGAAACCTTATACTTTCGGGGTGTTTTTCTGCTAAGGGAACAGGACAACTTCACCGCATCAAAGGGACGATGGATGGAGCCATGTCAAATCTTGGTTGAGAACCTCCTTCCCTCAGCCAGGGCATTGAAAATGGGTCGTGGATGGGTATTTCAGCATGACAATGACCCAAAACACACAGCCAAGGCAACAAAGGAATGGCTCAAAAAGAAACACATAAAAAGGTCCTGGAGTGGCCTAGCCAGTCTCCAGACCTTAATCCCATAAAACATCTGTGGAGGGAGCTGAAAGTTCGAGATGCCAAACGTCAGCCTCAAAACCTTAATGATTTGGAGAAGATCTGCAAAGAAGAGTGGGACAACATCCCTCCTGAGATGTGTGCAAACCTGGTGGCCAATGACAAAAAACGTCAGACCTCTGTGATTGCCAACAATGGTTTTGCCACCAAGTACTAACTCATGTTTTGCAGAGGGGTCAAATACTTATTTCGCTCATTAATATGCAAATTAATTTATAACATTTGACATGCGTTTTTCCGAATTTGTTTGTTGTTATTCTGTCTCTCACTGTTCAAATAAACCTACCATTAAAATTATAGACTGATCTCTTCTTTGTCAGTGGGCAAACGTACAAAATCAGCAGGGGATCAAATAGTTTTTTCTCTCACTGAATATACTTGGATGCCAGATCACACTTATGTTTTTGTTTTTTTCTGTCATGCATTGAGCGACCCCTTACCTTGGCCTCTGAGTCCAGATTGGCTGGATCGGCTGGAATTGACAGCTCCACTGACCTGGTTTCTACGGCAACCACCCCAGTAGGTATCCCACCCAGTCTGTGGAGAGAGGCCATCGAGCACATCTACAAAATGCCTTGACTACATTCATGGTGCAAACAAATTTGTTATCGACAGTGTGTCATCTGCATTTAGTGTTTTGTTGGGACACTTACCTGGCTCTGCCTACCACCACACTCTGAGCCCATGGCTGCATGATCTCCATGAAAGAGCCATGGTCAAAGAAGCCACTCTGCCAGGAACCTTTTGGAGCTGTATATACAGAGAGGGGTGAGAGTAGTGTGACAAGAGAGTGCAGAAAGGTAAAAAAAAAAAAACCCTAAACAAGTGGAGTTAATTACTGCTAATTGGAAATTCAACTGAATTAATTTTCATAAAATTTTCTCTTTCCATAGTTTTTTCAAAACCCCCGACTTTATTCCTCACACAGTCTGAGTTTGTGTATTTTTTTGCCTAAGAATCTGTAATCTTGGCAGCGACTATGATGGATGACTGTATAAAGGAGTCTCACTCAGCTCCTTTTCTGCCTGCACACTCTGAGAAACATGCCCAGCATCTGAGGTTACCATTCAGTTAAGCTTCGCCACTCATCACTACCAGAGACGTTGACTGGCTTCCCACACGGTCCCCCAATCTCTTTGCTGTCTCAAGCTGTAATTACACTGATGTGGAACTTGCTCAGTGCTGACCTGCACAGTAAAACACACTGGATCCATTTTGGTGCTATCTTGATCTTGTCTTTAGCAGCATGATGTTAGGTTTCCCTGTTTCTCTCTTAGTTTCTTAATAGTCTCTCTCCAGTAATGAATAATTTCAACCTTTCACACAGGGGACAGGAAATAATAAATCTTAATATTTTTGTTTAAATAACAGACACAGCAAATGGGGTGTGACTCTTTACAACTGCTGAAGTATTTTGGATGAAAGGGATGAGTGGAGGAAATGAGCAAACTGTCCAAATCAAGTAGTTACAACAGGATGCCATTTAATTTTAGCACAACTCAGTATTTGATATAGCCACTCCATTGTCCCATTTTCAGAGCAGAGAGTGGCTATTTCATTATCAATTAATCAGATGATTCGCTCCGAAAAGAATTTTAGGGGGCAATCACCAATATTTATTTATTGGCAGGCAACATGTGCAACATATTTCTCTCTCTCTCTCCTCAGACAACTTTAATCATAGCATTCTACACTTTGTTACTGGGAGGTGGGTGTATAGGATATTTCTTATTTCTCAATCTGCTCACCTTGCCTTTCCTTTCGGTTCTCTCCTCCACACACACACACACACACACACACCAGATTCTCTCTCCCTGCATGTGTCTGCTCTGTTGACTTTCTTTGTATGTTTCATAAAGTCGCCCCCAAAAAAAACAATTCATGTTTTGTTCTTTTTCACCCGCGATTCCAATTCCACAACAACCGGAGAGCCTGTGTGGAGGAGGCCTATTGAAATGATCAAGACAAATGTGGTGTGTTCCCTGTTACTTTACCTGATCCATGCTTGTAAATTTACAGTCAGTGTCCTCATCTTCTAATGTTATACCAGTTAAGATCTCTCTCTCTCTCTCTCTCTCTCTCTGTGTTTCCACCGATCAAACTATTTAGAAAAAAATATCAGCTGATAACGATATGTGGCCGATCAATCGCAGCATTCCTATCATTAACACTGAACATTTAGTCTGTAAAATCTCAAGAATGGTGAAAAATGGCAGTCACAGTTTCCCAGAGCCCAAGATGACATCTCATAATAGCATAATTGCAGACTACTCACTCTGGCTGGGACGTCCTGCTAACATCCAGCGGGGGTCATAAGGAGCCTTCGTAGGCAAAAACTCCACTAGCCGATCTATGGGATCCTTGGCATTGAGGATGGGCACTGGACTAGATTTACACTGAAGAAAGGAAATGTCTTTATTTTATGTATTTGACAAAAACACATCGCCCTAATCATTTGAATAAGTTAATCTATGACAGTGCTATAGGATGCAGCATCCTATTCAACAGCTAAACATTACCATGGGCATGTAGGACAGCCACTGCAGAAGCGTGAAGACTCCCTCAAAGTCATCACAAACAGTGCAGTGGGTCACACCATTGTTGTGCATGATTTGAATTCCACCAAGTTGGTTGTTTGATGTGTACACTTCTCTGCCCAGCACCTGTAGTAGGAAAAAGACAAAAGATGTGGATTTTACATCAGGGGGAAAAAGAATGACAAAAAGAGTACTTTTCTCTGTTGACTACACAGAGTTACATACAGTAGAAAACTGCTTGAAACCTGGAGCAGTTGTTTTCCCAATCTCATTTAGTGTGAATTTACTCTTTAAAAGCCTCCTCTGTCTGGCCCACACTGGAGGCAAGAGTTAATCCACTGTTCATGTTGTGCAACCTTGGCCAACAAGAGGTGTTGTCACCAGGCTTCTGGTCTGGGGAGCTGAGGATCAATGAGAAGTAACAGCAGGGACCCTGCATTACATGGCCACACTGCCTCTTCAATACAGGTGATCAGCAGCCAGAAATCTCTCTACCACAGCGGTCACAGGTGGGTGGCAGAATCACCATCATCCTGAGGGATTTTCTGACAGACGGTGTGAATTAACACATGCCCTTTCTCATCCAAAATACACAATTCTTCAACTGGCTTACATCCCTTTTGGTTGTCATGTGTATTCTGAATCCTCCATCTACCAGTGCCGATAGAAGCTGCTGTATAAAGGGTGAGATTGAAGCCACTGAACTACTTTTACCTTTAAAACTGTCCCTGTGCCAACAAGAAGCCATAAAATCTCACTCCCAGCCCACCCTATTTTCATAAGCGGCCTAGAACAGGTGGCAGGGCCTTGACATGGTCCCATAAAAATCAGAGAGGAGCTCAATCCCTACCCTCAGCCCTCACCTTTTCAGCCATCATTTACTTTCTTTATTACCATTAATGGTTATGTATCTGGCTACAAATCTAGGGCACTCTCCTAAAGCTGTCAGGAATGCCTACGGCCGCAAGAAACATTGCAGTCACCTTGACATACACAAAACCCCTGTGCCTCTGGCCATTGCCGGCTTCATTAACATTCCACAGCAGAGGGAAGAGGAGAGGATATAGGAGGAGGAACAGAGGGAGATGACTGGGAGGAAGAAAATGAGGGGCAAACTGGATGTAACAGCTCACTGGGGTATTTATGTTAGTAGTTACTATCCACTCCCCATGAAAATATGAGAGCTTTCCAGCAGCTAATGAAATGATGATCTCTGGGCGGCAGCCTCCTGCTCTCCATTAAGTTTCAGTTAATAGCCAGGAAACCACATGATAAATGAGCAGAGAAAAATATTTCCTATGTCGCTAGTGAAACCAGTACTATTTTAAAACAAACATAATTGATTGTAAACAAAAGGATATATTGCAGTTCATCACCTGCACATTGCTGACACTTGTCAATAAACAATACTATGAGTTTACTCCCACAAATAGAGCTAAACAGTGGGGCCATCTAAAAACAATTGAGCTCCCAGCAAATACTTTAGCCATCATTGTGCCATTTGCATTATTTGTCATGTTGCAATCTGTCATCTAATTTGAATCTTAATGCACTGACAAGGAGAGAGAATGGAAAGCAAGACAAGAGGAGGTAGTGAAGCATGAGGGCATACACACAGACAGACAGACAGACACAGACAGACAGACAGACACACACACACACACACACTAATCAACAGCATACAGAAAACAATCTGCCTCAGCAAAACTTCTCATTTTGATTAAAAACAAATGATATGGGTGTCCTGCACTGCAGCCTCCGGCATGTCACTCTATTTCTATGCAAATACAACTTCATGGTTCGCTTTCAATTATTCCACTTTGAGTGGCAGGAAGGCCTGTGGCTAGGATCGGAAAGGGAATCCTAGTCAAACAGAACGAGGCCTGATCTGCGAGTAGAAACAGCACCAAAATCTTACAACTCTTTTCAAATTTATTTTCTTTGATATATAAATTCGCATAATTCTATACTGTAATTTTATATTTCAGAATCTGCAGTATGTTTATTATAAAAAGGAAACCTGGACAGTTGCAAAAGGATTTACAGGCACACGCACACAGCTCTTTCCCAGATCATTTTGCTCTTCCTCCCACATTAGCAGAAAATTTTTCGGGGCCAACTAAATGAATATTTATAGTGAATTCCACATTAAAATGCAGATGCTTCAATTGTGTGAGTTTAGAGATAACTCATGTAGTGCTTATTCAGTGTTACAGAAGAAGCACAATGCACACAATCACACAACAGCATTTCTTTTTTTAGAACACTTACAAAAAAAAACATCTTTGTGTTCTACTGAAATGTGTATTTACACTGTAGATAAGTTTACCTTGTTGAGTGCTCCAGCACCAGTAAGGATAATGTGAGAGTTGTCCACTTGAATGGTTCTCTGTCCAAGCCTCACCAGATAGGCACCGATCCCTATCGCTCTGCATGTGACCTATAGAGCAAAGACAATCATGTTAGGGCTTCAAATACGTGGAGAGTAACCAGATGCAAGCTAATCAACTCTTTGCTCTTGAAAGATCACACAAGTGTACAGCTCAAGGCTAAGGAGGAAGCTACATGTTTCTTTGTTTTTTTTTTTTTAACACAAGCGTGCCCACTTCAGTCTTACCAGGTTCATGGTGATGATCTCGTCATAAGCCAGAGAGGATTCTCCAGCAATCATTCCAGACCCTTTCAGATTCTCCACACCCAGCCCTTCATCTTTTCCTATGATGTCTGTGATCTTGTACCTGCATGACAACACATACATTCACTCACAACCAGACGTGACCCCTCCAATAGCTTTCCATTCCATTGCCACCGCTGTTATAATCTTATGGGCTTTAAACCGTGGAGTCAGGCATACTTGACTGATACTTCAGCATCTTGCGGATTAATTTCCTCACATACAAAGTACTAATATGTAATAAAAAGATATACCTGGATTCTCCCTCATCCTCCACATGTTCGCAATGCACAGAGTTCAGGGCTGACACTTTCTTGTAATCCTGAGGCGTGAGGTAGAGATACTTGAAACCCTGCAGGGGTATGTAGTAGTGACTGTTTAGTTATGATAGACAATGACGCAGATGCAAACAAATAGGTTTAATATTTTGAAATGCAAGAAAAGGTAGGGAACTGAAATTTTAGAGATCAAATATCATAATAAAGAAATATACTAATACGTACAGAATGTGTGTAGGAAGTAATGACATTCATTATGTGGAAAATACATTTTGGGATTACCAGTAAAAGTAGGAATTTACGGACAAAATATTATTTTTAAGGATATTTGTGTTTTTGAAATGCTGAGTTGGTGCATTTCGAATAACAAAATGTAAAACAGTTACACAAAATGTTGTAAGGGCTGCCGGCTGACCTTATAGGGGTCAGCTGGATCTTGCCAGGCCACGTGGAACATGTGTCTGATTTCCTCTGCCAGCCCGATACGGGCGCCACTGTTGGCTGCGATGTAGATTCGAGGGATGCCGCTCTCTCGTGCCATCTCTGAGGCTCGCAGGAACAACACGTCCTCCTGGGGCCCAAAAGAGCCTATCTTGTGTGTGATGTCATTACTTATGACGATAATCTCACGTCCAGCTGGATATTCTGGTGTACGCAGGGTCATCCGCCATGCCACCATACCAATCTGGATACAGAACAGGCAAAGGATAGGCACATAACACAATAGATACTGAATATCTATAAACACTGCACGATAAATGCAATAGAAATACTTTATAGTAATGCTATTTTGTGTTTTTTATGATTCTAAAGGTAAATGTGTTTGCTCAAATGGTATAGATGGGAATGAAATCAAGTGTGAGATGTTCCATGTGTCAATGCTCCATAATTGATTCAGAGTGTAACATTTTGTCCTCAGCAAAAATTACTAAAATTATTTCTCTTTCATTGAAGCATTAAGCATTGCCATCAACAGCAAAGTATTTAACAAACACTCAAGAACACTGCCAAAGAAACACAGAGACACCTACAGCATAAAAGGGAAATTGCACATTTAGAAATTTTGAGGTGGATAAAGAAAAAAAGATTATGTCAAAGTGAATGGGTATTACCGTATTATCTTTCAATCAAAGGCTTTCAAAAACTTTCAAAAAAAAAAAACTGACCTCATTGCCCCCTGGCAGTCGGTTCATCTGCACCAGCTGGCCTTGGGCGTCAAGGACCAGCTCTGTGAAGGTGAGCAGCTCAGAAGGAAGAGGGCATTTGGGTAAGTGGGCATAGGCTTGGCTAGAGTGCCACAGCTTTTTCAGAGCCTGGAAAAAGAAATAGTCAGAATAAAGTATTTAATCAACATCATTTTGCAAATCAATATTACTTAGCATATGCTAAACACAATGCGAAATCAAGATGCGAGTTGTTAGTTTTTTTTTTTTTTTTTTAAAACTGTACCTGTCTGAACATTTCTGGAAAGTCATAGACATAGGTCGTGCCCAGAGACTGTGCCTGGAAGCGCTTAGACTGCAGTAGGTCTTTGGTCACATAGGGGGTGTTGATGAGCATGCCATGCAATGGACCCTGCTTGTCTCCATATGCTTGGAACATGATCTGAAAAAAAGAGGAACAGAGGGAGTCACTTCTCAGCAACATTGCCAAATCATGAATTTGAGAATGAGGATGATGATCATGATGATGATTCCACACCCATTGCTACAGCAATAACAAACAAAGTATACGGAAGACACATTAACACAGAAGCCAGTCAAATGTTAAAGAATAATGTACACAGGTAGTGGTAACAGTCTACAGAGGACACCAGGCTACAGCATCATACATTATCAGGGCCATCAGAGACGGGACCACTCACTTGTGAGCTATTGTAAGTGCTACAATGTTGTAAGTGCAGGTTTCATGCAGGAACTTGCAATCAATGTGTTTTTTAATTAGGCCCATAACGCCATAAAAAACAAACAATTTAACAGCATGTGTCTTTGTATTCCAATAATCATTTCACTCCACACTAACATCCGTGTTATCTCGCAACTAGAAACTAGACGTTGGCTTATTCCAAACTCAAATTCAGTAATTATATAGGCAGGAGGTTATTTTCTCAACCATGTTTAAAATCTTCCAATGGAACCCAAATTCAAAGCCTCTCACATTCACTATTATGGACCTAATAAAGCAACCACACAGCAAAAATGATAAAATGAAATCAACAAGGAAAATAACATGAAATGTGTACCAAGATAATTGGATTTTTTTTTTTCTTAAATTTCTACATGTGAATTTTACTAAAGCCCATTCCATGTATTTAATTATATAATTTCTATATGTGTGGATGTGATGATGGACAGATGTGTGGATGGCTGGATGAAGTGTAGCTCACCTGATCAGCTGCGAGGATATTATAATAATCTGTGAAGGATATTACTAAAAGGACTGTCCACCAACAACATGACACCATACTGGATCTCTACTCCAACTCAATACACCTTAAAGCCAGAATGTTTTAATGCTGGTGTATGAAAATGACATCTCCATCTTTAACTTTACCAGACAGGCTGGTAAATTGCACTCTGGGAGCTGAGGTTGCCAGCATGGAGCTGAAGCCCTTTGCCAGCGACTGGACAATAAGCAGATGAGATGGAAGATGTATGAGTGCCCCACCTGTCTGTCTTTGGGCCCCACCTGTCCCGTTCGGGAATCAGTGACCTCCTTGTACAGGCTGATGTCCAGGTAGTAGCCTGACTCATTGGTGAGGAAGAGGCGGATGGGGATTTGCTTTCCTGTTGGAGTCAGGCGGATGTTTATTTTCAGTTCAGCCTGCAGGACGCGCAGCTTCCACAGGCGGCTGCCGTAACGCATCACCATGGAGCGCACAGACTCCTCAATCTGAGGTTTGTAGAGAAAGAAAGCAAACTCATTAATAACAATGTGAGCTGTCTGACAGCATATCAAAGATGTGTGTGTGATGGTTTCTCAAACCTTTGATGGGTCCATGATGACTGTGGGGACAAAGTTGAGGAATATGTGGTTACAGTCAGTTCGTACAGTCGTGTTATTGAAAGCCACCTCCAGTTCATCCATGGCTTCCAGCAGCAGACGCTCTGCCTCATTGTGAAGGTATTCAAAAGATGCCTCCTAGTGGAGGAACAGAAGAAAAACTGTCAATGAGGCAGGTGTGATTCATTTATAAAAATAAAAAAAGACGGCAAGAATTTTGTTGGAGAATCAAGGTTCCTTGTTCGTCCATTGTCTCACCTTTGTGACCAGATCAGAGTGACGGATAATGGCTCGCACAAAGAAACGGTAGTCCGTCACCTCGGTGCCCACCTCCACACGGGCTGCACCCAGGTACAGGTGCATCTTGTGGTTGGCACACGGGATGGCAGTTAGGGCAAAATTGCGCATGCGGTTGAGCTCCAACTGGAAAGCTAGTGCAGGCTCCAAATGACGATAGATCCTGTCCTCCTCAAACTTTTAAGAATCGACAAGACACAATCACAAACAGAAACACAACAATACAAACAATTTAAATGGACATGTTCAAAGACTTTCCTGAGTAACTTTTTTCCTTTAAGTTAGGCTTCCCTGCCATCATCTCTTCCATTAACAGTAGTTCAAATTGGCAATTTCAGGAGCACTGACTTGATATAAGAGTAGAAAGATGCCTGTGAGCCACACAGTGTATTAAGTAAATGAAATCATTGGCAACCTCGATCCCAGGAAGCTGCTAATGGGTGTCATTTCTCTTAAATGGGAGACATAATTAAAGAGTTCATTACTTTAATGAGCTTTGGTGGTGTCATTGTAGTGAAACTTTCAGGGGTAACGGAAGAAGAGCATCACTGATTCTGACAGAGTGAAATTCAGCACTGCTAGGGGGGTGAAAAGTTGTTTCTTACCACCATAACATAGCTTTGAATGGTAAAGTTAAATTAATCATTCAGTTTTATTTTGAAATTTGTGGGTTCATTTTCATTGTTACAATAATCTGATGCTGTGTATTTTCAATAAAGATGGCCATTTCTACATGAGCAAACAGCAAGATGGCCAAGTGATGATTTGACACATGGTTTTTAATAGTTCCCATAAACGTTGCACCCGCATAGTTCCAGAGCAGCTTCTTTCCCCAGGCAGTGAGGCTTTTACATTCATTCCCCTCACTCCCCCCCCAAAATAAATTTTTTTGTTCCGTTGTGCTCTGTGTTGATTGTGTATATATATGTGTATATATATATATATATATATATATATATTTTACATTTTGATGTCAAAAGACCATTAAATGAACCCTTGAAAGTAGACACCCACCTTGTCTCTGGCACGGAATGTGAAAAATTTGGGGAATTCTCTCTGTATGGAAGATAGAGATAAGACGGGAAAAAAAAAGAAATCAACAATGGATCCTCAACAAAAGCATTGTAATGTTAAGCATACCAAATCAGTTAGACATACACCAACTATAAACCTAATCACAGCAGGTGACAATAAGCTATTTTGGGGCTATGCTGAAATTGCTACACCAGTGAGTATGGAGCATTATGCAGTGATGATCAGGCCATATGCTCCTTTACTGCTATAATTTGTCTATCAGGGAATCACTGTGTATTCACTAAGACTGCACGCTCACATACTAATGGCAATAGGCAATATATATATAGCACCTCTCACCAAGCTAATGAATAAAACATTTCCTTTTTTTCCCCAGAGACATTTGATCTTCTGAATAATGCCTGTAGCCCTGTCTGACATTATCAGATGAAGTGTCCTACTTGCCAAAACAATACCCGAGCGACTGGAGATGTTCAGCCTACACAACAACAAGAGAACTGCAATAGCACACACACACACACACACACACAGGACACCTCCACATGATTTGACACAGCGATTATACATCATTTTCACCCACCACTATATAGTCAACTGAGAAAAAAACATTTTAGGGTGAGCATGCAGACTGGTGCAGACTACTGAAAAAAGTCCATATAACAAGGGCCACGATTAGCTCTCATCAGACACTGTGGTGCCATCAAAAGAAAAATCAATGCCTATTGTCAAAATGACAACAGAGGCGAAAGAACAGAGAATAGAGCATTTCTCAAAACCTAATCCTGTTCTAAATCCCTGTCAGTATCACCATCATCTGAATGCTAGTGGGTGTTCTGTTGATAATGGGCCGACCATGGAAAAATAAATGCGGCCGTGTGTGCTATAGCAGAATAGGCAGAGCATATCACAAATCCGTCATGATTGGCATTTCAAGGTGATAAAACCTATGCAATGAGTTCATGGTTCTGGGGATATAATGGCAATGGTGGGTTAGGTTTTCTTTATTTACACTGGTGCAACAGAGTTGAATAAGCTTCCTCTTTAAATCGAGGAGTTGCAGGACCGCATGGCTTGTCACAGAAAGACCAAGCAGTCACTGCTGGATAAAATCCATGTGGGAATTATCAGTATACCATCTTTTGAGCTCATTAATCTACCTCCAGTGGACTGTCTACAGTGGTTTAAAACAGATACATTGGAACTGACTGTCTGGATATTTAATGTGCACCTCCTTGGTAGGACGTGTTTGAACTGTTTTTAACCACATGCACTGATACTTCAATAAATCACATGAAAGAGCCACCTGTTCTCATTTCCTTTGTCTTCCTCTACTTACATGAAACCTTTGGTCCACCTCACAGTTGACTTGCTTCCTGAAATCCTGTCATCATAAATGCAGCAAAAAGCAAGGCATGCAGAAAGAGATACAGAGACAAACAGGATCATAAGGCTGAATTTCAAATGCAAATGATTACAATTACCACAACAATGTCATCCCGTGTAAACAAACTCATCAAAAGTATTAGTATTTACAAAACAAAAGACGCAAGACAAATCATATATAAACGTTTGATACATGCTAATCAGAACTTCTGAATTGGTGTCATGCAGGGTGGCAGATTGTGGAGACAGGTAGTTCACTTCAATATTCATTAGGGGCCCTTACCTTCTGAGCCACAAGGAAAGTCAACCTACGGATGCCATGTTCAAACAGCAGAGATTTCTGTAATGGGAAAAAGGAAACAAATGTCAGGATGTTTTTTCTGAGCAATCTCAAACATTTAACTCTCTCTGCTGATATCGTCGGGAAACAAAAAAGGCCTTGTTGGTCCCACCTTTGACTGAGTGAACTCTCGGAAGTTGGCTGCCAGGCCATCGTCATCAATGTCGCTGTCAGTCTTGATGGCCACATTCAGGATATGGATAGGCTCATCCTGGACACTCTGGATGACAAGGCAAATGCATATTTCATACTAAGGTACACAGTCGTACAGATCAATGACCGGCCTGTGAATATCAGAAGTCTGTTCTTGTCACCTTATTGTCCTCTTCGCCATACAGGACAGGATTACCTCCCTCTGGGAAGGTTGGACTTGGGGGAGGAGAGTCAGAGAAGCAGCTCAACATGTCCGATATGTTCCTATAGAGGAGAAAAACACACATGCCATTAATCACACCTGCAATATTATCTTCAACTTACAGTGAAATACATCCAAGTTAACAAGTCTTTTATCATAAGTATTTTATCTTAAGTGCTGACCTGGTGAACTCCTGGAAGGACCGGAAAGCGACCATGGCTCCCATGCGCTGACAAGGTGGTGTAAAAGATGTGTCGAGCAGAACATCACTGACGCTGGCTACGTGCACCATGCCATAGTGATTTAGGTTGGATGAGAATGACATCCTAGAGTATCGACAGAGCGCAATTACAATGGGAATCTGCCATACCACTAGACTGACTGTGTGAAGCCGTCCCCTCATCGACCTTTAAGAACCTCACAACAGTTTTGATCCCTCAGTTATTCGGCAGTTTGAGATGTTGGGATTTAATATGTATGAAAACTCTTAGAAGCCTAATTGCAGTCGATTGTAGGGTACAATTTAGTGTAAAAACTGAATGAGGTTCCAATTATAAAAAGGAAGAGGCCAAGAATTACACCGTTGCATGTGAACACAGTGAAAGCAGCTATAGAGTATGTAAGGGATTTTTGACAGACCACATGTTAGTCAAATTTAAAATAAAGAAAATATTCTTTTTACAGGAACATGGACACAAAACCACCAGAAAACCCATTTAAATATACACTTTTTATTTTGTTGGGAGTTAGTCCTTTGATTATAAGAAGCTGTCCCAGAAGTTACACCCAATTAAAACACTAGAGAGGTTTTGTGTGCCAAACCTGTCCACAGAATCCGAATCTGAGGCATTTTTCTTCTCAGCAGAATCATCCTTAGATTTACTATCTTGTGCTTTAAGGTCCTGGGTTTTAGTTGCCTGTAATTTAGTGTCCGTGGCTTTTACAATGTCCAGGATTGGAGTAGACATTTTCCTGGACAGGACAGTCACAGGTTTCAGTTCAGGAGACTTGCACTAGTGTACAACAATTCCCCAACACGTAATTTTGAATTCACCTACGTCACATTACATCCTAAGTTATTCCAAATTATTGAAGCACACACACACACACACACACACACACACACACACACACACACACACACACACACACTCCCAAATATTGTGTGTGTAACACTCCTTCACAAAGACACACACAAAAAAATAAAAGTCTGACACAGAGGCTGAACGCCAAGGGCCATGCTGTTGTCAGTAAAATAAAGAAATTCTCAATCCAACTCCAGCTGCTAAAATCTGTTTCATTTGTGGAAATTTCAAAGCACTTAAGAGTTGCATCATTGCAACATCTGTTAACTTAATCACCAGATGAATTGACCATAACAATGATTACTGATTTCACCATGCAGCTAGCTGTTCTAGTCACTAGTGGTTTATGCAATAAAAAGAATGTTTTACAATACCTGTTTAGAGTGGGGATGTTCCCTCTGCAATCAAACAACATTGATTACCATGTGGTTAGTGGCAGGCATCAGGAGAGGAAGACAGTCAAGGTTTAGCAATGTGTGTATGCCCTTTAACATGATGAATTTATTTTGCATGAATCGATATCTAAATGAATGTGAAAATGGAACATATAGAAAATTGAAAATATTTTTCTAGCCATAAACACACATTTCACTTCATGACTGCTACCTTTATAACATGCATCAAGAGAGGCTAAGACCTCCTTGTCCTGAGGTGTACTCTGAGCGAAGGCAGAGGATAATTTCACCCTCACATGCTGTCTTTAGTTCGTAGTGATGAGTGAAACGCCAAGGTTAATTGAGACACAGAAAATCAAAAGCATGCAATAAAAATGTACATATGACGGCATTCAAATGATTTCTACAGCTAACAGCATAAACAAGCTGAACCCAACATAGCAAAGAAAAAAAATACTAGCACTGCAATGCAACAACAACCAAATACAGCGAAACACACATACATTCACACACAGACAAACACAATCACTCAGATAGGATGCAGAACATGAGGGATGCAGAAATGGCACAGTACTTTGTCTGTTACAAGCTTATTCAAATGATGAGTATGTACAACATACAAATCCAGAGTTTGTCCATGGTTTCTCTCTGATTCTCAAGTTTTAAATGTCATTAGAGCTTTTTGTTTTTCCAGGACTTACAAGGAAGGGCAACTGACATGAGATTCTTGAGGCTAGGAGCTTTGTTGCTCATGGCACTCACACACACTTTTGACAAACCAAGAAAAGTATTTTCAGCCTTACAAAATACCTTCTTTTGCACATGAAAAGCATTTACGCGAGAAACTTTGAAATAATGACAGAGCTGGGAAGGTGGGAGAGGAACCGTGGCACCACGGATGACAAGATTGTTAAGTAAACTCCAGCTCTTGACTGTTGCAGTGACTTCAAAATAAACTTCGGGGCTGGAACTAACGAGTGTTTCCGGGTCAATTAATCTGTCAGTAATTTGCTTGATTAATTGATTAGACGTTTGGGTTTATAAAATGTCAGAAAACATTGATCAACTTATCCCCAAGCCCAAGATGATGATCAAATGTCTTGTTTCTTCCACAGCCCAAAGATATTCAGTCATAGAGGAATAACGAAACCAGAAATTCTTCACGTTTAAAGAAGCTAGAATCAGATAATTTTGACTTTTTTTTTTTCTTAAAGAATGACTCAAACCGATTTATCGATCAAAATTACCACAATAACCATAGCACATCAATGCTTCAAACACCTGGACGACTGAATAACACTGGGGTCTCTGAGGCAAAAGGAGATACAAAAATAGGGGGAGCCACCAAAAGATATTTCTGAGGAGGAAGCCAGCAAGTAGGAACAACAGATAGTTGCAGGTGCTGCAACTAAGATACTAAATGAACATAAAGTTGTGACCAAATATATGCTGCCAACTTGCCAGCATCACAGCCACCAATAGAAAATTCAATGTCCATCCCTATTACAAATATTGATTCCTGTCCACAGTGCCGTTTAAGGGTGGGAGCAGGTGATGCACAGCATTGTGGGTATTACAATACCTGTTCGGGTGCGAGGTGGGAAGCATGAACTGGAACTCTACTATACATGTGTTGTCCCTCAGCTGTCGGTGCTGAACACTGTTGAGCTCATAGGCAATGTATGCTCTGCGAACATACACCTGTGGTTATTAGAGATAAAGCCACAGAAAACATTAGTTTGACACGTGAATCGCCTGGAAGTGAAGGCTAATTGATTTTTTATGGATTGAGGCCGCTATTGCTCTCACCTCAAGGGCAGCCATCCTGACTACCTGATTACTGTGGTAGAAGAAGTTGGGCAGAACGTCAAAGATGGAAGTTTCTGAAAGAATCAGTTTCTAGGAAAGAAAATGGATTAATTAGTCATGTTGCAAACTCTCTGCATTTTCAGAGCATTAGATAAAACCGCACTTGCTACTCCTTTATTGCCTACCTGCAGGTTCTCAATGCAGAATTGGTGTCCGTACATATCAATGGCAGAGAGGAAGATGGACTCCACCTGGTTGTGTCGTAGCTCATACGAGGGGAGGTGGGAAGCTATCAATACCTGGGCAAAGAGGATGACCGAAAGTCCTTTAATCTTAACTGATTTTACTTATTATTAAACGGAGTAGTTATAGCACACTTTTCTCATCACAGTTTGTGACAGTATTCAGTTTGGCTTCAAAATGTTTATAAGCATTACCGCTTTTTAATTAAAAATGTTCCATTCTATTTGACCCATGCAAATTAAAAATAATAGGCAATGACATCTGGTGGTGAAATTCTCACCATGTGAATAAAAACATTGGTCCAAAGTTGATGTTCAATAACTTCCTTATCTGTGCACTGAAGCAACACATTTTTATAGATTTGACCTTACTTGAACATATTCATAACTAACCGCAAAGCTTGAAGTCAGTAAATAGGGCTAATCTGCATGTTAATTGGTGGGGATGAGACACTTTAATCTTCTGCAGCTCCACTTTGTTATGAAAACTAATAACATCTTTACATGAAAATCACACATTAAGCAGCTTTAGCCACTTTAGAATAATTCACATTTTTCAGGTTTTGACTTTAAGCAGGAATAATTTCACATCATATATTTTATATATATATATATATATATACACACACACACACACACACACACACACACACTCTCCCATACCACCAACTTTATTTTGAAAGCATGGCTTGCTTATACTTGCTTTACCTGTACTACTGATAGAAGATGCGCCCAGACCTTTTACATTACATTAACATCGCTTCATAGTTAATAAATCAGCTTACAGGAGGAAGCATACTGTGCACGCCAGTTACTTCAGTGGATTTAAAACACACTCAATGTTGAATACTGAGTATTTTAAATGGAACATAAAACAAATTTGTAAATAAAAAAAAATATAAATATTGCAGTCCATCTGACCTGCCGGGCACGCAGCGCCACCTTGGCATTGGTTGTCTTGCTGAGCTGGGTGAGTTCAGTCAAGATGGCCATCAGTTCATCTGTCAATGTGGGATCACGGCCACAAAGCTGGTCCTATACACAGGAGATGATAACATTACATTATATGTCACTAGCTAGATATATAAAAACACTTTAGTTTAGAAAAAACATAATATCAACAGCATATGGATATTATATTGTGCTTTTTAGCATCAACACATCACACTGTAAATTGCAGTAATTACACATTCCTGGGCTGATAAAAATTACTTTCCTGAATGA
>NC_060172.1:26678574-26705748 GCF_021292245.1 Micropterus dolomieu
TTGACAATCCTCTCAAGGCTGCGGTTGTACCTGTTGCTTGTGGACCTTTTCCTACCACACTTAAACCTCAGTCAACTTTCCATGAATATGCTTTGATAGAGCACTGTCAGCCAGCCAGCCCTTTCAGCAATGACCTTCTGTGGCTTACCCTCCTTGTGGAGCATGTCAATGAGTGTCTTTTGGACAACTGTCAAGTCAGAAGTCTTTCCCATGATTGATGTTGTGTGTAATGAACCAGACTGAGAAAGGCTCTTCTCAGGTCGACATGTCTGTTTTATACATCCTTTATTCTAATATTCTAATATGGATGTGGATTTTTGATTTTCATAAGCTATAAGCCAGAATCAATCGGGGCCTCTCTCCTATACTTCTTATGTTAGTCTGTCCACATTTACTAGGGTTTAGGTCCGAGCTGTGAGATTGTTTTTGTGCTTCCCCTCTCTTGTTGTTCCTCGCCTCTCCTGGAATGTTCATTCAAGGCCGAGAGAGGATCTCTGTTCGCCAAAACATAGAGATCTAGATCTAGTGTAAATGATGATGCATCCCTTTGCTCTGGGCCAGACGTTAGTGACTGTCTTAGGAGACAGAACCTCTGGTCCAGCTGATTTGTGTTGTAGTACTTCTCTGTTTATTCTCTTTTGTTAAATAAATTCATCAAAGACACCGGTTTGTTGTAACTCAATTATTTGCTCAGCCTCTCACCAGGAATATAATTTCCACAAAAATCTCACTTTTTAAATTAAATTATCACAATATTCTGCACCAGTACAATGATCAATACTACAAGTTATGTGCTATGCACCTATCTGTTACATCATGCACCTGCAACCTTGTGGAGCTACCTTGTGTTGCGGCACTTATTTTCGGAGGCTTCTCCTTAAGCTACCTTGATCTATATTGTACGTCAATAGTGGATTGCATTGGACAAAAGCTCTGTCAACTGAATACATGTAAATTAAAAAATCAGAACAGTCCAATCAATCAGTAAGTGACTAAAAACCTAACTAAATTAAACCATATCCATGTCATAAACTTAGTGAAATGACCTCTCAATGCCAGTATTTCCAATCAAAACTTGAGAGAGTAACTCCACTACCCATGCTGTCTTTCAAAAGTGCACTAATGCACTTTTGATCCACTAGATGGCTTCAGAGGCCATTAGTTTACCATCTCTAGTTGCCATGTAAGTACAGTACATTTTGGACAATGGCAGAGATTCTAGAAAGACAACATTTTTTGTTGAAATGGTAGCCTTATGCCTTATATGGTTCATGACTGCATTGTAATCAGTAGACAATTAAAACGTGTAATGTTTTTTTTTCTTCCAATCATGCTTTTGCTTTGCGTGTCAGAAGTGGAGATATTTAGCAGTTATCACATAACAGTACTTAAGTCTTAACATCAAAGTTTCTGTCTGCAAATATGAACTGTTAATATGCACTCAGAATGATGTCTTTCCACACCACCTATAAATCTTCACATTAAATACTTGAGGTCTGACTGTTCTTTTGCTCAACATCACTGGCATGCGTTTGTCATCATATAACCTATACATAAAGGAAGTGATACAAAGATGTATTATGCAAATAAAATATTGCATATTTATTTATTCCATACAAAGAACAATATATGTAACAAACTTGGCATAATAAAAGTTGCGCATCTACTATCAGACCCACTCTACAGCATGTGATAGATTCATTAAAACTCCTCACTGATAACCATCAAACCTTTCACTGTACAATTGGGAGAAAGTAATTCAAACCAGCTAAAGCTCGGGTAGGCAACGTTTGAGAACTAGCAAGAGATAGCTAGATTTTGAAAGTATCCAACCAAAAAAATCCAACCCCCTCAAACCTTCCTCCCAAGTCTCACATTTTAATGCATAATGAGTGCACAGGCACGTAGGCCCACCAATCAGTTCATTCAGGCCGAATGTAATGATTGGCTGGGCTTATTACAGCCCTACGACAGCCTCAGACACTTGATTTCTTTTCTTTCTTTTTTTTTTCAAAACATTTGATTTATTGATTGCTGTCAGGATGTGAAGAGAAATTCAACAACAACAAAAATGCTTCTGATATAGATTGCCTACCCCAGCTTTGATACAATGATCTGTGTGGTTCCTTCTATTTTAAAGACCTCAGTGAAAGGACAGAAAGCAGTGCAGCATCAGGATTCCCATGAAAATCTAGTCCTTTTGGAAATATAGTAACTACCTGCCATCCTTATCCAGTGCAGGTTTACACTAGAACACTGCTAGTGGAGGCTTAATTTATCCTCACTGGGCATTGGACACCAACTTACCAAAATTAGTCAGCAATAACAGCAATAAAGGTGCTTGCTTGGGCTAGTCTGTCATTGGCATTTACTTTTCATTTGTAAAAACAAAAAGGAATGGGATTAATTTGCTTATTAAGTCTGAGTTGACAGACTTCTAACATGATGCAGTAAGCACCAAATTCAGCACACATAACAGGCTTTTGGATGAAGCCTCTGTTGAGAGCATTACTTATATTCTATGCTGCAGATACCAGTGTAGTCTCTTTAACCCATCTGTGTTGACATTTTTATCTCAGCATGTACTTTCAGAGGAAATATAGAACACCAATTGTCCTGGAAAAACGTTAGTCTAGATGATGTACCATGTTGCTTTGACACGTTGCCATGCAAAGGATGATGACTAAGTTAAACATCACATCTGCGCCTTACACACCTGAAAAAGTGTAGGCTATTGACTCTCTTGACACATTCCAGATCAATTATACATGGGTAGCACCATGTGGTTAAAATCTTTTACTTGTCTATAAATGAATAGTCCTTACACTTTGAAGTGAAATATAACTGCTTTCAGTCCCACACATATGCTGTTGCTTGCCTCTCAAAGGGGAATATGGGTTGAGTTGACAGGAGAAGAGCTCTCCTTCCCTTTTGGCGCTTGTGGCCTCTCTTCCTCCATCCCCCAGAACTCTCCAGCACTGCAGGGAGAAGTTTTCTGCTGTCTGCAAAACTTTACAGTTGACCTCCTCGCCACACTTAGCCAGTGGAGATGTTCTTTCAGTATAAAGCTACGCTCAGCCAAGGAGAAAATGCACACAGTAGAGGTTTGAGAGGAGCCCAGCACAGGAAGAGGGCTTTCAGATCAATTTTTCTCCCGGGAGACCACCTGACATTTTCACACCAGCACCTACAGTGAAAAAGAACCAGTTTTGCCAAGGTTAATTTGTCATGACTGACAAAATGATTTATGATGATAGCTGCATTCTTATAAAAATGAATTATGTTTAAAATATGACCCACATATTTAACTGTTAAGAGTGAAATGATTCTATTGGATCCCAGCGAGGCAATGTAATCTTTGTCTCCACAATTAATAGAATGTCAAGTTTAACTGAAATCTTTTGCTTGGTTGCCACTAAAATCTGCATTATGTGAATTATGTTTCATTAATCCACAATTTAATATTATTCCATAGACTGGCTATGTCTAGAGTCTTAATGGGTTGAACAATGGTAATTGGCCTACATTGCCTTTTGTCTTTTATAATGCTGGTGGGGGGTATATTGCCATCTGTAATGCTTTTTCCCCCCTCAACAATGTTATTCTCTCAGTTCTTATATGTGAAGTGAATCACAGTTAGTTTACTTACAGTGAACTGTGCCAAAGAGTTCAGAAAGTGTAGCTAAAATAGGCAGTGTTGTGCTTTCTTCTATATACATGAGCCGACTGTAGCCACATTTCCTCCTCTTAAGTTCAGATAAAATGTGTTCATCTTAAGATACTCAGCATTTCTTTATGTGTCCTATATACATGAACATATATAATCATGCTCTTACACTGCATGAATAGATGTTAATCTGTGTTAAACTGCAATGTGTGGAAGGGTCAAAACATTCTATATTGACTTTAAGTCATTTATGCATTCAAAAACTATATATATATTATTTTGGTGCAGGTTGAGGAGATGTACAAGCAGAGGCGTAAGCAACTCTAGTGCAGCTTTGCTGTCACAAGCAGAGATGTTTTGGGAATTGCTCTAGAAAGCAGTGAGTTGCACTCATGCATATGGAATGAAGCAGACTCACTCATTCACCTTCATTGCCCAGCCGCCATTACTATGGCCAAGGGCGTGGCAGCAGCAGCTGTTTCTCAGCTAAACCTTTAGCTTGCTGGAGCTTCAACAAGCATACACAAACAATAAAATGAAGCAGCAAAAAAGTAATACTTTAGTGTCACATTTTTTAATATGCCAGTTTAAAAAACATGGTCATTATTGGTTCTTGGAGAGAAATGGAGCAGCAGTGCCAAGATGTTTTCTAAGATTGCTATCCAAATCCATTACTTCAGAATAAAGATAATTACATTCATAGCCTTCTTTACCTTACAGTGCATTTGAATGTCACTGCCTTTGGAGTGGCAATAGACAGTAATGTGATTAAAAGGGCAACCAACGGAGAAGTACTTTAACAACAGTAACCAACAGGGCAAACAGGCCAGGCAACAAGTTTAATTACTTTTAAAGGATTATACCTAACTCCCAGATGATCCTTTTAGAACTTTAATTCTCTTGAGTCCAGTCTATCTCCTGAGACATCTAAAATAGGCTATACATGCATGTGTCCATCTCTGATGGTGTATATGGTAGACACCGATCATGGAGTTCACTATATCAATGCGCTATACTTTTTTTGATGTTTGTGTGGAGAAATCAATCACAAATTAGCTTAGAAGCAAAATTATAGATTAGACTTTCTTTGTAGAGTGAGATGCTGAGACATAAGAGGCAATGTGATATCTGACCTATTTCTGACAACAGACATATAGGTATTCAGTGTGAAATCTAACATCAGCAATTCTATATCCAAATAATATAAACATATTAAGATACCGGTATGAAATGTGAACATCTTTATTTAGATTGTGAAAAGTGCTGGTTAAAAAAAAAGAATCCTGAGCTCAAGTCAATAGTGCCGCTTCGGTACATCAACAGAATGTAAAACTGAACAGGTGGTATACAATTTTTATCATATCTCAATGGCAGGCAGTCATCATTTACAGTATTCAGTCTGAAAAGGCTTTGATAAGTCATGTTTTATAGCAAGAAAACAAAATGACAAGGAAAAAATTTTACACCATCATACAGAATAAAACAATAATAAAGTTTATTTTATTCAGAATTAAAGCACATAGTTGTCCTATGGAGCATTCCACTTGCGGTAATGTATTTTGTAAAGCTCATCTTTCCTAAAGGAATTCCAACGAGCATATTTAATTTGAATTGTTTTTTATTAACATAGGACATCAAGTAAGAATTGATTTGAGAATGTGTAGGTGTCTTTCGACCATCAAATCACCAAATCAGTGTTTATTGGATTTCTCCGGAATTGCATACTCCACCATTAAATACTATCATGACATGCATTTTCTGACAAAACAGTTATTTTAGGTGATCATTATGTGCTACTTCATAAATGTGTCTGTGTGTCTATCATCCAAAATCCGTATCCATCTATTGTGGATGAAGTGGTTTATCAAGTCCTTAAACCACATAGTGCATGTTTTGCATTAATCGGACCCATAGTCCACAATGTTTTTGGCTATTGTTTGGCCTTGGTTTTGTGGCAGTGATGGTCAGACACTTGACTTGAGTCTGCTCCCTGATTTGGACAGCTCAGATTGTGAGTTTGAACTGCCAGGCGATCTGGTTGTGAGCAGGTTTTGGCTCGAGGTGACAGAAGTGGGGATCTGATAAGGGCTGAATCGTAACCATGGCTGAGGGAAGCGGAAACAGTTCTTTCCAGTCAGCGTAGAGGTTGCAGAACTGGTGGGGAGAGCTGAAGCAATTGCAACTGGTGCTGCCACGTAGTTGTAGGGATAGGAGAACAATCCTCCAAATGGTGAAATTCCCTGCATGAAAAAAAAAGAGTTAATTTTCCTAACACTGCACCATGGATTTTCTTATCTTCCTACATTTTCATGTACCGCCTTGTAAAATATTATATTGCAAATCTTACATTAGTTCATTAAATATTAAAGGTATTGACACTGTGGCATTGAACAAAAAATAAGCCATGCAATACCATGCATGCATCTGATTTAATGGTGGAATTCCAAGGTGTTAGCAAATTACAGTAATAAGGGCTACTGATCTAATCCAGCTACAACAGTAATAACACATATGCTTTACTGTTGACGCTCACCTGCATACTGCAAAGGTCTGTATACTAAACTAAAATTTCATATGGGCTTTATCTGAGGATGAATTATTCATAATTTATATTTAAACTGTTGTTTGCAAACAGTAATTTCCTATGAAATCCAGCCAAGAAAATGCCAGTATGAAGTACACAGAGAAGAAATCTGCACTTTACTAGGCTCATATACATTATAATAAAAAGAGCACAGTGACTTCTGCTCAAACTGCTTGTGAACACTTCATGAGAATCTGTTTGTGTCCCCTCATCACAGGTTGCATGTCTACGAGCACTTGAGCACAGCTGAGGAGTAGTTTTACCGTCTAAGATTAGAGAAAAGTTGGAAATATAACAATTTTGTGTCGCACATTTTAGTTTTTCATTATTTCTTACCAAGGTAACCATCTTGCTAAAACTCATCTCTTAACCTCTGGCCTGGATTAGATTATTGGTCAAATCAAGTCAATTTTCATTTATCAGAATCAGAATGAGAATGAGAAGGAGCTTTATTGCCAAGTAGTGTTTAACACATACGATGATGTAGCCCAACTTGCTCAAATTGGCCTCAAGGGTCATTACACTCTGTGACTTATCTTTTGAGGCTTGCACTACAGCAACAGATTGACCTTGCAGATTTGCTCACTGTAACATCTGTCACTTCAGATCCCTTTTTTCCAGAAATTCAGCCCAGCTCTTTATCTCAGCTCTCCTATCTGACCTTCAAATCTGCCTCCCATTATACACCTTCTATATTGCTCTAATCTCAGACGTATGTAATTTGCCTTTCATAACGTTTGTACCTTTGCCTTGAATTTGAAGTACCTATTTCATTAATGCTCATTAAGAGCACAAATATGTGATTGGCTGGAGGCTGAAGGGCTTATGTCAAATATACAGAGTACAATGTAAAGGGTCAGTTCATTTATATTACAAAAATACCTTTTCTGCTTTTTTCCAGTGGGGCTAGAGATATCGTCTCTGAAATTTCCCGCTATATGGAATTTCATTTATGGTGCTCAAAGCATTAACAGACCTTAATGTGAACAGTTTTCACCTGACATGCTTTCCACCAAAGTAATAGTCCTAATGAAAATTGTTGACAGCGAGGTCTGAAGATTACCCTGAGTAACGAGGACATTGTTTCTGGGAAGACACCTTCAGTGTAATTTTTACGAGCTTTGAGGAGCAATGAAAATGCCATTTCCCTTGGAGTAGTGCTGGATGTTTCAGTGAAAAAATGTGTGCTTGTATGTGTGAATGGACCCTTTAAGGAACCAACATCCTCAGACTATGATATCTGCTGACTATGTGTGTTAAAATATGTCTGATTCTAGAATACAGTATTCCTGCTGAAGCGTACCTGAGATGGCAGCATGTGCTGTGCCAGGTGACACATGAAGGGAGGGGTGATGCTTTGAGAAGAAAGGACACCATTTTCTATGTCATTTTCTCCAGGCGAAGAAGAAAACAGATGTCCAACACCCGTGGCGGAAAATGCCTCTGGCTTTACTGACAACTGTCCAGGATGAAACAACAAAGGTGCCCCAAGTTTAAGAAATTTTTGGCTATGCGCACTTGAGAAATCCAAAGTCTGAAGCTGACCAACGCTGGGGGATGGCGAGCTCTGCTTTTGCAACCTCATGGGCAGGACCCCATCTTGGATTCTTCTCATTCGCTTTTTTGAAGGATCGATCTCCATAGGGTACGTATCATCTGACATTCTAAACACTGTTCTTTCTGATGTTGTCGCCTGATTGCTGTTGCTCTTACTGAGAGCAGACTTGTTCCACAGTATCTCCTTGCTCTTCGGACTTAAAGTAGATATAGGCCTATGTTCAGTCCTGGAAGGGCTGCCTTCAGCTATGTCCTCATCTTGTAGATCATTGTCTGAATCACTTCCAATATTGTTCTCATCTGCGGGGAAAACAATCATTATATTCATTAAAGTTAAAAGTAAGCATATTTCTGTACATAATTAGAACACAGTTAGGAGGAGAGAGAGATTATTTGTGCAAACATCTTGAGGCATGGATGAGACAGTGTTCATGTGTGACTACTCCCACAGCACCAGCTCATTCAGTAAAGCAAACTACTTTTGTTTTGTCAAATTGAGTCACACAGTTAATTGAAGTTAAAGGCTCCATCTGAACAACATTTCTCCATGTTTGTTTATTGCAGCCAACCTAGTCCTCAAGTGCAAGTGCAAATCAAGTAACAGAAATTGAGTCAAAAAACCCTTAACTTGAGTACCAATTACTAGCTGATTTGTGGTAGTCAAATATTGATTTAGTACATATAATAACAAAATATCAGAAACACCCATCTCATTTTCTCAGAATACGTCATCTCCATTGACATTAGGTAACACTTCAGAAAGCCAGCTATTGGCCTTTTTCACTGAAGGCATGTTAACATTTCACAGTACGAAAAGCATAGGTATAAATAATAAAACTGAAGATGGCTTAATTTATGTTCTCCCCGTGTCTGCATGGTGCTCTGGCTTCCTCCCACTGTCCAAAGCGGCCTAGGTTGATTGGTGACCCTAAATTGTCCTTAGGTGTGAGTGTGAGTGTGACTGGTTGTTTGTGTGTGGCCCTGCGATAGATTGGCGACCTGTCCAGGGTGTACCCCACCTTTCGCCCGATGTCAGCTGGGATTGGCTCCAGCCCCCCGCGACCCTGTCCGTAGGATAAGCGGTTGACGATGGATGGATGGATGGATGGATGGATGGATGGATGGATGGATGGCTTAATTCAGTTCAGATGCTTGTTCAGTTGTTTCACGATCCTGGTATTGCACATGCATGCATGTCGATCATGACTTACTCTGTGTCTCTGTTACCTCAGTGCAAAGTTTATGTATGCTGTGAAAAAGGACTATCTTGTTAACTTCTGCAATCTAATATTATAATGGTGGATGGAAGGATAAGTTCCTGTAGTGAAAAAACCCTGAATACAGCAGTTGGTTAGTCCTGTAGAAAATAATTTGGGATAATAGAAACATTGCCATAAAGGGTGCAATATAACAACAACAATGTGTGTGTAAGCTAACCCACCTTGACAGATTGGTGTGGACATCAGAGGGCTGCTCACTAGCTCCCAAGGGGAATAAAACTGATCACTGGGTAGATCACATGAGTCATCAGAATCAGCACAGTCCAGGTCTGCTTTGCTTTGGTTCTCATGCAGCGCAGAACTGGTCAACTGCTTATCCCTGCAGATAACAAATTGAGATTGGGTCTACAGTGTGTGTGTGTATATATATATATATATATATACTGTTATATATATATATATTATGATGAATTCTAATCACAAAACATACCTTTTTTCTCGTCTCCCATTTCCAGCGTCCCTGAATCCTTTGGCAAAGGGATTGTTGTCGATTTTTAGCTGTGTAATCTTACAGAGAAGAAGAAAAATTGGTTAGTCATAAAAAATAGACATAACCTAACATTAGAGTAGTGTAATATCAGTATCCAAAAAGCTTAGTGGGACTAATGAGGGCCAAGTTTTGGAGCAAATTTACCTGCAGTTTTCCAGACCTTCGCAGCAGGCGCCAGACTTTCTCTCATTTTTCATGTAAATAAAATCCACATCACTTTGAAATCGTTGCCAGTAGCATCCCCTGTATGATAGCTACATGTGTGAGTGTGGAGGGTGGAGGATGGGGTTTACCTTTTCGTTCTGATAGGCAGTGACAGCGATGAACTCCGTCTCCGGGAAAACGTAAGTCCGGAAGGTACTGTATGGAAGCTTCATTATGTCGTTGGCTCTCACAATATGAAATCTGGGTTGGTATTTATGCATTGAATTCAAGATTGTCTGTAAAAAATAAATGCAAAGAAAGTCAAAAATGTATGTTGTTGGAAAATAAGTAACAAGGTTACTGTAAGCTCATACTGAAATGTTATAGGATTTTTCATCATACCAATTGCAGCCAATTTAGAAAAGGGATAGCCTATCAATAACAAGTCATATACAACAAGAAAGGAATTTTAAATGATTGCTACTTACAAATCCGCGCTTATCAGAAATATTATTGGTGAGTTTGAGTTTATGAAAAGCGACGGGCTTGCTCATCCAATGATCTCCTTTGGAAGGGCTGTCCGGGTGGATGTACATGCGCTTTGGCATCTCCGGGTCAGCTTTTCCACCCACCACCCAGCGGGAGTTGTGAAACTTGTAGCGGCAGTCATCAGCAGTGACAATGTCCATCAGCAAGATATATTTTGCTGTGTCAACCAGCCCGTCTACCCGCACTTTGAATGGCGGAAACATCCTCCTGGAATTAACGAAAAAAACTTTAATTTGGTTTATTTGCAAGCGACGAGCTTCCAATTGCTGTTTTGGAGCATTCTTTTATTAATATAAAATATGCGATTAGAGGATTTAAATGTCTGAACAGATGGGACTTCTTTTTTTATAACATAGGCCTGTAGTAACTGCGCAAAGTTAAAAATAACAAACAAATAGAGATGACTTGCGCCTTTTCCTTCCTCTGAAATGTGAATTAATGAACATAATAGCCATAGGCAATGTTACAATGTTCGATGTGGCACTACAAAACACAAGACAACTTCAAAACAGATAACATAAAAAAGAGTAAGAGCCTATCATATTGTACCATATAGCCTAATAAAATAATGTTCTATTGTAGTTTAGCTACGTACCTTCCAGATTTTGTAATTACCATCTCGGTTCCCATTTTGTGAAATTCATTCCATAAATTCTTCGAGTCCAGCGTGACTTTCGGGTCATCATCCAGCTCTTCCTCTGACTGCAGGCTTTTCACGGACCGCGGGTGAGCTGGCTGATGTTGGTGTCTCAGAGCTGCGTGCAGCCCCGCGTTAGAGGCATCCTGCTCCGACAGAGACTCTGACAGGGAGGCGACGTCGGGGAAAAACGAGGGCTGAGTGGCGGTAAAGAAGGCTGACCAGGGCAAGGCACCTGGTCGATAAGCATGTAAAGGATGGTAAGCCATGGCAGCCGCTGTGTCAACTGGATGTCTCATCAGGGCATTCGATCTGACCTGTCGATAGGCTACTGTAAAGTCTCAGGCCACTTGATGCCGCAGGCGCACGGGCGTCTACATCCAAATTGCAACAAGCTAATAAGAGTTGATGAGTTTTGTAGCATGATCAAAAGGTCAGCGGGGTTAAAAAGCACACACGCCCTGATAGCCTACTGGAGCAAAGGCAAGGATTAGGATGTCCCTAAATGTTTCAGCGGGTAGATCCACTTTGGTTAGTAGACTTGTGGCCATGCGCAAAGCCTGTTACACTAATTAGCTAAATGTGACTACTTGTCCGTACGGAAGGCTACCAATTAGGCTACAGAACGCTGGGCGTGGTTTCACCCGCTCTGGCGAGAGGGAGAGAGAGGCATGTTAGGATTAGTGGATTAGATGAAATGCATAAACAGCATAAATAAACACATCATGGAATAATGAATATTTATTGTGCTAAAATTGTCATATTTTAAAACATTATGCTATAGTTGGCTAATAATGATACTATTAACAAGAATGGAGATAATAGCTAATTGGGGCTTATTGTTATAACTACTGTATTATTGTTGTTTAAATATGACCAAACAAGGTTTATAAGACGATTCAGTTCTGTCCCAAATATAGACTTTTTAGCCCAGGTTTTTAATTTAATTTAATTTGTATACTGTGTGTTAAGTTTCTATAGCCTAAGTGAAAGGCAAATGTAGGCCTATTATGACTATTGTTTTTATTTTTTTAAATGTTTTATGTTTGTCTCGTGTCTGCAGCCCTGTTATTTGTGCTGCTGCCTGTCTTAGCCATGACACTATTGAAAAACAGATCTATTATTCTCAGTGAGTCTTTTTAGGCTAATCCCTAATAAAGGTATAACATTTTAAAATTGTAATTAAAATGTAATTAAAATTGTCGTCCTGCTTTCCCCCCAAATGAAAGTCACATTCTCAACGTGTGTCTGAATTTATGGAAATCGTTATTTCCTGTCATAGGCTATAATTTACGCATGGTGGCATTCATGGTAACTTTAAATGTCGATTTTTTCTGCTGCATCGCTGCCCAACTTCATTCACTTATCCATCTTTTGAAAACACCCACTATTTCTAATTAAGTGGTAAAGCCGGATCTGTTCATTAAAGCGGGCTTGATGCCATGGGCCCCCAAAGAGTCAAGAGCTCTCTCCTGTCACTTCACATTTGGGAAACTGGCCTGCTCCAGTTTTCTTTTCACTGCAGCCTATAGGCTACATTGCTTCAACTATTTTGGGCTCTTTTTCCTCATTTAGTGAGGTTTTGATTCTCCCTCACCATACCACTCTAAGATTAAGCAAAATACTGGCTTTGGGTGAAATGTGCGCAGTCTTTCAGTAGACTAATTTGTCCATGGGCCTACTAATTATTGAGTCACGAACGTTTAGGACAAAGAGACACATTTTATTTCAAATGAAGTTTTGGTTGTCTTGGTATCCGTGTGATCTGTTAAAAATAAGGACAATAACAACTACTTAAATACAGGCCTTTATTTTTGTCAATTAATTACAATAAACTCATTTCCTGGACAGCTGATGGTCCTATAAACATTTTCTGTATGTAGATGTAGGCAGTAGGACTTCTTAGGGATGCCTTTTTGTCACCCATTACACATCAATATTAGGCTACCACAATGTCTAGAAACACAACATATGGTCAATGATGTAATTTACCGAATTGCATATTCTGGCAAAGTTTTTCTTTCATGAAAACTTCCTATGGTCATCTTAAAAGGCACATGCCTAAAAAAGTAACTGACAATTATTGATATTTTTTGATTGTAAAATCAGTGGTAGACAACTAACTGAATTAGCATATAGCAATACTTTATGTTTTATATATTTTTTGTTTATGTTTGTGAGAACATATTTGTACAATAATGCACACAAAAAGTACAAAATCACAAGGGAATTATTAATAATGAAGACATAAAAATGTTATAAATATTCTGTAAGAATATAGATCAATTATCTATACTATATAATTTGCAGAATCTTGGAGAAAATGTCTATTTAACACAGAGAAGAAGAAGAGTGGAGAGACATCAGTTTCCATTCCTTTCTGTGAATATTCACATAAGGTTGCCTGTTTTGCACAGCCACCAACAACACTGTGAAAAAAGTCTGTGGTTGAAGAGGGGAGTGCCGGTGGTTGGGTCTACTGTATATGCCTTCATTCTTCTGTGGTGCTGCCTCAGCCGACAGATTTAGAGAAGCGCCAGAACAGGAAGGAAACTATTAATCTCAGTGATGGTGCAAGTTTATCTCTATGTTCACAGTCCACACCTGGGACAAATTCAGAAATATGGTGGGCCACTGAGGGTTCCTGGCAAGTCATCCAAAGGGCAAGCCAATGAAGTACATATCACATCTGAAGGTTGGAGAGCACTCTTAAATGATAAAAGGAAGGAAGAGGATGGAACAATAACTTAAGTGTGGACTTATGGCTGAGTAGAGAGGTCTAAGGACCGGTCACCTCAAGTGTTGTCTGGACTTTGTATTGTCTTGTTTTAATCCAACAGGTTCTCACTCCCAACTTGTTGCACATATTGACATGTGCAACAAGTTGTTATACTAGGCCTACCTGTAGCGTTGAACAATACGCTAAAGGATTGCCCAGTGTGTTAAAAAATGATGCCAAGGGGTCTTGACCAAGCATCCATTTGTGTTGACTTGGGAGTGAGAACGGGCCTGACTAAGGCCTAGATACTGGGATTAGTGTAGCTCCAGAAATTGGGATCTGTATTATATAAAAGGTTTATTGGTGTATTCAGTTATGACTATCTTTCATGTAATTAAGATTATAGGAAAAAAAGACATTTGGACCCTCTGCATATGAATATCATACATCTATTATACCAACATATATGTGTTGTTACATGAAAACATCTGCCTGTGATTCACAATGGTATCACTTTCCCAGTCAAAGTTCCAACTTCAGTGTACTTTTCTGAGCTCCAGCTGAGTAGAATGTGAATCTAGGTCTTTATTACAAAGGGGTGAAGCTTTGTTCTGCATCTTAAAGTACCCATTTGCGTTTTTTTGTTTCCAGACACCATTTTTACCATTTGCCATGTTTTTACTGTTTACTGTAGTACAACTCTAACTTCCATAGGCTGTTCACAAAATCATTTAATAAAAAGAAAGGAGAACTGAACAAATTATCATATGTTTAATACACGTATATAACTGTATATAATAAGTAGTTTTTATCTTCCTTTTTATTCTAATTTTCAATATTTGTAGGTATGTTCTGTGTGTGTAGCGTGAAGCGGGCTATAACTTGTATATTCACTGTTCGATGCTGTGTTGTAAAATGACAAATAAATTAACTTAGAACCTTGATCAAGTAGAGAACTATAATGCCAATGCTCTGCACTGAAAGCCACATGCCTGCTTGAAGCATAGTATCATCACGTGTCTAAAGTCATTAACACAGTAGCAGACTGGTTGATATTACTCTCGCTTGACCTCCATGCTTAAAGCATCACTTTTAGCTGTTAAGCTCAGTAAAATAAATGAAAGAGAAGATGAATGACACAATGAGAGCAGATTAGATGCATAGTAATGTGTAGGCAATGTGTCACTGTGTTACAAAGTTTTCTTTCTTTTTTTTACTTCCTTTCTGTATGTTGTATTAAAGCTATTAGAAAACACAAGGACAGGGACCCTGGAAATAATGGATTTGTGCTTTTGTGTTTTTTCCAGACAGATATATCTCAACAAATACTGGATGGATTGCCATGATATTCATGTAGATGAATCATGTTGACTTTGGTGTTCCCTTGACTTTTCCTCTAGGACTACCATTAGCTCGACTTTATTTCCTGAACTGTTTCAACAACTATTGGATGGATTGCTGAGAAATTTGGTAAGTACATGCACAGTCATAGCTTTGGTTATCCATTAACTTTCCATCTGGCAACATCATCAAGTCAAAATGTAATTAGTCCAATACTGTCCAATACTCATTTGTCAAATACGAAATACCTACAAAACTAATGAAATGACCTTCACCCTCAGCGGTACTTGCTGTTTTGTGCTAATAAAATGTTAGCATGTTAATGCAGTAAACTAATGGTAAACATTGCACCTGCTAAACATCATAATGTTAGTACTGTCATTATTAACATTGTTATCATGCATGTTAGCTTTTAGCTTTTGTCCTGTCCTAACATTGTTGCTGCTGTATGTGAATGTGGTTGACAAAGCATTAGAAGCACCTTTTATGTAATTCAGTCCAATATTACTACAAAATACAGACTCAAAATCCACAGACCGATACAACATGCAAGCAACTGAAGTAGTCTCAACAAATAAAGAACATTATAAATAAGTTGGTATTTCTTGCAGTGCTATATTGTATGCATTGCATCCCACTGTACAGGCGTCCTATTTTCTAGTCAATCAAGCAACTATGTAGTTTGATTGAATATGAATAAATTCATCCAAGCACAATCTTTGTAGAACACCACAGCAGCCCAGTGTGAAAATAGGAACTGCACAAAAGACACACATCAATTCATACTTTTCACACATGAGCCTTTAGTGTGAAAGGCTCATGTGTGTATCCACTGACCTCTGAGAAAGAGACACGCTGTCTGCGAGCTAAACTTAATGTAGTAGTAATCAATTTTGCATTGCATTAACCCATTTGTGGTGGTGTTTCAAGCACAGACTCTAAGCGTCTGGGATTCCAACCTAATTTGATGACAGAGATGCAAAGACACAACTAATCATAAAGAGTCATTGTTCTAGCAGCAGAGACTATAAATATATGGCCCTAAATTTAATCAGGGCCTAATAGACATGCTGTAAGAGACGCCAGTCAATTCTAACCATCTTAAAGACTAATGAACGCTACAAAATGTCCAATGGCCTTTGAAAAAAAGCAGCTTTTATTCGCTTAATGGAATTAAGAAATATTTTTGCTTCCCAAATAAATTAAACATTCGACTCATTGGCATGGCAGACAGACTTCTTATTTTGGAAGTAAGTCTAATTCTTTAAAGAGTGAGGCCACTGAGACTGAGTTGACTCCCTGTTGAGGCACTGTGGCACCACAATGACTTGGTTTGTTTTTAAATTTACTGGATTTACAGGAAGACGAAGTGTTTTCCTACAAATTCATTTAGCAGGCTTTCAGTTGGACTGACAGTCTAACTAGCAACTGATGTGTGTGGCTCTCAACTTTGAAAGCTTCTTGCATAAATGTTTTTAATAAAGATGACATGGCTTTCTCGCTTTTTAGTTAAATCAAATAAATTTTAATTGCAAATGTAATGCAGTACACCCCAATTTAGTTTTGATCTTAAACTGACTGTCAGGACCATTTACTGTATACTGGAATTTAATGCATATACTACACAGACAGTTGGAAAAAATTTAATATTGAAATACTGGCTTGAAATTGGGATCTACTATTTATGAGAACATACTGTTGTGGAGCCATGAACCCAACGCAGAATACTAAATGGGACAAAAAGATGTTAATAATTTCGACTGAGAATAAAACTTGTCACATGTCTGAGGACATAACTTGTTACAAAGGTTTAGACCTTTACCCTTTGGGATGTTGTGGCTCTTGGGTAGCTTTGCTGCATTAGATTTGCTATTCAATTATTTATCCCTCATCCTTCGAAGCCTGCCACTCCTGTGCATTTTTTTTGTCTCCAAAAGGGTCAGAAATCCCATCAGAGAGACAGACAGCCAGCAGAAGGCTTTTGTTGAGCTGCCTTTTTACTCATCTAAAAGTCTTTGTGGAGCAACCTTTCAATCCTTCTGAAACTTCTAGCAGCAGTGTGATGGCTCTTAGTGTCTACTGTGCATAGCACTTTCTGTGTGTTTTTTTCTGAAGGGGCCTTTTATAACCAAATAAGCCTGTCTCCCTGCCTAAGGGCATCCGACAGTGGTGGATGGGACCTGAGAGGACAAGATGGCTCCACAATACTCAATATTACATGACAGTCAGTGCAGCTGTGTGGCACCACAGCTCACTTTACAGAGAAATTCAACAATGTTACAGTCTCTGATTATGCTGTATGCTGGGTCTTTACAAAAACATAAATACACATAACTGCTAGGTATTATTTCAAACTTTCATGGTGACTAACATGATTCTTAGCAAAAGTACAACAAAATGTTTTTAAATAAAAAATAATTCTGAGTTACAACTACTGACCTGCAGAACAATTTCCAGCCCTCAGGGAGAACACTGATTTGTTTGTGGTGTAAAATTAAATCTGCGCTAATCAATTATTTGATGTTAACAATGGATCAAATGACGTGCAATGTCAAGGGGGTCACTCATAATGATGAACACACAAAAACATGATCACCCGACTCCAAGCTCAATGGAGCATTTTAGGTTCATCTCTGCTTTAAGTCAAATTAGATCAAGAGTCTACAGCCATGCTAGCGGCTCTGTGAAGTAACACTTGAGCCTGCTTGGTTGGGGGTCTGTCTGTATGGGTCAACATAGTAGTCTGTAAAAAGGAAATGGGCATAGCCACTGTGACATCACCCATTGGTTTGTGGACTGTCATTTTGAATCCTCCTGCTATTTTGTCATCTTGGTTTTTTGGAACCGGAAGTGGCCATATTTAGATGAGAGGGTGGAGCTAGCCAGCTTGGTTAGTAAGGTGCATCCCGCAATTCACATTAACTTAAATTAACAGCTGACTCCTCAGAGTCTTTTAGTACAACTGAATACTGAAAAAGACCTTTTTAATTATTTTTAATTAATTAATTAATCACAACACAGTGCTGCTATTGTGTGTCACAAGTTCTGTGTGCCGAATCTATGCCTGCAACTACCTACTAATTAGAGAATTTTATATTTTATATATGACTTTGGAATGTAATTGACTGCTGTGACATGGGCAGAATCCTCTTCTCCACTCACTCTGCATGTGTTAGGCTAGCTAACATTAGCCTCTATGTAAATAAACAATAGCAGAGACAAACTTCTGGTTTGGGAGATCCAGGTTAACCCTAGAAAGCCATCGCCTTAGGTAATCCCCTGACATGACCACAGGATTACTGCGGTCATGTCAGGAGATTGCTGTGGTCCAGCCAGCTACCGTTTGGATTTTGCTGCGTATCTATTCATGCAGCTATGATACCAGTGCTTGGAGTGGCCGAAAAGGATGAAGAAAGACTGCTATGTCAACAGTTATTTCTCACATTTTATATCGTATTTTCTCAGCAAAGTAGTCACTTATAATAATGACCATGACCATGTCACATGACTGTGGAAACCTTTTAAAATTTTTTATTTCAAACTGTCAACAAACATAGTGTCAAAAGAAAACATCATGGCCTATTTCAGAAGATAAAGAAATCTTTCAAATGACTTACAGGTGTATTAAAACGTGCACATGTTTATGTTGTTGGTATTTTAATTTATTTTATTCCTATTTATAATTATTAAGTTCATTATTATTTAATATTTTTAAGTGTTGGCACCAACACTATGGAAAGCTCTTCAAGTACTCCAGGGTCTTAGTTGAAGCGTTTAAAAATCAGCTGAAGACTCATTTATTTAAGCCTGCCTTTGTCTCATCGTGAGCTATATAATGCGTACAATAATGTATGTAATATCCATAAATGGCTTTGTTTTATTGACTTATTACTTTCATGGTTTTATGTTTGTTTGATGCTTATGTTTGATTGCTTGACTATTTTACTGTTGCTGCTTAGTCTATGTATTATTGTAAAGCACCTTGTCACTTGCTCTGTAAAAGGTGCTATATTAAATAAACTTTATTTACTTGCTAACTTGATCACTCGTATTAATTGTACTTTTTATGTAAAGCACTAAAAGCTTAAAATACATAGACATGACATGTGAATGTGTGCTATATACTATCCCATGAGATCATGTTGGATAAGTGTAGTAAGTAATCTTTTACAGAAGTAAGGGAGGCGCTGGGTTTAACTTTCGTCCACTTCTGCTCTTTATTGTCTCTGCATTTTCTCTCCTTAATTTTTAGTTCAACCAGACAGAGAAGAAGGTTTCAGCTTCTTACATCTGACTGGAGCTACAGAATATAAAATGTTCATGCTTAAAAACACTGACAAGCTCATCTATAGAGAGGCCATGTTGTTCACAGATCTTAAAAATTGTGTTTGAGGTAGTAAAAGCTTGCCAGAAGTGAGGAACAGAGAGTGAATTTAGGGGGAAGAGTGAAATCAGTGTGTTGGGTTTAGGGTCAGGAGAGAGGAGTGGAACCTCGAAGTGCACTACGTGATCAGTGATGGTACTATCAATCAACGGGGCATTGAATATCGGACAGGGCCTTTACCATGCTGGTAAATCTGAATTAAGATTGCTTTGGTTCTCCTAATTTCCAGAAAATAAACTAAACGACGAACTGTGGAGAATTTACGATTTAAGAATGTACTGACACAAGTTTAAACATTTATATTAGAATGCACTAGCTCAAGAAGGTAACCTGGTGGGCTTCCAAAGACCTTCTATAAAAACCAGAACAGGCTTCTTGGGACTAGGCTTTTAATTGAAGTTTTACAATAATTGTGATCAAATCAGATGTAAGTAAGGAGGAAGAAGGGCAACAAACATGCAAACAGTCTAATTGTTATGTAGTGACTGATCAAAGGTCTGAAAATTTAGGTAAATTTAGGGGGTTGGTAGATTAAAACACATAAAGTGGGTAGTTTATTCTTTAAAACTATGTAAGTCTCAGTAAATTATCATTAAATATTTGTTTCATTTTATAACAAGTGGGAACCTCCAGGTCTGAAGAGTGAAGCTAATGGGGAAGTGCCTCAAACCTGTATTCTATCTAATGGCCAGTAAAGGGTGACTCCACTGGTTCCTTTTTCCGGTAAGTATTTTATTTTAAGGCTGTTTTTTGCAAGAAAAGCTAGCTGGTTCCACCCTCTCATCCAAATATAGTCACGCCCAGTCTCTGGGTCCAAAAAACAAAGATGGCGACGGCCAAAACGACAAACTCGAGGCTTCAGAACGGTAGTTCATAAACCAATGTGTGACGTCACGCTGACTACTTCCACTTCTTTTGTACAGTCTATGTTTTAGTATTTTATTAGTAAAGTCTGTAGCCTACAATAGATCGTCGAGTGTCTGACTAACGGGGGGAAATATATAGCTGATAGCTGAATGAATATTTTGTTTGAATTTCCTGGCAGTGTGTTTAGGCTAGCAAGACCGCTATATTAATGTTAGCTAAATTGAAGGCAATTCTGTCTTAAAGGGCAATTATCTCTGTGGAGTTTTCTTTGCTAGCACAGTTTAAAGTGCATTTGTGTGTTTGCAGTTGCAGTATGTAAGGTTGCATATGTGACATAAAAATGCTAGTACTCAGATATCAAAGGTTGTCAATAAGCTAACAGGGTTTAAAACAGTGATATTTCATGATTGGAATTTATCATAATTATATACAAAACACAGTTGTGATTTATTTTCAGTCAGTGATTAATATTAGATGATTATTTTAATTTAATATTGTAAAGCTATAGTGCAGTAAGTCTGTCATCACAATGTGAAAGGATAATACTTTTATTTTTGTTTTCTTTTGTAGCTTCAATGTGTGTTTGCCAGTAACATAGCCCCCCCAAGCAAAATCAAAATCAAGTACTTCAGGAACACAACAATTGCCCATGGTAACATCACACACCATCACCCAGAGCTGCTTTCATGCCATCATTTAAAACACAGCCTGTTTTAGGACACAGCAGAGTGGAGTAGATCCAGAAATTAGCACCCAAATGTACTGAATTGAGAAGTGATTTTGAATTGGAAACAATTTTGAATCGATAATCAATTTTGAATTCAATTGTGACCCCAAGAATCGAAATTAACCAATATCTTATTCACCTTTATAGTACTGTTTAACACCAATCTGGGCACCCAGAATTTGTCAACGCTGATTTTCCTTGATAATCCTGAGTTAAATCTGAGTAGGTTAAACTCCCTTTGTAGTACAGGCCTTAGGGATGGGAGAGGTGGTTTTAACTGTGATGGGATTGTTTCTCTGTGGACTGTGTTGGACCATGACTTTAAATTGCCCTTTTTAAACTATGTGTAGTCCTTGGTCCTGCGTGTTCTTTAATGAAGCAATAGGAGAAGGCGTTTTTGGTCAAAATTAATCAGTTTTATTACAAGTAAATGAATAAAACTTCCAGAGCTCTGCATTTTGAGTCTTCCTTTCCCTGACCATCAACAAGCTGGGTCAGTTCATGATGTCTGACTCGCTATCTCTCCCTGACCCAGTATACATCGTCAAGTCATAAAACAAAAGTGTAGGTCAGTGCATGATCGGCCCACGTCCTCTGACCCCAATATTTTGTCCTCCGACCCCACGAATCACCATGCTGTTGCTGGGCAGATTACAAGCGTAGTCCCTGAAACAAGATATCTTGGAGAACAGATCTTTTGTGTTACATTCCAGACCACCACTCACCCATCTGCCTGAACTCCGTGTTGATGAATTCTGGCACTACCATGCACTAATCCAATCTCAGCACTCTCACATGTACCAGATTGCAACACCAAATGGCTTGTATCTGTATGCATGTGTTAGGGCATGTGTGTTTACTTTTATCTTTTGGCTGGTGCATCCCTTGACCTGTTGGCAGTAACTTTATCCTTTGACAGTCAGTGACAGCACCACATAAAGACAGCAGAATTGCAGCAGTATAGGCTGTATGGGTTTAGCTGAAAAGCATGGAAATCACAACCAACTGTAACTTTGGACAGCGTGTCAGTGGTATTTTTGTGGTCAGTGGTCGTGGGGCATTCATTTATTATTACAAATGTAATTTGCTGGGAAAATTTTGTTTGATTTCAGAATACTTTCAAAACATTTTTATAAGATAGAGAACGCAGCTATGCCAAAGGTATATCCTACATCATTGTATCTTTAAGTTCCATCAGATGATAATTGAGGGTAATCACAATGGGTCCCAGTGATGCAAGCATTTTATCAGACCCTAGTGCAAGAGTGGCCAAACTATTTTGACTGTGGGCCATACACAGAAGAATATAAGAAGTTTCTGGCCATATTCTGAAATTTTTAGCATTCACTCACATTCTTCCCTCTTTTCAGCTCCGCCATGTTTAATCAGTTGAGGTAAATGTTTTCATTGACTAATCCATCATTGTAAACAGGGTCTTACTTTTACTTTTTTCACTGCCTGTCACTGCCTGTCACCATGGCAGGCAAGTATTTATTTTAGGGGTGCTATTTGGCAGAGTTTCAGGAGCGGGACCACACATCAATCACGTCATCGCCAGCATTTCCCACACGTCCTGACTCCTCTTCTTCGCTCTCGTAACCTACACCCCCGACCCCACCCGCCTCTTTCTCTGTCCTGCCTCCTGATCTCCTTCTTCCTGTCCATAGGGTTATAAGGGGGGTCTGTCGTACCTGGGTGCTACAGCGGATTTCCCTATTGTAGCTTCCCCACAACGCTTTGAATGTCTATTCAGCAACCGCAAGCCTCGTACATCTTTCTGTTTCGATCATCAATAAATCACTTAATTGTACCTGTTGATCGTGTGGTCCTTGCTAGTGAATCTGGCACTTTTGAAAAGTATGCGCTAAAGGAAAGAATAACATTCAGCTCATTTAGGCATCATTAAATATAAATAATGTTGTCATTCAATGTTTATTACATTTACACACAAACATTACATGCATGTTTGCATGTATAAAGGACTTATGTTTTTTTAGTACATGACAATCATTCCACCTTACTTAACAATCACCAACAGCCAGGCATTTCAAAGGTACCAACAGACGACAAGAAACACAACTAGAAGTTCACAGTGTTTTATACAGTACACTAATTCAAAACCCTCAGTTCAACCACCAATGAATTCATTCAGTTCCTCAGTTCAAATCTCCACAAGAGTCTAGATCTCAACAAAAACTTATGGAAGTGTAATACATTCATTTGAGAGAAAAAAAGTTTGCTCTGTTTTTCTTTAACAAGATAATTATCAGAAATGTGTATTTACAACAAAATGTATGTTGTAGTAGTAGTCATAATCTTTTAAATCTTGAAACACACTGATCCAGAACTGTGCATGCTGCTTCCTTAAAAATAGATCCACATAACAGTTCTCTGTCTAAAGGTCTGATCAAAGTCCCATTCCTTGATGACGCCTTATCAAGCTGTTGGCTTTAGCTACCCCTGCTATATAAGGAACTTGGATACAGTAAGATCACAGATACAGGAGGTTAAAATTAGGTTTCTCTGTAAATTGCCTGAGCTCCTGGGTAATTACAGGATGATAAGCTTATTGAACTGAAAGGACCTCAGTGCTGAGTGGTTGTCCCCAAGATTCTGAATTTTGAACGTTCTTGGTCTCTTGAATATCTGTCCTATGATGACCCTTCTGAACTTTGCTCCACAATTCATGCTGTATCTGTGCTCTAGGGATTAGCCATTGGTGACCTTGCACACACCCACGCAACCTTATCTTAAGACCAGGGTTCAAAATATTGCTGTGGCCATCCATGAGTGGGGGTGCATGTTCATAATTGTCATGGGATAGTAAGTAACACAAACCATTGCCTGTCCACTGTGTGCTGATATTTTTATTGTTTCTCAGCCGAGAGCAAGTAAAAACAAACATTGCAACTGTATTTTTAATCTATCTAATCTAAGATTCTAAACATGGTAATTCATTAACATACCTGTTAAAAATCATGGGATCATTGTCACTGATAGCATGTTAGCATTTAGCTTAATCTACTGCTATACGTCCTCACAGAGCTGCTAGTATGGATGGAATTCTTATATACTATATTGTTATCGATCAGAAATAAATCATTAATAACTAAGCATACATTTCAGATAATCTCTCCAGATTGAAATACATTTTGTTGGATTTTAATTGTTTTATGTTACACATTTATGTCACAACATTACACAAGTCCTAATATAGGCCTACAAGCAGTAACAAGCCTACAAGGCTTGGGAGTTAAGTGTCTTGCTCAGGGACACATTGGTGGATGTGTCACAGTGGGGGGTTGAACCTGGGTCTGTCACACCAAAGGTATGCGTATCACTGTTATCCCCATGGAACAGTGGTAAATCTAATTGTCATAGACGCAACTGAACTTGTCATTCAGTCGTATCCAGTCACCTACTCTTGGGCTACTCTGCATAAGGCTGTCAATAGCTTAATAGTCATCACAGATTAGTTTGAGCTGTGTGTTTGTGTACGTGTGCAGTTTAATTCTGTATCGCTGGAGTCGGCTTTCCTTTACAGGAGGTTGTGTTGAGTATGTGAAAGTGTTGGGTGTTAAAAGAAGTAGACACACTGGCAGTGACAGCGTGGACAGCTCAAAGGCTCCAGCATGTCTTCCTACCTTCAGTCTCACCTTAATCCAAACTGATAAGACAACACATTCTAGCAATGCAGATTCAGTGACTTGAGAGCTGCCCCCATCGCCAGTAGGGAATTAGGAATGTGATGAGTCATCTGTTTCTTTTCACTTCAGCCCTCTGTGTTTTTGCATCTGTGAGCATCTGTGTGTTTGTGCACATACCCTGATTTGGCATGAACACAATGACAGAACAGTTAATGACAAACAGCAGCATCAAGATCAGACACCCTCATCTTATCAAATGAGTTCCTTTCTACAAACATTTATTAAACAAGGACTGGTGTCTGTATTTGTCTCATTCTTGACTCTGTCTCTTAGACATGTGTGATTTATATGTTTACATCTGAGAATCTGGCTATATTACATTTAGAATTGTGTGTATATTCCTCTTTTTTTCTTTTCCATAAAGAAAAAGGACCCTATTTGAATCATGAAAGCCCAATGACTCAAAATCTCAAAGTGGTCTTGGACACATAAAATACCAAGTTACAGCCGACTGCTTGTAAGGTTTTATTTACATATCTGTCCTGCTGCCTTCAGATGGCTGCAGGGATTAAATGAATTGAAGGAGAAGCTTTTCTTACAGTATAAAGCAGCTACGGACAACAGAAACTAAGAATCACTCCTATTCATTTATCGATAAATGCAGACTGATTTACTGACATTCCTGCTTAACCACATTAAAGTGTTTCGATGCAGATTTAAATACTTCTACTGAAGTATAACAATTGTTTAAGTTTAAGAATTATTACTTAGTATTTTATTTGCTCTTTGCAACTCCAACTTGTACCACGCAGATGGACAAAGTGCATTTCAAGGTCAGGAAAATGAAGATCTGTCAAGAGTGCTGATTGAGCTGCTCGTTGCACTGCCACAAACATAAGGCCCCAAAAGGGAAACTTTATTTTGTTGCAATTTAAGTGAATTGAAGACAGCATACTTCATTTTAGTGTTCCATTTTGTTTTGTGTTTGCATCACTCTGTCAGCAAAAAGAATGCCACAACTACATGTAAACCTAATTATGATATAGTGTGAGTGAGTCTTAATGCTACACAAGAACCATAGCTGACATAATCTAAAATGGCACATTGATGCCAACTGTGACTTCTTAAATAATGCTATGAAACAATGAGTCTAATTTAGACTAAATAAGAGTTGTTAAAGCAGAACATTTTAATTTGCTGATGATCAGCCAAGTCAACTTGATTCCTGGCCATATGAAAACTTTATTGTAAGGTATTAAGACTGTGACAACAGTGCTGACAGGGTCATAGCATGCTCCTTAGTCACTCATTTCAGCCACACACTCTCATCCCCAGCTCCCTACATTACTCTGTCCTTATATCTGTCCTGCCTCTCAAGCCAGCTTCTTTCCCTCCCCAGAACTGCCTTTCTCAAGGGGCCTTTCTGAAAGTGCTTGCTTCTCCCTCTCCCAACCTACTTCCACTCCGTTTGCGCATTTATGCGGAGGGTCTGCCACCTGAAACCAACAAGGACGGAGTGGTAGTAGGTTGTTAAACCCTCCAGTGAGCACCGATGCCGGCTTGTTGAAGGTGTGTAACACCCTTTGCTGCACAATGGGACCTTTCTTTCAAATGTGAGTTCTGTGTGTCCATTAACATGTAGGATTTTTAACTACACAAACATTTCATATCACCATTCACAGGTTAACAACGTATCCCAAAGGTTATATTGTGTTTAATATAAAAATAACTTTTATTGAATCGTATTAATCTCAAACGTCTTCAGCCAAAACAAAATAGCCTACGTTAAACGAAAGAATAATAGAACAGGGAAAAACTAGATACACAGGGGAGTCACATAGCAAGCAACAAAGACATTAAAAATAAAAAGTTAGCCTAAGTCTTTATACATTTTAAATGTTTTAAATTCTTCAGAATAGGCTTTATAATGATTCAATATAGGCAAATGTATGATTTAATTTGAAATGTTGTATTTGTGAATGTAATATTTTTCAGTTCAAAGCAGTCTGAGCAGAATTCAGCTTGCTTGCTGTAAAGCCTGAAATCAAAGTAAGTTAGATAAGAATGACCCAAATATCTGATAAAGGTCAAAAAACAGATTCACTTTGCCAGTTAACATGTAGGATTTTTAAATTCCAAAACTACACTAACATCACCATCCAGGAGTTATTAGAGGCTATTAACTCATTTGCATTGGGAAAATCGCCTGGCATTGATGGTATTCCAATTGAAATTTATAAAACTTTTTTTTTAGAAGTAAAGAAACCTTTGTTGACCTCATTTAATTATTCATTTCAGAAAGGAATACTATCTAATTCCCAAAGAGAAGGAGTTATATCATTACTCTTGAAACAAAACCCAGATGGTAAATTTAAAGATCCTAGGCATTTAAGAAATTGGAGGCCTTTGACCTTGCTCTGTTGTGACACTAGAATTCTTTCCAAATGCATTGCATTAAGAATGAAAAAAGGAATTGATAGTATTATAGGGAATGAGCAAGTAGGGTTTATAAAAGGAAGATTTATTGGTGACAATTTGAGACAGATACTTGACACTGTAGATTTCTATAAAAATACTCAAC
>NC_060172.1:26705768-26727559 GCF_021292245.1 Micropterus dolomieu
GAAAGAATAATAGAACAGGGAAAAACTAGATACACAGGGGAGTCACATAGCAAGCAACAAAGACATTAAAAATAAAAAGTTAGCATAAGTCTTTATACATTTTAAATGTTTTAAATTCTTCAGAATAGGCTTTATAATGATTCAATATAGGCAAATGTATGATTTAATTTGAAATGTTGTATTTGTGAATGTAATATTTTTCAGTTCAAAGCAGTCTGAGCAGAATTCAGCTTGCTTGCTGTAAAGCCTGAAATCAAAGTAAGTTAGATAAGAATGACCCAAAACTCTGATAAAGGTCAAAAAACAGATTCACTTTGCCAGTTAACATGTAGGATTTTAACAAAAAAAAAAATTAAAAAAAAACATCACCATCCACAGGTTAACAACGTAGCCCAAAAGTTATATTGTTTTTAATAAAAAAAATGCTCTTGTCTGATAGACAATACAACTGTTGTTTTTATTGAATCGTATCCATCTTACGGAAATCTTTAGCCAAAACAAAATAGCTTACTTTAAACGACAGAATAATAGGACATGACACAACTAGATACACAGGGGGATCATGTAACAAGCAACAAAGACATTAAAGAAAAATAGTTAAGTCATTTGACCTTATTTTTTAAATTATTCAGACTATATAATGCTTCAATATGTTTGATATATTTTGGTTCAAATATTTAGGCTTTTCTTTCACAATGAATATCAATCTTTTCATAAAAGAATATATTTATTTTTCGTAAATATCTAAAGTAAAGAAATTTTTGGAATCTAACCAAAATAATTTGGTTCATAAACAAACACACAATAAATGACAAATGCTTTCAGTTTCATAATTGAAAAAAAAAACACTTTTCCTCAACATCATACCTGAATCTTAATACAACTGTTGTTTATTTGATACACGTATTATAGCAGTGAGTGCAGTGGTAATGTCAGATCCTATTAATGCTGGGGAGAGGGCAGTTCCTTTTGAAAGTTGGCCGCTGTATTTATACTCTACGCGGGTTAGGGAGCTCGATTTGGCTGTGAGGGTGACTCAAACCAGAGTTCACTCCATGTGGAAGTGGAAGTGGCGAGGGTTTACTTTCGAAAAGGCCCAAGTTGTCCACCACGTCCTTTGGCTTTCCCTCCTTTCCCTCACCTGACCCAACTGCCCCATCCATCTACACACCTACCCACTTTTCTCATCGGCCCTGCAGTTACATGTCCTACTCCACCCACTCCTGACCTGAAACTCATCAGCCACTGACAAATTTGTTGCTAAACGTGTTGATGGTTACCTGGACCAGTATCTGTTGCAATAAATCATTGAACTTTGTATGCCTTTTCTTTCTGAATTTGGGTCCAATCCCCGCTTTAGCAAACCCACCGCAACAGGGAGAGAAAAGTAGGGCAGGGAAGTCTTAATTGAATTTATCTTGGGTGGGCAGGATAACACTTCTCACCTGTGGTTCATAGTGATTACTGTCTGTGGTGTTATAATCCAGGTTTTAAAGGTTTGATCAAGGTAAGAGCCTTTAATCCATAGGTCAGATGGAGGTCAGAAAGCTGTGAGCCCCTATAAGGACAGCCAGATTATCCATGGTTGCATGTTAACAAAACTGCTTTTACAAATAGCATAGGGCCTACTCCCCTCACACACCATAAACTTCTTAGCAAGTCACCTTTGCTAGTTAATTATTGTGTCAGACAATTCACCATGAAATATCCTTAGTTTTCACAGCTATACTACTATATATGCCTATACTACCAGTATTTACAGATGTACCAAACTTTAATGGCTCACCCTAGTTCTTGCCTCAATTCACCAACAACAAAACATGCATCATGATCAAACGTTCTCCCAGACACTGGTATGTAACTAATGACCATCCTTATATTTGAACCTCTTTTGACCTTAAACCTGACCCTGATGCATGTGATGTATAGATGTTACAAGCACACAACTGCAGGGCTTAAATACAGCCAAGTAAATTAACCTCAATAACCTTTTAAATCCAGCTTCAAAATGAGAATGCACCATCCTAGAAACACACTTTTCACTCTACAAAGAAATGCTCAACAATATCATTTGTTTAAAATTGTCCTAGACAGACATACAGAACAGTGTGTTCTCCCTGTAGACATTATCATTATCATTATTTGACATAAAAACCTTTATAACTTTTATTGGAAAATTATAATGCTATGTGGAATTACATTTTCAAGTTTACATTATTGTTTATATTATATAGTTCCCTATTGGCTTCTATACATCTATATCTTGTTTATTTCACTTAAAAACCATCAGCTTATGGCATCAGTTGTCTGTGAGGAATCAATATTCCCAATTATACATGCAGAAATGTCCTTTATGGGTTTTGTCATTTTTCCAGCTGTCCTTACCCTATTTAGTTATTTATTTGTCATGACTACTAAACGCCACTAGAGAATCCAAATGATTATCGAAATATGTGTTAGTCCATGCACACATTCTTAACCATGATTAAAAGCTACCATGTGTAAGAATCTCCACCTGTTGAATTCATACTCTAAAAAATGAAGACCAGCATAGGGGGCAGCATCACACATATCACACATCAGGTCATAACTGCTGCTAACAGCCATTAGTTAACTCACTTAGCCGTACAGCTAACTTAGCAGGATGCACACACTCCAACACATGCTTTATTGCTTGCATGTTTCATGCTTCATAATGATTTTGGTAAAAAAAAAACATTCAACCAATATGGGAATCAAACACATAACCCTTAGATTAAGAGTTGTGTTCTCTACCAACTAAGGTAACCAGGGACACTGACAATCACTCTTAAATGATCCTAAAAAAATGACCCAATGCCAAATTTACTTGCTCCTGTACTAGAATGGTTTTGTTATCTTGAGATCACAAGAAATGTATCCTGTTGTCATGGGAAAACAACATTTGTTATCTCTTGTTCTCCCCTTATCACGGGATAACGGAGTCAATAAAATGTATGAATGTATGGCTGCTTAGGGCCAGAGGTAAGCATCAACAAACTCCGTTGTGCTGGTATGAACAAGACATTGGTGGCAGAGAAAGTGATGACTCAGTAGAGTGCAGATCAACGTCCTGTGTTTCTGGGGGCATATGTGGGAAACAGAAAGTGCAGGGCAGGCTGTGTGTTCAGTGTGAATGCATGGAAGTAGTGGAATGAAGGGCAGAACTTTTTTGTACAACATAGAATATGTTTTCTAATATACATTTTGTTGTAACACACCACACAATATAAAACACCTTTCTTACGCGTGGTGATGATAACAAATATTAAAAAAGATTACAATGTCCATCCATCCATCCATCGTCAACCGCTTATCCTGTGTACAGGGTCGCGGGGAAAGATTACAATGTAACATATAAGAAATGTTAAGATCCTTCTTGGACGTAAGTTAGAAATTAAATTCACTCTGACACTTTCTCAGATTATGTTTACTGTGCTGCACTGGGCAGAAAAGAGTGACTTTTAACTGCAGGCAATTAGGTTGAGTGTCCCTGTTTTTGTCCATGATCAAAAGTGAATATGTGAGTGGACTGAGATATGCGGAGGACAGAAAGAGATTGTGGAAGGTGGTGCTGGACTTTGTGAACAAGCCATGAAGCAGAAAGGGAAGGTGATGACTGTATTAAGGGTGAAGGTGCCATCTGTCTTAAAGAGTCACTCTTGTCTGTTCATAAGTGCACATTGTGGAAGAGCCCTGTGTAACGGGGAAGGTTCATGTGATCACAGACTATCCAGTCTGGAGGAGTCTTTGTGGAGCCAGACCTCATGGCCTACCACAAAGGGAGGCCATTGTGTTGCCCTATTCTGCAACTATTCAGCTATCAGCTAATGATTTGTCACAAAATGCCACACCAGTGCTACAAAGCAGGATCAAAAAGGCAAAGTTTAACAACAGGAAACTTTAATGTTTTTAATAATGGAAGGATGACCATAAGTCTGGAAAAGTTTGAGTCTATTATGTAACAAGAGTGAAATATGAAAATAGTATTTGATCCCGATCCTGTCTTCCTTCTATGAGTCAGAGCATGGGGAGAAAACGAGGGCATGTCATCTACCATTATCAGTCTTTCTCCTCTCACACTTACTCTAGAGCCTCCCAAGAGTAGTGCAGAGAGCAAGCCATTAAAGGCCTGTTGAAACACTACAGATACTGTCAGAATGAGACAGGAGACCTGGAACGAAAAGTTAAACAGGCTCCACCAAAGACAGTGACACGCTCACATTTACAGCTTCACTGCACCATACTAAGAGTGTGATGGTCCCAGATGAACATCAGTCTAATTTAATTATCAAAATTTCATGGGACACTCTTAGGGGAGAGGTTGGAAGCTACACGTAAATGTTTGTAGTATAGGTTATAGAGACGGAAGCAGAACAGAAGAGGTGGGTGACAAATTAAATAAAAAGATAACATAAAGCATCATACTAAGGCATTGGGCCACCACAACTCGCCAGAACAGCTTGAGTTTCAGGTCTGTGACACCTCGTGCCCTCTATGGACACATTTGTTTCTCCACTCATTTATTCAGTTTTCCTTAATCACAATTTGTCATGAGTCTCTATCTGCTTGACTGTCCCAGTAAACATGGTTTAAGTGATAAATACATTTAATACATAGTGAAATATAGTAATTGAAAAACTGTTGATACAACCAATTATGTGACTTCTACATGTACATCTAAAACCTATACAGTACATGAACTCTAGATTGTGACGGCCCCAGGTTTGGGCCCTCTCTTGTTGTTCGTATCATGCTGTGTTTTGTCCCTTTAATCTAGGTAATTGGTGGGTGGAGTTGATACCTGGTGTGAGATGCAACACACCTGGGGCGAGTTCAATCTCAAAACGTTTTGCACCGGTTTGCAACGTTTTCAGATTGAACTGCATGTTTCCTTGAAACTTTGCGCAACGTTCTGCAACGGGCTTCGGGGTATGTTTTCTCCCGTTTGCTGGGCGTGTCTCATGTGTTACCCAATCAACTGCAACAAGTTTGTAAACACAACGGCGCTAAAAAGCCAGGAAAATGCAGCGCACTTGCGTACACAACAGGGTGTTCAGGGGACCACAGTTTAAAACGTTTTGCTACGTTTTGTCTGCGCTGAACTCGCCCCTGAACAGGCAGGGCTCAGGTGGCTATAAAGGAGCCTGCTTGATGATTTGACTCTCTCTTCTCCTGGCCTGCCGACTGATTCTGTTTTGTTTAGTTCTTTGTGTTCTACACACATACACTGCATACATACTGATCTGACAGACACCTACAATTGTATATTTTGCTTAATTTATCTATTAAAAGAGCTATTATTTTCAGAGTGTGTGGTTTCCCGCTCTTGTCACTTACTGCTGAGCCAGGTTGTGACCATAGACTGTATATAAAAAGGTTGTAACAAGATCTATGCCAGTATCACTGGCTGAAGAACCTAACATGGTGGGGGAAACCGGAGCACCTGGTGGAAACCTACGTAGACTCAGGGAGACCATGCAAACTCCACTGGGTCACCATGCCACGCCATTGCCATGAACTGTTAGACTTTCGTAGTCTATAGGATGAATCCTATTGATTTTGGTGGTCCTCAGAACCTCTAGCACCACCATGATGTGATTTTGAGCGAAATGTCTCAATAATTATACAATGGATGGGAATTTGGTCCACACATTCATGTCCCCCTCAGGGGATAATTGATCACTGACTTTTCTTCAAGCACTATTGTCAGTTAAAACATTTAATTTGTTCAATACTCTGGTTTATGATCAAATATCTGCAAAACTAATTCCATTCCACCAGCCTCAGTGTGTTTTGTTTGGTGCTGATTAGCTAAATGAGCATGCATGTTGCTAACATTAGCATTTAGCTCAAAGTACTGCTGTACCTAAAAATATAGCACACATCACAGAGTTGCTGGCTTATACTCACAGAGTCACCAAAGCCTTACAAATGAAAAAGGTCAAAACGCTCCACTGGCTTATGTACAGTGACAGACTGTCTGCAGTAAAAGGGGAATGTTGCATGTTAGGCAGGTCAGCAGATGCTGGGCTGACAGTCAATAAAATATTCAAGTCCAGACACTGCTATCATGGATCTGGTGTCTCAGAAACAGGCCGTTAAGGAAAAGAAATATGTTCTTAAAGTGCAGTATATGTCCCATGGACATCCCATCACAAGAAAATATTACCTGGGATGTTTTTCATTCACCTGTAGGCTATGTGAATCAGGTTTTAAAGCCCACCTTACTGCAGGCATAGAAATGCTGAGATACAGTTTCCGTGGCTCCAGCCTCACATACTTTGAGGTGCGTTTCCGGTAAGTCCTTGAGGGTTTAGAGCTTACCCTATGTCAAATCGCATGAAGGCTCTCTTGCAGACTTTTTGAGACCTTTATGCACACTTTCTGTAAGTCCGCATCTCTGCAGACTTTCCCTGAGGGAATTACCCACAGTTCATAGCGTTGGGACGTTAGTCTGCACTAACCACACAGGGTTAAAAGGAGAAGTCACTGTTTAAAAATTTTTAAACAATTTATTTAGGCCTACCTCCAACTCTCTCTGCATAACAGACAAGCCTTCAGCCCGCATATCCCAATCCATGCTGTCACCTACACTCTTGTCATTTCTCATTCCCATGTCGCATGTGTTTTCGTGACAGAAAGTAGTTTAGAGACCAGACAGAGTCATCTGTGATTTCTCCTGGTGAAAGGTCTTGTAATGTGTGACCGCCTACTATCAATGTGCAAACCACAACGGCTTCAAGATTCCCAAAAACAAGACAGGTAGTTGTTTGGCGTGAACAACGCAGCGATCTGATGACGTTGAAAGTCTTGTATGTGCATGGCGATACCATAGTCAGTTTTGCTCAGTTGTCATTGAACTGTGGTTGTTAACTTTCTATGTTTCTGAGCACTTTCTGGACTTGTCTTCAATGTTGGCTTAAAAGTTGAGCTTGACATGTCATTTCTGACCTTGGGTACAGCAGATGACAAAACAATCTCAACTCAAGATCCACTTAGTTGCTTTTTGAAAAAAGAAAATAATTTATTTCATGCGTCCTTGAGCAAAAAAAAGAATGCATGTCTATTGTAAATGATTAACAAAACACTGTGTGCAACAAGAAATTGAAGAGGATAGTTAGTGTAGAGCAGGGGGTTTTCAAAGTCTGAGACGGTAGGGCTCCTGTCAGACAAAGCTTGGGAAAATGCGCCTCCCCACCCTCCCTTATTTTACTTGCTTAATTCCTGAATGCCTATGTTATTTGATGCCAATACACTCATGTGTTGAGCCATGATAGCCTAATATTGCTGTTTGACGTCACTTCAACTCAGTCTCCATCTAAAACACAAGAGGCTAAGACATGTTTTAGTTCCTGACTCTGGGAGTCAATAAATCCCCAAAACTACTAATTCTGTGAACTCTCTCTAGAAGCAGATCACATACATTTAGGATTTTCTATGTGATCTCCTGTTGATAACTAATGAAATAACTAATGTAATATTTTTTCACCTGAATTCACTGAGCCTCCCCTGAAACTGTTTGGAGCCCACCTGGGGAGGCCTGCCTCCCACTTTGAAAACCTCTGGTGTAGGGACAACTGTTCATTCCTTTTACATTGTCGCCATCTACTGGAACATAACGTTATTGTTAAACTTACAAAGCATTACCTCTGCATTCAAGCTGCACAGTAACTGACGGCAATATAAAAGCGATTCTATTCACAAAGTTGATCAAAAAGTTACTTTACGAAAGAGAAACACGCTGAGGTCATTAATCGTAGTCACAATAACAGTTCCACACACTGGACTGGATATTGTTGTGATGACACAGACACCGTACCAGACATGACTGCACCAATTGGAAAATGAGAACTTTATTACAACACACAGACACTGTATATCCAGTCACTTTCAAAGCATGTAACAAGCACAGTTAGTCGTGAAAACTGGTCGAGGTGGATATGAAGCCAGATGCAAAAACAAACCACATGCGCATTGACATCCATTACCTCTGGACACTTCACAACATATGGATAAGATCCGAGCATGCCAGACTCCTGAAAAACCCAATAACTTTGCATAATAATGTACTGTACAAACTTCTATTGCATATTGACACACTGTACAAAACCAACAAACTGCTATGTAATATAACTGAAAAACATCAACCGGGTTCAGTGTGCTACAGTGAGAATGCTAAAATGATAGTGGTGTAGAACTGAAGGTACATGATACATGGTTGAGGCTGCCACAGCCTTACTTAGAGATTTTCACCTGTTTGAGTCCCACATATGTGAAAAGCACCTCTGACTTGTTTGTGCTAAGGCAAACATGACACATTTATGTAAAATTAAAAAAAAGGCAAACAAATCAGCTAGAACAGTAACTGAGCTGCCATATTAATAAAAGTTAAGAGCTTCGATCACGGTTATTCACTGTATATACACCATGTATCGGGCACTTCCTGTATTTAACATACGTACCTAAGGTATAAGATCAGAACAAAATTTAAGATCAACGAGGAAGACCTCTTAAAATGGTGTTAGTGCCTACACTTAAAAAAGAAATGGACGTCCTACAAACACAAAGATTCAAGCCAGGGTCAAGCACACTCCAGGTACCATCTAAAGGGTTGGTTCATTAAAACACAGATCTACATGGATGGAAACCCCAAGGGTAAGTGAAAGAATATGTTCTATATTTTTTGTCTTGATTTGGGTGAATTGACCCTTTTACATCTCCTCACAAGCTATGCACAAGATACACCAGTTAGCAGAGTAGCGAATGGGACCAGTACACACTTAGCCACTGGTAAAGACACAAAACAAATAATATAGATTTAAAGTAAACTCTCATAATGACCTCAGATCAGTGCTTGTCAAATGGTGTCTATTGTTACGTACCCTGCAGTTTTATCACTATCAGGGGCAACTACTGCATCTGAATAATACACCTTCAGAAGTTGAAACTCAGAATCTAATGTCGTCAGATGACAACTAACCAACAATACGCCTCAACACCATGAAACAGTAAAATAACCATCAAACAATGGCATAGTAACACACTTCATCTAAGAGGAAAGACTGCAAACAACTGGTCTGAGGTATTAACCCCGATCAAGGAAAAATGGCCATGTCATGGCATTCACCAAGTCAAAACGTCTAAAATAGTTAATTCTTTGCATGTGACACAATTCTGGTGAACTGATGTTTACCTCAGATTGTAGTGATCTATCTTCTTGAAAATACTTCTTTTGGATATACTATACATATTTTTAAGTATTAAAATAGATTGTGTAGATTCTAATGGATCTAAAATTTGTAATTTCCGCAAACACTAAAATTTAAAAAGGAGGGGGCAAGAAAGAAGAGCAAGACTAAAAGGTCAAGACAGCAACACATTTACAATCTCAGTTTTCTCACATATTTACAAAAACAAAAGACTCTGTATAAAAAGTATACATCTAGGTATCGTCCTGTGGCACACCTGATAGATGAGTAAAGATGACATGATGCAGATTATCCTAGTCTCAGGACACTGCTCCTTTGAGACAACATTCAGCACACGCACAAGGCAGAGTTGCGGTGCGGTGGCAGGATACTGTGTTCCTCAGAGGAGCTTATTTCTCTCTTTTGAGCACAAGTTTGACCATCGTTTGGTTGTTCATTTTGTACATAGCTGTGAGGCATCTTCTGGGGGACGCTGCTGTTGGAGGACCTGCCAAGGCGACGGTGAGCACCTCTGAGTTCAGGGGGGGTGTGCGGAGAGCGGCGAGGCCTTTTTAACGGAGGAGCAGAAGTAGCACAGTCCATTTGGGTTGTCGAGTCTTGCTTTTCAAAAACACTCACACAACCATCTGAGGGGGGCAGCGTGGCCCGCACAGAGATGACGTCAGGTAAGAGCTGTGCAGTGGCACAGAAGGCTGCCTCATACAGCCCAAATGCCTGCTCCAGTGTTGTGGAACTGTCTTTGAATGGGGAGGATGCATTCACTGCATCGCTCCGCTGAAATTAAACAAATCAAAACATATAATTAAAATTAAAAGTTAATAATGAATCATTCAGTCCAATTACTGATGTAAATAATATACATTTATTAATTCATAAATATACAGGTAAATTCAAATTCTGTTTAGTTTTTCTGTCAAGAAAAAAAAGAACTTTGAAACACAAGTTGCCATTTGTCAATCTAAAATTAAAATGAGACAAACAGATAATGCTGTTACAAATGGACAAAGACTAAAATCATGGAAATAAACAATAGTTTGAAACAATACTGGATTATGTGTTCTTGTGGTTGAGCATGAGGTGTGCTGCATGATCAAGTAAAAATGTGGATTGTAGAGAATGTAGGAATTAAATACAGATCTGTAAGTTTCAACTGAAAGACTGCTGAAGCTGGGTAATATGGGAGGCAGGTCTTTTATCTATTCACTTTAAATAAAATATATATAAATGGTCAGTTTATAATTATTACTGAGGCAAAATAGGTAAAATATGAAAATCTAACCGTCACCTTCTCCTTCCAATGAAAATCCCTCACCTCTTAGAAGAGTATAGAAAGCACATACCTATTCGATTGAGGAACACAGTAATATATGAAAAGCAAATCATGAAAAATGTTACTGTCTTCTCACTTGATACATATTGTCTCTGACTATAAGTAACTATGAGTGTGATATCCAGTACACTGTGATTAGTGTTGGCACTGTGAATTGTCTTTTCAAAATGTCTCAGTATCTTTGCATCTGGTTTTGTTCTGTTTCTTGTAATACAAAAAAGGACCAACCTGAAACAAAACTGCACTGGAGACACATGCTCTTGGGAAATGGCACAAACCTTTATTTAATAAGCCAGCAACTTCCCTGTCTCCCTCTATTGGCTACAATGGGAAGAAGGTTCAAGGTGGCTCTGATGATTGTTTACCATCTTTACCTAACAAACCAATTCAGAAAACACTGAATTACTCAGCGTTTTCTGAATTGGTTACCTCACTTTCATGAATGACTTTAGTAAATACTAGGCAACACAATTAAAGAAATAGGTGATCTACAACTCTCTTATAACAGTACAACATCAATACCACTGTAACCAATGCTCCCAATCAGGTAGGACTAACCAGCTGTAAAGAAAGTTTGTCATTTTTATATCCAAATCAATTTCTACCACCAGCTTCAACAAGACAAACCTGGCTATTCAAGCAATAGATCAATTAAATCATTGGGGGGTCATGTTGCTGACACTGTGATACATTTTTATAACTGAGCAGTCACCTCACTACCACTCCAGGCATGGCCATCCCTCATGTTCTTCTCCATATATCTCATCTTCTTCATAAAACATGTCATCCTCATGCTCCGCCTGTTGGCCCCGAAAACAAAGAGTGATTCGTTGAAGCCATTGCTGCACTGACAGAACCTGCTATGACCTTAAGTCAACAGCCATGTTTGACTACAAGCCTTCATTATTTTAACTGGTGAATGTATTACACAAAATGACAATAAAAAAATGGACTGGAATATATAAAAGGACAACACAGTGAGAGGCAAACAACAAACAAACACACACAAATATTTAGTATATTTCATCCATTGTCAGGGTGGTCCTGAGGTACTTTCACTTGCAGTGACCAACTCTGTATATTAAAAAAAAAGTATCTGTTATTTGCCTGTCTGACTTACATGGTTCATCCTAATGACATATTACAAAATGAGGATGCAACAAAGCACTGACCTTTGGGACCTCACATGTGTTATAAGTAGTTCCTGGGTATGGAACATGGTCAATTCCTGTAGCCATGTCAACAACAATCTCATCTCGATGCATAGGGATAGGCGGGCCCCCGTGCTCCTGTAGGGCCAAGACAATGACTGTCGTGTTGTCTGCACGGAGCATCCGCTCTTTCCAAAACAGTAGGGCTGTGCATCCCAGCCGGCGGGCGCAAGACATTCCCTTTGGTCCCTGGAAGTCAAAAAGAAGTAGCAGAAGGAGAAATAATATGAAGGATTGCACAAAATCATTTTGATATCACAATCCTGTAAATGGCAACACTTCCGGGCTCCAAACTGATATGAAAATCAAAGCTAAATAATCACATTCTGATCAATACTGATGACTTTTTTTATTCTGTCAAAGTTATAAATCTAAAAATCACTTTCGGCACTAGATGATTCATTTTGACTTCTCAAAAAAGCTGGTGCGGTGTACTTGTTACAGAATTACGTACCACCATTTTGTCGTGGCTGTAACACATGTTGACAGCATTCTTGGGTGGCATCATATTCCATAGTCCATCACTGCCGAGGATGATGTAGCGATGCCGTTTAGGGTCAAGGGTCATCACGGTGGTATCAGGCTCCGGAGAAACCACAAACTCCCCACTATAGAAATCGTAGCTCCACAGGTCACCTTTCAGGAGATACGAAAATATGATTACTTTGGGAGTAATTACAAATTACCATTTACCATACAGTATACGTTTACAGACACTAACAAACAGGGTGTCATCTTTACCAAGGGATCGGGCCACAGCCAGGAAGGGGATCTGGTCAATGACTGTACTCCTCCTCACCGGGCCGTTGTGGGTCAGTCTGGGCCTCTTCCACACAACACGGTTCACCCCAGATTTCTTCATTACACTACAGGCACAAGAATAGCACAACACACATCAGTACAAAGGCTCAACAGGAAAAGCACAGCAATGTTGAAACGCCCTGCTCACCAACTCACCTGCCACCCAGTCGTTCAATCCTTTCTTTTTCTTTGGGAAGCTCAGGTTTATGGTCTTGTGTCACTTCGAGGGCCTGGAGTGTGATATCAGAGTCATTTTCTTTCACTCCAACCACTACTGCTGAATCCCCTACATGGGCAACATACATGTGAACTCCACGGATCACAATCACGCTGGCCGTGGTGCCTGACGTACTGGGCAGGCCAGTGATAGTCTTTGGCCACTCCGCTGTAAGGGAAACAGATAAATAAAAAAGTTAATTGATTAATGCTACTCACTGATCAAATATGGTCAACGTTTGTAAGGGAAACACTGTTGGCAGAATCAGTAAAGGCTATAACACAATGCCAAACTGTTGTTAAAATAGAACCAGTTCTATTTTACAGCAATAAATTGCAACATACAGGCTACTGAAGACTACGTGAGTAAGGCTTATAGAGTTTAGTGGTAAATGATTTGAGTACCACTTTTGTTAAAAGTAACACTGGTATGAACTTAGTGAAGAGGGCACACTGAAGGTAAACAGACAGTAAGTAAGGTAGAAATATCTTACTGGACTTATGTCTGATTTCCACTCTGGTTTTATCTAACCCAAGTCAGGTCTTTAAAAGTCTACCACAAGATACTGGATATTAGCAGAACACATGTAAACAAACATTAAACAGTAAACTTTACTTAGCCTATGACGTTAAGTGTAACCACAGGGAATTGTTTGGTTCTTTGGTTCTCTGCATCTGCACGCTACTAAATTATACCAAAGCGTCAACATCAACAGGAGGTCATTAAAAGTAAAACAATTGTTGATGTATTTGTATTTTTTAACCCCATAGCGGTTTAGACCCAGTCACAGAAAGAAAGCAAGCCAACTCTATCGCTATCACATAAATAAAAGCAGGATTAAATAGGTTTAACTCATAATACCACAGAAACACATCACTGCAATTTAGTCACATGCTGCTGAGGCTTGTTTATAGACATGGCTTCACCTCAGGCTTAAATAGTGTTACATTCTCTTAGTATATCTTAGTATTCTCTCCAAAATGACCCTTTTGACTTTGTTGTTTTGTCCATTTTTACTTTAATATGTAATACTTCATCCAGTATGTCTGCTATGTTCTTCTCTGTGGTTGTGGACATCACAGTTTTCTCTTGATCTCTCCGTTTTCTTCTTAATGTATTGATGTGATCTGAGTTTTAAAAGCCACGCATGGGGAGTTCTTAAGCTAGTTTTGAATTACCAGCCTGTTCACGTTAGAACAGAGTTGGCGATACAAAATAGCTAGATTCTGGCTGAGTTTGTTAGGCTTAATGTTCCTCAAGCCACGATCTTCCACAATAATAACATCAGGCTTTCTGCAGAATATCTCATATAAAAAAGGATAATGCATTATGTTCCTGTCAAATTGACAGTGAATTAAAACACACATTCTTCAGCAAAAGCAATGTTAAAACTGAATAGGCCGCCATCATGGTATTACACTGTCAAATGCAGGAGCTGTGATGCAGAAGATAAACACCAACAAATTAAAATTATATAAAAAAAGTTATATTGTGTGGTTTATGTCAACTCTGAAATCTGTGTCATGGTCAGATGACAGCTCGTGTGTTAATCTGTTATGGGGTGGGCCAGTCGGCAGAGGATTGGGCATCATACCAGCTGAGTAGGATTCAGCCTCAGGTGACACAGTTTGCTGCCTAACGTTGCTGAGACAGGCTACATCCACACTGTGGACTGCGTGACAGCACGGATTTAGAGCAATATGTAGCAATAATGTTACATATAAAAATGAATACGTATTTTAAAACTGCAAGCAATCTTAACTTCGGTGACTTACGTAACTCTTTCCACATGGCATGGTGACATGCGATGAACCCTTTCCGAAGAGCAGCACACACTTCACTATGATCCTTCGACCAAAACCCCCGCTGCCTTTTCAATAAATCCCACAGATTCTCTCTTGCGAAGTGTGCTGCTTCTCGGCCCCCATGACCGTCAAATACAGCAAAAAACGCCACAGACTTCCGAGTGTTCACTACGTGCTCTGCGACTTTTTCGTCTGATACCGGCGCACTGTTGTTGTCAGTGTCCTCATTTGATAGACTCTCTACCCACACTGCGGAAGCTGGGCCACAATCAGAAGCAACGTTGTGAGCATGTGTCTCATTTTCAGTCTGTTTGGTAGGCTCACTCTCGGCTTTTCCCTGTCCTCCATGTCTTTGCGACTTTGGATAATCTTCGACTGGCGTCGGCTCGTACTCGATTCTTATCTCGACAACATCCTCCATGTATTTCCTCCCTCCTTGCTCCGAAAATGCACTCATACGAAATACTATTGCCTCGTCCATGACTGTGAACATCTACTAGTAGTTATCTAAGCTAAAAAGGGCACATGTAGTTGCTAACTGTAGCTCGCAAGCTAAATTTTTGAACCGATTTTGCCGCGATTGTATGGCCGACGGCTTCCTTCCTTTTTGTTTATCTTCTCTGAGACGTCCCGCTGTACGTAATGACGCCCTTGTTTTTCCGCCTATCCACTTAGCAACTACGCAAGGCACGCCGAAGGACTGCTGCATTTACTGACGCTCGAATACATTGGAATTACATGTAGGGTCACGTTACAGACCACAAAAAACTGCAAAATAGTCTTGAATGTGGCTCTTTTCATGACTTACTTGATGATATCATTTTAATGTGTCAAAGACAAATCCAAGCAGCTGTCTTGTGTGCTTTTGCATGATGATAAGTCATGATATAACTCTGTAATATCGAATCTTCGAGACACGAGGAGACCTTTGACGCATTTCTTTTTACACATTATGCACAGAATGGCATTACAACATCCAAAGTAAGCAAACGACAAAAGATTTTTCTTTTGTGACCATAGACTGTATATGCTAACTCCTCAATCTACCCATGACTCAGCCCCATTGGGATGGTAAACTTCTTCTGCTACCTTTTCTTTGTGGTGTTATGGCGTTTGGCATCATGATGGTAAACTTGCGTTAATACTTGACAGAGAACAAGTATAAACACTTTGTTTCTTTCTTTAGCAAGACCTTATTTTCTTGCCCTTTGAAATATATTTTAAAGTTAAAATGCAATGTCTGTGTTAGCTTATGTAAAAACTTGAAAGACTTCCATCTTGATTTGCAATTTGGTGTAAGTGTAAGTTAGGCAGTAATGGTGATTGTATATACAGTCTATGAGTAAAACATCTCATCTCAACTGAAAATAACACTTTTTTTAGCACACATAATTAATAAATCCATTGTGTAGCTCAATAGCGTCTGACCTTATGAACATTATTGTGACAACTTGAAATACTGATTGTAACGTTACCCCAAATATATAAATAATCTTTGCAAAGCCAACAAGAGTTTCAGCCTGCTGAATGTAAAAATTCACTCAAAACCACATTAATTCATTCAAATTTGCAATATGAAGAATTCCCTTAACACCGTAGGCTTACATGTTGCTTTATAAGTACAATTTTAATTTTGCATGCATGTGGTGGTGCAGTGGTTAGTGTTGTCGCCTCACAGCAAGAAGGTCATGGGTTCAAACCCTGGTTGCCCCGGCCTTTCTGTGTGGAGTTTGCATGTTCTCTCTGGGTGCTCTGGCTTCCTTCCGCTGTCCAAAGGCACATGACCCTAAATTGTCCTTAGTGGTTGTTTGTCTAGGATTGACAGGTGTACCCCGCCTTTTGCCCGATGCCAGCTGGGATTGGCTCCAGCCCCCCGCAACACTGTATGCAGGATAAGCAGTTGACGATGGATGGATGGTGATGCCGTGGACTATACCTTTTGGGCTCGATGAAAATTGTGCTAAGTCTAGTGTAGTTTTAGAAGAAACGGGCATGGATCAAGTCTCAAATATTCAACAGTTTTCACAAGAAATAATAATATTAGGGGTTTTATTATTGCACAGTCGGTGTGTGCACGCTTTCTTTATCAAGTAGTGCTACAGCAACGCCAGGTGGAGGCAGTGTTAATCCAATCAAATAACCTTAATTATCCACTTTACCTATGTTTGTCACAAATTAGAAATTCAACATAAATAGTTTAAAACAGGAATTTTCACAATATGCACAGTGATAGCAGGCAACAAGGTATCTCATATGTGATACCTATGAAAATGTGATGTTGTATGGGATGTTATGTTTGTGATGTAGGCCTATGGTTTGGAACTCGATCGACATGGTTGTTGAGATTCCACTGGAATAATGCTGTTTTTCTTACGCAAACACAGGTATTTGTGGTTCACAGACATTTTCAAATCTTTGGTTTGCTTAGTGATGACCACCACAGAGAAATGATAGATGTTAAGAAGAAATGGTCTTACAAGATAAAATGCAGTCATGGCAGTTGAATCTCTTTCCAAAAGAACAAACATTCTTGTCTTTAAATATTTATCATTGGGACCTATATGGATTCCTAGCCTACCTACTCAGCTGTGTGCTTTGCTGCTGATTTTCTCTGTTCCTGTCAGGGGAAATCTTTACATGTCTTCCTTGTGTGTGAGAAAGAGAGAGGTGGAGAGTGAAAGAGATAGAGGATACACATGCTTAGAGGGGAGAAATAGGAATTTTCCTCATTATACTTTCCCTCAGTGTCTTCATCCTATCTTTATCCCTTTAAACCTAAAGCTCTGACCTTGACTTTAACCATGAAAACCCCATATTTTAGCATTTACTTTCTTTCTTTCTATCTATCTTTCTGCCTTTTTTACTTTTATTTCCTTCTTTCTTTCCTCTCGTTACTGTTTATGCTCATTAATAGTCTAGCCCTCAGAGAGGTCCTGTCTGCACACAGGCCATTATTACAGATGAAGAGGCAAAGTGATTTCCATGTAAATGGTGTCAGAATGTCATTTTCAAGTGAAGCTGCTGAGAAAATGAATTCCTGAAGACGAGAGAGATTACCAAGGGGCAATGACACCTGGATTGCATTCTCACAGATTCCCCATGCAGCTCTTGGTCCATCCACAAAAATAGCTTTGTTTGGCTTCCTGACTGTGTAGATGCTGAAGTGTCAGTCATCCTGACCAAAGAAGAAAAAGGAAACGGGACTCAAATATTACCATATAAATGTATGGTAATTTAACCATTGGTCATCTTTTGACATGAAAAGATCATAGTTAAACTTTGTGTAGGTGTGTGTGTGTGTGTTTGTGTGTGTGTGTGAGAGAGAGAAAGCCATCTTGTTGACAGAATTTTCCTTATTGACATACAGTATAGTCAAAGTGTAATGAGTAATTGGTGAGGGTACAAGTTGTCCAGGATAAATAAATTATATTTGAACCTCAGTCAACCTCAGGCTGGCCATAAGTTTATGTGACAGGTCACCATACAGCTAAAAAAACAAATATAAAGACATAGACCAATAGTGGAAAAGGGCATATAGAGACTTAAACCAAGGGTTAGCAGGTTTCTTAGACCTCAACCCAAATCTCTTACTTCTGAACAGAGAGAAGACACTTCAGGAAAATGTCCATTGCCAACACTTTCACAGAGGTTATGAGCTGGGAGCAATCGATCAAATGAACTACGCATGTGACGCATTTCTACCTCGACATTTTCATCAATGTATTTTAATTAAACTTAGTGGGGCTTTATTGGGCCCTGCGATGGACTGGCGACCTGTCCAGGGTGTATTACGCCTTTCGCCCGATGTCAGCTGGGATTGGCTCCAGCCCCCCGCGACCCTGTACACAGGATAAGCGGTTGACGATGGATGGATGGGGCTTTATTGGCATGGGAAACTAATCACAGTTTACATTGGACCTACGTATAAAATTTTTTATCTATCTATCTATCTATCTATCTATCTATCTATCTATCTATCTATATTATGGCATGCCATTAAGGAAAATATATATATATATATATATGAAGTTTGCTTGTCTGAATATATTGAATGGAAGTCTGAATATATTGAATGGAAGTCTGAATATATGGAATGGAAGTCTGAATATATTGAATGGAAGTCTGAATATATGGAATGAAATCTGACGTCATTAAAGCACTGGCGCCACCTTGTGTTTTTGATGAGATTAATCCGTATGGATGGTGTGACACTATGAGCGAATCAACAAGAAATCTAGTGTCACAAGAAATCTAGCGTCAGCCATTTGGAGCAATGAAGAGATTACAAACACTAGCAAATGCATGTACGTATGAGCCAAAATACTGGGAACTATATCCATCCATAGCGTTATCCAGATGAAGTAATTTTTTCTCTTTCATTGTGGAAGACCGAATGCAGGAAACCTCCCAGGCCAGGCAGTTCCCGTTTATCAGGCAAACAGAAACAAGCCTTCAACCTCACAGGTGCCCCCCACAACAGCTTAAGTTAGTTCGGATCCGAACTAACCTTTTAAACACCCAAGTCACAAAAAAAGCTCTAAAAAGCTTAAATCACGCAATAACCTGCAGCCTGTGAGGACATGGTTTCCAGTATTTTGGCTCGTATATGCATTCGCCAGTGTGTTTATAATCTCTTAATTTCTCAAAATTGCTGACACTGGACACTTTCTTGCTGATTCTCTGTGTCACAGTGTCACACGTCACACCGAAAACACAAGATGACTTTCATTCAATATATTCAGACTTTCATTCCAAATATTCAAACTTTCATTCCATATATTCAGACTTTGATTCAATATATTCAGACTTCATTCAATATAATCAGACTTTCATTCCATATATTCAGACTTCCATTCCATATATTCAGATTTTCATTCCATATATTCAGACTTTGATTCAATATATTCAGACTTCCATTCCAAATATTCAGACTTCCATTCCAAATATTCAGACTTCCATTTCATATATTCAGACTTCCATTCCAAATATTCAGACTTCCATTCCAAATATTCAGACTTCCATTCCAAATATTCAGACTTCCATTTCATATATTCAGACTTCCATTCCAAATATTCAGACTTCCATTCCAAATATTCAGACTTCCATTCCAAATATTCAGACTTCCATTTCATATATTCAGACTTCCATTCCAAATATTCAGACTTCCATTCCAAATATTCAGACTTCCATTCCAAATATTCAGACTTCCATTTCATATATTCAGACTTTGATTCAATATATTCAGACTTCATTCAATATAATCAGACTTTCATTCCATATATTCAGACTTCCATTCCATATATTCAGATTTTCATTCCATATATTCAGACTTTGATTCAATATATTCAGACTTTGATTCAATATATTCAGACTTTAATTCAATATATTCAGACTTCCATTCCAAATATTCAGACTTCCATTCCAAATATTCAGACTTCCATTCCAAATATTCAGACTTCCATTTCATATATTCAGACTTCCATTCCAAATATTCAGACTTCCATTCCAAATATTCAGACTTCCATTCCAAATATTCAGACTTCCATTTCATATATTCAGACTTTCATTCCAAATATTCAGACTTTCATTCCATATGTTCAGACTTTCATTCAAACTTTCATTCAATATATTCATACTTTGATTCAATATATTCAGACTTTGATTTAATATATTCAGACTTTGATTCAATATTTTCAGACTTCATTCAATATAATCAGACTTTCATTCCATATGTTCAGACTTCCATTCCATATAATCAGACTTTAATTCACTATATTCAGACTTTGATTCAATATATTCAGACTTTGATTCAATATATTCAGACTTCATTCAATATATTCAGACTTTATTCAATATATTCAGACTTTATTCAATATATTCAGACTTTCATTACATATATTCAGACTTTGATTCAATATATTCAGACTTTATTCAATATATTCAGACTTCCATTACATATATTCAGACTTTGATTCAATATATTCAGACTTTATTCAATACATTCAGACTTTCAATTCATATATTCAGACTTCCATTCCATATATTCAGATTTTCATTCCATATATTCAGACTTTGATTCAATATATTCAGACTTTGATTCAATATATTCAGACTTCATTCAATATAATCAGACTTTCATTCCATATATTCAGACTTCCATTCCATATATTCAGATTTTCATTCCATATATTCAGACTTTGATTCAATATATTCAGACTTTTATTCAATATATTCAGACTTTAATTCCAAATATTCAGACTTCCATTCCAAATATTCAGACTTCCATTTCATATATTCAGACTTTCATTCCAAATATTCAGACTTTCATTCCATATATTCAGACTTCCATTTCATATATTCAGACTTTCATTCCAAATATTCAGACTTTCATTCCATATATTCAGACTTTCATTCAAACTTTGATTCAATATATTCATACTTTGATTCAATATATTCAGACTTTGATTTAATATATTCAGACTTTCATTCAATATAATCAGACTTTCATTCCATATGTTCAGACTTCCATTCCATATAATCAGACTTTAATTCACTATATTCAGACTTTGATTCAATATATTCAGACTTTGATTCAATATATTCAGACTTCATTCAATATATTCAGACTTTATTCAATATATTCAGACTTTATTCAATATATTCAGACTTTCATTACATATATTCAGACTTCCATTACATATATTCAGACTTTGATTCAATATATTCAGACTTCATTCAATATAATCAGACTTTCATTCCATATATTCAGACTTCCATTCCATATATTCAGATTTTCATTCCATATATTCAGACTTTGATTCAATATATTCAGACTTTTATTCAATATATTCAGACTTTAATTCCAAATATTCAGACTTCCATTCCAAATATTCAGACTTCCATTTCATATATTCAGACTTTCATTCCAAATATTCAGACTTTCATTCCATATATTCAGACTTCCATTTCATATATTCAGACTTTCATTCCAAATATTCAGACTTTCATTCCATATATTCAGACTTTCATTCAAACTTTGATTCAATATATTCATACTTTGATTCAATATATTCAGACTTTGATTTAATATATTCAGACTTTCATTCAATATAATCAGACTTTCATTCCATATGTTCAGACTTCCATTCCATATAATCAGACTTTAATTCACTATATTCAGACTTTGATTCAATATAT
>NC_060172.1:26727579-26771059 GCF_021292245.1 Micropterus dolomieu
AATATATTCAGACTTTATTCAATATATTCAGACTTTCATTACATATATTCAGACTTCCATTACATATATTCAGACTTTGATTCAATATATTCAGACTTTATTCAATACATTCAGACTTTCAATTCATATATTCAGACTTCCATTACATATATTCAGACTTTGATTCTATATATTCAGACTTTGATTCAAGTGTAATGTAAGTAATTGCTATGACCATGACAATGAGTTAATTAAATTATGATAGAAGTAAGAATGAGAAAGAGCAGAAATAAATGTAATTAAATAAAAAGATAATGTTGCTATTTCAGTGTTTAAAACACTGAGGAGACAACGTCAGAAAGAGTGAAGAGAGAGTTTACAGAAATGGTGGTAATTGTTTACTTCATGGCAAAACAGAGATAAGAAATATCCTGCATTCTCCAAATACAAAACACATTTTTTAGGATTGTCTGTCACGTACTGTCCGTCTCTGTGTATCTTGCCCCAGGTTCAAACCGCAAGTGACTTGGTCATTCTGACCAGTTAAGCAACATTCTTGCTAGAGAAGACCACGTTTCCTCGTGAGATGATTATCTTTCCAATGTCACACTCACAAGTCTGCTCCTGTCAGCATGATAGATGACCATGATATTGACTTGAGGTTAATTCAAAACCGCACTGCTGAGTTAGATGAAAGATCTCGATAAGAGTGCTGTTGCCAAGAGTGCAGTTGAAAAGAAAATTGTCCTGGGTCACATGCCCTGATGCCCCTCTATTGCAGCATCAGGCTCAATACATTCTCCCATCTTTTTCCCACTGAAGAATTATAGGTAATATGTAAAAGCCAAAAAGCTACATATTCACATTTATAGATTTATAAATGCTTCTAACCTCACTGATGTGTGCTTTTTGAGTCTACCATAAACCATACAGATCTTAGGCATGCATTAAGAAGAATAAAAAACTCTGGAATCAGAGCCTGAACAGAGATTGATCTTTCCATAAATATAAGAGGAATTAGTAGACATGCTTTTTAATGTTTTTTGTGGTAACAAGAATGAAACAAAACATGTGCTGTTTGGCTGAACTGAATGTAACAAAAAATTAAAGAACTTTGCCTGATTTGTGTAATGCACTAAGCCCATCAAACTGCTGCATGGTAGACTGAACTGAATATCTAGCTGTTGAGCAACGTTGCGGATCAATTCTCCTTTTATAACACACATCATTACACAGAAGAAGATGCGTTCATCCGTCATTGTGGACATTGTTTTCAATAAAAATAAAATCAATTGTAAAAGAACTATTCATTCAGCACAATAATAAAATTAAATAAAATGCACAGACGAGTGTATGATGTGTCGGAGACAATATAGGGCAGAGTTCTACAAACATGCAGGTCAGGTGGACTGCAAAACAAACATTTCTATTGGTGTAAATGTGTTTGTCTTTGCTATCTCTATGATGAATTGGGTGTTTTCCTGCCATGTGGCTTATGCATGCTAAAGTTGCCGCACCCCCACAGTGTATACCTGAATAGGAATAAGCAGGAAGCAAAAAATAAATGGGCAAAAACCATTTCAATTTCAATTTCAAAGAGACAGAGGCAGGCTGGTTTTGCTGCAGGTGAACATAGACCCTGTGGGATGCTTTTCTGCAGATTGTGAACCACTATGCAGGCATGTGTCCCCAAATTGCAACTACACGCACTGTGATTCTCTACCCATTACTGCAGGTAGCTCGAGCTATGATGTTTCATTTGCTAAGACTGCATTAGTGTGTTATAGTAAATAATACATTGCTGAGAAAGAGATGTCACAAGACATGTTGAACTATTAATGCGCTTATTCAGACTTTACATTAACACACCATAGTTTACAAATACACTTAATGAAAGCATTCAGAATAATCCTCAACATGCCAAATATTAATTGTGAAGTCCATGATTCCATTAATGACTGAAAAAGGACTAACTGGAAAATGGAGAAGTGTATATATATATATATATTTATATAAAGAAAGAAAATATTGTCTTGTTTTTTAAGTCTGAGAATTTTATTGTTGAAATTCACCGTTTTCTAATGTCCTTGAGTGTGTGAGGCTTAATCTGTAAGAGTAAATTGTCTGAGTGCAGCCTTAGGACCCTGAGGATATTGGACCTAGGTTGCTGCAGAGGTAGGTTTGTGATTTGTATGCACCCCATCTGATAGCGTCTCCTGGATCACAGATGGATTATTTAGACTTTTCCTTCGGCATAGATTCCTTCTTTAGATTTTTTTCTCCTTTTTTACAGGTCCACGTCGTGTCTTCCTTTCTCTTTCTGTCTCTGCTTTCATTGTTGGGTACTTGTATGCCTCATGAACACACACTGGCAGAGATTTGGCTTTGACAGAGAAAATGGAGAAATAATGCTGGAGGAATCACCTGGAGGGGTAAGTTGTAAAGTTGTACTCATTCATATTAGTGAGGCTTGGTTAGAATCTTTAATAACTGCACTATTTTGAGCATATGTTTTTGGCATAGGAGGCTTCAGAGCTATTTGAATCCTTTCCCTGTCCACTGATTCATACAGGAGCAGATGCTGTCCACGTGCTGTGGTGCTGAAAGTTGATTTGTGGCAAACACAAATGCATATTTACTCAATAAGTCAAGTCTATTTCATAAAATGATCATAGGATGTTTTACTGTTCTTTGTATGAAAAGTTAAAAAAAGCTAGATTATAACTTAATTTCACTTTAACATGTTAAAGAATAAAAGCTCAAGGAACCATATTGCTGATTGAAGTAGAATGAAATATGGTGAATTATACTATATATATTATACTAAGACTGTATTATGCTGTAAATATTTTTTAAAGATGGGTAAAATACATTTCAGTTTGCATTTCTACAAAATCAAGGTCAGCCTTTTCTCTCTCTATGGTCTCTGCTTTTTATTGTATTTCTCTGGCTTCTGGTTCTTAAAATCCTTCAGTGGTTTTGAAAACCCTAAAGGGATGAAGCTATGGAAGTGTAACAGTTGCTAGAATTACATTCAAACAAGCCCATATCTTAAAGGATCACTTAATCTGTTTGGCTTTACTATCAACTCAGAAAACCCTTTACTGTAAAAATGAAGTTGTCCTTAAATTACTTCTTTGGCCAAATAAAGGGAAGGTGTGAAGTTTGTTTTTCTCAGCAAATGGTGAGGGGGTATGATGAGCAGTACTGTGCTGTGAATGAGAATGATGATGGCATCAATTTGTCTCCTTTCCTTAACACATAAATTCTTTATTAAATGTTTATACTGATATTATTACACAAACCATATGTTTTCTTCATTATTTGTAGATAGAAAGTTCAAATGCAGCTAACAGCATGTTTAGATGTCCAGGGTCTTGATGCTGACATATCAGGGTCATTCATCCTCTGGGGCCAAAGGCCACTGCCTCTTGTGGCTAGTCTATGAGATCATCTGTTACTCCTCAGGCTGGTTTTTCTCCTTCACAATGCCTACTCAGCCGACTATGACTTGTTACTATTAGCCCTGACAGAGCTCCAGCCATTGCCTCTCATACTTTTAATATCCTTTGTCTTGCTCTGATAGCTCCCGTAATGCATTATAGCGGCAGTGATGAAAGCCGCATTTGTCTCCCCATCCATTTCCCCAAAAGACACAGCCATATGTCAGCGATAACTGCCAGGTGTTGATAAGAACTCTTCAGTCTTACACGATGGAGACAGTGAGCCTTGTGTAGTGTTAAAGCGGGTGATGTATGACTTTACTTGATTGACAGTAATATGTGCAGGTGGTTTATGTGTTGTGTAGACATTGAAGATCTGAGTCTGGTTCAATAGCACAAGCCTCTTCCTTCACATATCTTCCACTGTGGCCTTGATTTAGCCTCCATTGCTTGTGCAGAAAATATTCACTGAATCAAACTTCCTGGTTGTGCCTTCACTTAGCAACCCAGTGTTGTAGTGCTGATGCTGATAAACCATCACATCTCAGTCTGCAATATGCATAGTGATCTATACAGATTTAAATATGTTTGGCCTGAAACATGACCACAAATGAAAATAGCACTTCCAGTGCTGTGACATGAAACATATACCCCAATCATGGAAAAAACCCTATTAATATAGTTTAAAAGGTATGTGAGGAAATAGAATAGGTGTGTTAGTATTATATTCCTGCCAATGCTACAGGTGCATTGAAATATGTCTGCTTTTCATCGCAATTTGCATTCAAAGTAAATATGTCTGTTGAATTTAAGTATCTTTCCTGCACCTTTTGACTTGGCATACTTGGTACAACATATTGCACTGCACTTATGTGTTTCTATGAGTGCAGGGGATTGAATTTAGGAGAGAGAAAAGAGTGGGGGTGCAGAAAGCTGATTCTGTTCACGCTCCAGTGCTTTCTACAGTATGTGATCTGTCTGCTGTGGTATAGGGGAAGCTCCTGTTCTGTGTTATTGACAATATGTTAGATGGTAAGCTGTGATTATTCCCCAGTAGACAGAGGGAGGAAGGGGAAATCAACAGTGCTGTCTCCTTTGCTTTGCAGACTCTCCCCATTAGCTCAGAGCCTGTGCAGATTTGTCATTTCATTCAGTGCGGGCAACCTTGCGTGTGTTGAGTGTCAGGGCATACAGCCCACTGTATATGACACAGTATGATGTACTATGTGTGCATGTTGTTTACATTATAATATTACTCCTGCGATCAACAATAAATGTTAAATGGAAAAATACTCTGAACAAGACATAAGTACTATACTATATGTTGACTACACATGCTGCCAGTCTTTACATAGTGCACCCCTGACTTGGTTTTTGTTGTTTTCACTAGATCCATTTCTTTCTGCTCAGTTTTAGATGTCCTGATGTGAAAGCAACATTTTTCCATTGGAGTTATCAGCATATTACACATACACATACACTCGCTCGTATCTCTTTCCTCCCACTGGGCTATTGTTCAATTACGTCTTGGATTTATTATGTTTTTCCCCTCTACACCCACTTTCCTTTCTGTATTCCCCATACGATATGTTAGATAAAACTAAACAATGCAATGTTGCTATTACACCAACATTTAATATTCAGCACTCTACAAAAATGCAATCTTCCTTGCTCATTATGTTAGCAATATATCCATGTGTAGATGGGTGTAACAGCAGATTTCAATATAAATGTTGTTCATATTGAATTTTATATTACTATGTAATTTTATTGTTTCTGGCTTTCATAGCTTTTGAAACATCAGCATTTGTACTAGATTGGCCAAACACTGTGAAATCTCTAGTAGAGGTTATTTTACTAATAAATCACAGCAGGACAGTTTTTGAGGTTTTTATTGTTGTGTTGTGTGCACAAATATGCTAGGCCCACACTGACTTACATTACATTACATTTACTCATCTAGAGATCTACAAGTGACAATACATACTAGTAAGAGCAGCAATAAATGCTAATAATAGCTAACCGCTTATATGGCATCAATGGGGTAAATATCTATGGAAAGAAATAAGAGTTAATGAAGTAGTGCAATCAATACAAGAAAATTGTAAGGGGATAGAAAAGCACAGAAGCGCATGTTATAGATTAGGGGTTAGAGGTGTTATAAGATAAAGTGTTCTTGGAAGAGATAAATTTTGAAGAGCTTCTTGAAGTTAGAAAGGGACATCCCTGCTCTAATGGCATGTGGTAGCTCGTTCCACCATCGTGGTGTTACAGTCCAACACCCTGGACTGAGATTGCTTTTTGTGTAGGGATGGCGGATACAGGCAGCATTTGTTGGAAGAGCGCAGTGGCCAAGAAGGGACTCAAGCTTGTATTGTGGAGTTTAGGCAGATGGGTGGAAGTCGCTGAGTAATGGAGTGACATGAGTCTTTTTGGGCTGATCAGAAACCAGACTCGGTGCTGCGTTCTGAACCATTTGTAGGGGTTTCACTGCAAGACCCACTGGGAGGGCGTTGCAATAGTCGAGGCGAGAGAAAACCGTGGCTTGTACCAGAAGCTGGATGGTGTACTGAGTAACACAGGGCCTGATTTTTCTTATGTTCTATAGAGCAAACAGCACGACCAAGAGACAGCAGCAATATGGTCTGAAAAGGACAGCTGGTCACGACACCCACGGTTCTCACCACCCTGGTTGGGGTGATGGTTGAGGAGTCAATTTTTTAGTTTGATTTTATGGTGGATAGATTGCTTGGCTGGAATGACCAAGAGTTCAGTCTTAGAGAGCTCTAGTTGAAGGTGGCAAGCCTTCATCCTTAAAGATATGTCCGAGAGACAATCTGTGATCCGCGCCGAGATGGTGGGGTCATTTGGCGGGAAAGATCAGTGGTAAGAAAAGCCTTGCGAGCGAATGATCGGCCCCAGTGATAAAGTCAGCTTTGTTGACTGCAGACTGGCAGTTCCATGACCCAACAGAGAAGTAAACAGATGTGGGTGGGGTCTGTTTTAAAGGTTTGAGGAGTGCCTGATTTCTGTGCGTAATGACATGCTACCTCTTGTGTGCACTGGAGAAAACAAGAATGATATGGTAGCACATGGCGTAAGTGCAGTTTTAGCCGGTGGATTTCAGTGAGTAGTTACAAGATTTCATAAATGATTATAAACCCGATCCAGAATAAAGAACATACAGTATGTCCAAATTATAAACTAAATACAGCTATACAAGCAGATGTGCTTAGAGCTAAAGGCTAACAATGAGAATGCTAACATGTCAGGTATAAAGTTTTTCATGTTCTCCCAGAGGTTATACTACTGCACGGTCTGGAATCAAACCAGTGATCTCGTAACGGGGAGGTGGATGCGCTAACGAGGAGGTTTAAACCCATGGGCACTATCATTGGTCACTAGTGCTAGTGCTTCTCTTAAGGTGTCAGGGATTGAGGTTTACTAACTACACAGCCATCTGGCTTCTGTTACATGTGCTAATTAGCAATAAACACAAAGTACAGCTGAGGCTAACGTGAATTCTGTATTGAAATTTTTTTTGCCATTTTTTGAAAGATTAATGACAAAACCAAATCCAAAACATTAAACATGTACAGTAACTCCTTCTCCCATTTCACATTCAGAAAAGGTAGTTGCTTTCATTGTCACAAACATGCACCATATTACTAGTAGATTAATCTCAATCACAAAACATATCTCTGTGCACAGTATATTCACTTTTTGCTCAAGTTTTTGGCATATTTACAGTGTTGGCTGTTGGTGTGCATTTCTCAGAACAATTAAAGTGGAGCATGGAGTCGGTGGCCACAGGGTGCCAAGACATCCCAGGAATCTGGCTGTCCATCAGACAGCTACGATGAGTTGCAAAGCTGTTTGTACCACAGATGGCTGATCAGTACAATGGACTTCCTATTTCTCTTGCCTGGCGCTGTCACTGTGTCTCATCACCATTCCCACTTGAGAGCAAGGGTGTGTTTTATGTTGTGTGTGTGTGTGTGTGAAGGTGTGTATTTGTTTGGGGGCTTAGGTTAGGATGTGCAGCAGGTAAATTTTAACATGTTTTTATGGTGTTTGACTTGGATTATGTATGAGCACATGAAATTTTGATGGAGCACTTGAACACAAAGCATGCACATATACGGTTTTGCACAAAGCACATAGAGAGCTTGTCTGAGATGTACTGTAGAAGCTCACTCCCTTGTTGGAATATGATAGGAAAAGCAACACCAAAGCCATAGTAATCTGCATTCCCTCACTTTGTGTGGATTGGATCAGACTGAAACAGACAGACTTAGAGTTTGGCTGTTTACTGGGGGGAGGGTTCAGAGGAAAGGCCATCTGTCTTCCTCTCTTCATTATAGTGGAATTTCACACAGGAACATGGTTGTACATAGTGCTTGCCATGAGAATAGATGGTGGACAAGGAGTTTGTGTGATTTCAGGAAGAGACTGTTGTTTGTTTATGAGGCATCCAGAGGATTTGTATAAAACTCCTTTCAACTTTACTACAGTAGGGCTTTATAATGCTAATAAAATGTTTTGCAATACTCACTGCAGAATGACACAAAATATGTTACATGCACTATTACTCATTTATAAAGATGTTCAACTTTCTAGTCAAAATAATGGAAGCATGAAGCCAAAATAAATGCTATGAATGTTGCTATCTGACTAACTCTGGAGCTCTTTATTCCTACAGCACGTCTCAAGTTCAGTCCATGATGTATGTCATGCCCCAGTACGTTATAAAATAATGAAGTTGGACCTGTCTGTCTCTTGGTTTCAGGTTTATTAGGGACTTCTTAAAAGCAGGCTGGGCCATAAGGGATCATGCTTGCTGTACAAGCACCCATCACATTCCTTCTCCTCAGCCTGTTCTGTGTCAACCAGCTGGAGCAGGGCCACACCATGGACATTTCATCAGGTGAGACTCTCTACACTGACCACACACACATTGCAGCTTCAAGAGTACTGTTTCTTGATGTGATGTTGATGAGAGAGTGTTTCGATGACTTTCACCCTTAGTCTGTTATTGAAGCATACTTCATAAAAGAATAGCATTAACTCTGAATCGGAACCTGTTCAAAAATTATAACAGTCTAGATGTTTCAAGGTGCCACTCAGATCCCAGCTTTGGGTCTGTGTGGATGAGAGAAAAAAAGAACTTCAGCACCTCGTAAGTGCAGTTATGCTGTCCTCTTGTGGCTGAAAACTTTAAGACACAGAACCTAGGATATGTATTTACTTATTTTTTGTGAATTGTCCATAAAACACGGGATCTCCAACTTGCTTTTTGCCTTTAGTTGAGTGCAATTTTTTTGTTTGTTTCTTTAAATACTTCTAAAATATTTACATTTACTATAAATTATAAATACTTGTTGTAAATTGTACAGTACAGTTTTGTTTTCATAGTTCTATATGGCTTTAATGTTTTTAAAACCTGCACTTTAACATGACAATAACAAAAAAAAAATAGACAAAAGCCTTTATTACAGCTTAAATCCAATGCCATGATGAAGTGGTGGCACCTTCTAGTGGTAAATTTTTAGACAAAATCCATGACTGTAGGTCACAGCCAAGCACCCAGCCAGTGTATAAAATGTGGGTAAATACATGAATATCATTGATTATTCACATCTTTTGCATTGTGTTCATCAATGATATGACAATCTAAGTACTTTGAACTGTGCAATAGGTTTACTGGTTGCTCAGCTGAATTCCCATTAGTAGTCTGTAGTTTCAAACGTGTGTTGCATTAGATTTAATTTCTGCTGACACAGAAGATATCATATTTCTCCTGCGACCAAGACATTAATGCATTCATACACTTCACCTTTCTGTGACTGTATTATTAAAGTGTTGGCACTCCTAAAAACTGCTTCCAGAGCAATATGTATTCATCTATTGGCAAGGGAAATATCTCTTTACTTTCATGTATTTATAAAACAATCACAAACTAACTGCAAATTGAGGAGTCATCATTTGAATCAAATTATGCAAAAGTTGTTTTTTCTTTTGTCAAAGTTTATCAAAGTGCTTTGTTGACACAAAGGGTATGGTCATACACTGGAGAGTAATAGAATGCATTCAGGCCACTTACATAACTAGTATGTTATTTTCACGGCTGCCATTTTGCAAACATTTTCAGCAGTTGTAGGAATCCTGTATGTCATCCATATAAAATGCTATAAAATCAGCTGTTTACAGGACTATATATAGCTTTGGCAATATTTTTGCTATACATTCATGCCAATAAAGCGAATTTGATTTTGAATTTGAATGTATTGTTGTTGTTTCATTATTCTATTCAGTCACTCTCTAGATACTGAACACAATAGCTAAAAATGAATAAATAAATACAACAAGGATACTGTAGTTTAATTAAACACTACATTACACATCTGCAAATCAAACTAGAAAAACTGAACCTTGAAACTTCAACCTAATATTATTCTAGGACGGTTGCCATACAAGCAGGTCTGTTGTAGACTAAACGACCCCTTTTCTTCAGCAGGGCTGCCCCTTTAAAAGTTTAATAACACCCATCCATCAGTGAGATTTATAGACTTGGTTTTCTGTTCATGGTTAAACTCATGCCAGGAAAAAAGACGTAAATGTTGCACATGGAAAAGTTAAGCAATTTGTGTATGTTTTCTTTTTAATTATATAACCCACTGTCGTTGTCCCCATGCAAATAGATACAGAAACACACAGAGGGAACCGTGAGGTGATCACCCAAACACCCGTATCAGAACCAGCATCTGAAGAAGACAACAGCCTTGGATACAAAGGTACTGTCCAAGTCGATAAGAAACAATAATCATTCTTTAACAGCCAATGAAGTGCTATTATGTGTTGATGCCGTTCATATCTCCCACTATCAGTCCTCAGTCTCTTGTCATGTTGTTGTTACTGCAGCAATACTTGTGTTAATCCAGCAGTAGGTGCTATCAGTCTAAATTGTAATCCCATGCGACCTCTACAAGTCAAAGAATATACTTGCATTTTACTTACAGCACATTTATCAGAATAACATATCTGTTTTATCCAATTATTTATTTTACTACTAAGCTGTCTACTTTTGCCTTGGTTTTATCTTGTAAAAACAGCTTTAAAGAAATAAGCCCTGATAAAGCCTGCAGTCAGTAAAGTGGTGCTCCAGGATGTGCTGATTCTGTATTTTGCCTTTTGAAAGATACAATGTTGAACCCAATTCCCAGGAAAAGGACTACGTTTCCTTTTGCTGACAAAGACTCTAATACCACTTAATGCCAGTTCAGCAGCTGTAGACCTTAAGTGCTGTGACCAAAGCCAACACAGTGCAATCCCCCTCTTCCTTTGCTTTGACATTTTATGGTAAGGGCTCTGGCATGGGATAGAACAAAGGTAAACGTTTTGTGGTTCTTCTCTCCCGATAGCCTCTATGGTTTTGGAAGATGACAAAATCTGAGTTATATGCTGCACAGTCTTTGCTGACGCCTGGAGCAAAGTTAAGTTAACTCGAAAAAGAAAATGAGATGCTGAAATAATGATGTTTTTGGCCTTTTATCTTTAATGGGCACCACACAAATGTTTTTTTCCTTTTACAGAATCTAAATTGGTGCTGTTACTGGCTTCCATCTGAGGTAGTTTATGTGGACCTAATGGTTGAAAGAGGGATTCTTTAGCTGTCTATTTCCTCTCTCAAGATAAAAAGCCATTTTTTTCATACCTAAAATCTTTGTGGCCCAGCAGGGGGAAAAAAGATGACAGTGAGATTGTGAGAAGTTGGAAGGATGCCTAAGTCCTAACATCTGATAAGACCATCCGCGTAACTGCCAATTTGGATGGAGACTGAGAAGACCAGAGGCATGGCTGTTGCATCAGCTTTTCCTACCGTGCTGTGGATGGTGAACGTGGAGGCTGTCTCTCATTTTGCCTCCGCTCTATGTATAACCCTGAGCAACTGTAGAGATGTGCAGTGAGAGGTGCTGACAGATAGGCTAAGATATAAAGAAATGGAGAGAAATGAAATACCCAAAGAGCTGTCACAGATAATAGGAAATAAGAGAAACAACACAAAGCTGGACTTTAGCTTGGAAAATAATGTTGTGAAAGGTGCAGCTAATGGCAGTGATGTGTTACATACACAGCTATCTGCACATACATCCACACAGCTCATACGGTTCACTTGCCTGAGGCGTATAAACCTGCATTTCACTCCTGGTATGGTACAAAAAACCTGTCTGTGTTTTTCATGGACAAGACAATCAACAGTCACTACTAGAGGACTAGCTGAGGCCAAGTTTGTTGCTCTGTGGAGATTCCAAATTATTTATTCCTTCATAAATATTTTTTGGATTTGGCTTTGTGCTTCTTGGAGATATTTCCTCCCCTGGCTCGGAACCAACTGGAGAGCTTGGAGTGAAAGAAAGAAATAAAAATAGGTCTCAGTGCTTGGCACTGTTTTCTTGAAATCCTTGCCATTTTAGATGCTGTGTTGCCATGAAGACGTGCATGTCTTTGTGTCCATTTTTCACCATCTGTTCCCGGAAATATTGGTTTTGGAGATGCTTTGAATTGTGACCAATTGTGAAATGCACGATGGAATTCACAAACCCTGCATTTAGCTGTGTGCACTGCACCTGTTGTTATGTTGAGGCCACACGTGCATAAACCAAGAGCTCCACTGTTAAACTTCTATCCTCTTATTTGTGCCTTAACCCTGCTGTGATGACAGCTACATTGTTTCTGTCAGTGTTATGAAATGAGACTAATTAGTCATTCCATGACCAAAACGATATTGTCCTCTACTGCAGTCGTTCAGTCTCAGCCAAGTGACCTGCCAGAGTCTTATAGAAGAAGAGAAAAGAAACACAATAGCAATGTGCAGCAAAGAATTAAGGTTAATAACAAAGGAAATGGCAAGAAATATGGCATTATACATTGATACATAATATATACATTTCTGTGCCATTATGTTAATGCAATCATGTTGAATAGGGTATGGCAAGATGGCAAAGAGAGGAGAGTGGAAGGTGTTCTTGAATGGGAAAAAATAGAGTGCATGTTTTATAAACGTAGAAAAGGGCTCATGGTGAGACTGTAATTTCTCAGATTTTACAGTTTGTTTACCAACTGTGATGGCTCAGTTTAAAAGAGCATGCTCCTTTCAGCAGAGCCACCAGTGGTCCACATTGGGCAATTAAAGGATTTGAGGTGAGAGGACAGGGAGGGCTGAGCATGTAGACTTTGTACAGTCTAAATGAGTGTCACTTCTTTTTCTGTGGCGTGTGAGTGAGACAGAGAGCATAATTATTGTCTCTTTACTTCTCTTACTTATTTTGGTTGGATATGCAAAAGGATTTTCAAGTTTACACTTTTTGTTGTAGAAATTCTGCATGTACTTAACTTTACATATTTTTGTAGTGTCATGCAGCCTGCCTGCTTATTCCACTGGGGCTTTAGAGAGCTCAGTGTGGAGTGGGCAGACTTAAGACGCAAAAATAATTTTATCCTTGAGTTTCAATAATGTATTTTAAAACAACACCCCTCCCCCATAACCGCAGTGGTTATGTTACTGAAGACATATGAGATTTCATGAACAGGGGAAATAATACTGTAGGCAATGCAAAATGGGAATTAAAATCTTAAATTAAACAATGAGCTTGTCCTTTTACAATTGCCTTTCTAACAGACTGTGCTGCAGCCCTGCAGCCAGCAGAGGGAGTGCTGACCTACTTAGACAGCTAAAGACATTAATGAGGTTCACTGTTCAGATATACTGTTAACTATTAACTTTAAAGAATTCATCTCTCTCAATTCAAAATGTATTTCATTTAAGTAGAATTCCACTCTGGCTATGTGATTATTACTTCAACATGTTTGATATCAAGGCATAATATGTTAGGTATTACATTTCTAATGCACTGAAAATGTAATTTAATTTCCCAGTGGTATTTTGAGAGGTCAGAGGGTGAACACTTCATCGATTTTTTTTAATCGAAAGAAGAAGCACAATGCTGCAGTGGCGGGGATGAAGACACGTTTTACTGGCTCATTAAGAATACAGTATTTTTCCTATGTGCTGCCCGAGCTGGTACATTTAGGTTTTAATAAGGACACTGTGAAAGTACCCCAGTCTTGATAGGAGGATAAAAATAGTATAAAACATTCATCAAGGTCAAATTATTTTCACTTTCAACAGTACGACACACTTTAAAATGTTTTTGGTTTGGGGATTCTGCAGTTCATAAAAGGCTCTTTTTAACAAAAGCCTATTGGACAAAGTGTTTATTAGGTGTCGCCAGACTGATTCACAGTGTACTGCAGGCTGCTGCCAATCTTTAAGCTACAAACAGCTTGGACAATGGGACTTGATAAGCTTCTATTGGATATTAAAACTACAACATCCACATATAGTTTGCTGTAATTTATTGGGTTGCTTTAGTCTGGATAGTTTTCATAAGGGACGGGCTTGATGCAAGTGGAGCCTCCTGTTGTGAATGTATCCCTATGCGGTTAAATGGTGCCTGACTCGCAGGAATCTCCTCTGCACAACAGAAAAGCCTCTGACTGGGTAGGAAAAACCAAACCATCAGTGAGCGCAGAGACGCACGGCGCCTCATCCAACCAGTGCCAGTCCCACGAAACCGGGGCAAAACTACACATTTAAACCATTAAAGTGGCCGCAACTAGACGCTTCTATACTCTTTGGATTCTTACGCGCTACTCAGGCGCGGAAAGCTTCTTCTGAAGTGGAACTAACAGCGGATCTGCTCACCGATGAATTCCGCGAAGTTATCAGCATTTGGAAGTGAGGAGTTCGACAGGGATGGGGGGAATCCAAGTGGTGTTGAGTGGATTACTTCTCGTGTAACCCGCAACGATGTCTCCGACTGATCCGAACTTTGATTCAAATAGAAATCCCCTCTCTGAGGAGCAGTTCTAAACATTATTACTTGTGTTATTGCGGAGTTCAGGAACTCTCCTCCACCCGGATCCCATCATTGGCTCTGCGGTAGAAGTTGTGATTTAGATGAAATACAGCACACTAAGCGCATTCTAACTGGATTTACACCGTTCCCAGCGGCTGTTGAATGATGCCTCCCTGTTTGACAGGAATTTACTGTCTACTGGCATTTCTACAGATTTGTTCAGGTATGAGTTGCTTATTGCTAATAGGCTACAGCTTTCCTTATATTTTGTTTTTTGGGATGAGTTTCAAAATAGCTAATGTGCTGCATGCCTATAGAAAGAGTAATTTAAATAGCAATGGTGGAACAGAGAGAGAAGTGAGAGTAGATGATGAATTTGCTAATTTGATCCGTCATAGCACCCTGGGTGGGTATTTCGGTCACATCTGTATAGCCAGCAGTACGTGGTTCCTCACCCATGCTGCTTGCTGCCTGGTTGCTGAAAGTGACCTATCTATTCGCATGCCCTGCAACAGTCCAGTGAAACAGCCTTTGAAAGCAGCTCTTATTACACGGGTGGAAATTAATTACCACAATAAGTGTCCAAGGGGAAAACAAGGAGATAGAGTCGGGTTTATGTGAGAGCATGCTGTTTTATGCATATGATCAAATCGGTGGCCTGCCCAAATGCATGTGAAGAGTCAAAATAGGACATAGTAGGTTATCATCCTCAGTCCTCTGTGGGTGCATACATTACATGAGTTGCAGGGTAATGAGGAACAGAGAGACTTCACTTGGACTCAGGACTCTGCACCAGTCATCCCAGTGAGGATGTGTTATTTAGAATGGATGGGGAAAAAATGCAAGGTCAATGTCATGCAGGGTAGAATCACTACTGGAAGATACACATAAATTAATGTGTTTATTTTGATATTAGATGGCATTTGTGTTGTTAAATCAGGCATGTCAAACATCACCAGGCAAAATCTGAGATGGAGACAGAGAAAAAGGTCAAGGTTCATTGTTTGGGAAAAGCTCTGATATTGCATGTGGAGGCTGGGGTGTGCATCAGCAAAGAAAAAGTTTTTTGTTGGAGCGCTGACTTATTTCCCACGGGACTTTATTGGCTCACACATATTTGTCTTTAGCCTTGATCACAGCTGATATTAGCCGTTGTGTCCCAGTCAAAAAGCAGACTTCTCAGGTGGATTCATTGAAGGATCATCATTAGACATAACCTCCTCTACCCACTACGACTGTAAAGGTGCACTAAAATCATGCACAATATAGTAGCACCAACTACAGTCACGTGGACTAATAGTAGGTTGCTTCTGTCCAGATATTAAATAACATTTTACCTAAGCACCTGCAGTTGGGCATGAGCTAGTTGAGCCTGGATAGTTTTAAGAGACCTGGGGGGGTTAATCACAGCCCACTAAGGATACATTAGGCTGAATACCAGGGACAACAGTGCACTAAATAGATAATAATGACTAAATCTTTCCACTGGATATTAAAACCCCCCAACATATTTTAAGATACTAAGTGGATTTAGGCTAGAATAAAGCATCAGCCTGAAGTAGGAAATAACCCCCCCAAAATAAATATAAAACAATTATACTTGTGATAATATCAACCAGTAATCTTACTTACTTTTCTTGGAACCACAGGCAAAGGGAGAAATCACAAGTGTGTTGTCAAGATTTCAAGAGTCCCTCAAATATCCTAGTGGCGCCAGACTATGTAAGACAAAGACAGCTGTCAGTAACATTAGCAGTGGTCACACACTGAAAAAAGAACAATATGTTTTCTGCACTAGAGCTTTCGTAAGTGTCTGACACTGAGTGATGGCTTTATTTGGTGCTGGACTTCCTTTCTTTGACAGAATGAAGGCAGATGTTTCCAAGGTTTTTGCTCCTATGAGAGCTGAACTGAGTCCTTTTCAGAATTCATGTGCTTAAACGTTATTCTTGGGTGTGATACCATTCTTTAAAATTAACATATTATGATATATTATTATTTTAATTATTATATTTATATAGCACTTTCCAAACAAAATATAATGCACCAAATGTTCTTCCTAGTTTCTCTAACTCTGTGCAACAGTTAACAGTGTTAACTTGTGGATATAATACAGCCTTTTACCAACTCCTTTCTTAAATTTCAGTGGTGACTACAAAAAAGGAAACATATTAAGGCTTGCCTATCCACATCCACAGCACAAAACTGTGTATGACACCAATTTTCCAGTTCGTTGTTTCTAAATTTCCAAACTGACAAACTTGGTAAGCAATCCAGGGAGTACTCAAGGACATTTATGCTTAAGTCAGGGGTGTCCTGTTGTATAAGGTCTCTCTAACATGACGTGAATATGTTTATTTGCAAGCAAGAATTTATTCAATGCTCTTGACCACTTGACAGCGGGAGCTTCTTTCTTCTTCCTTTTTTGGCCAAAGGACCAGTACAGTCACTGATGGGCCCAGCACTGCAGTTTTTAGTCAAACTAGGCTATATGATTTGGAAGATGTGATAAGGTGTACAAAAATTTACATGGCCCTGTTTAAATATATGAGTGTATGTGTGTTTACCACATCCCTGTCCCACCATAGATTGCAGTAATTTCTATGCCTCAGCAAGAGCGGTAGCCGTGCCCGGAGGTGTGGTGTTTTCAGATTGTCCAGACGTAAATCTGTCCCATTTTGATGATCGCGATATCTCAGGAAAGCCTAGGGAGATTTTCTTCAAATTTGCCACAAACGTCCACTTGGTCTCAAGGATGAACTGATTAGAATTACATGGTCAAAGGTCAAGGTCACTGTGACGCATCTGACCCGTTCATGCAGTTATAGATTCATTCTGTTGTCATCCTTGTGACAGACTTGCTCGCCAAGCCGAAGCGCCTCCTGTTACGGTCCTACTCACCAATTAGAGCGGGCACAGGGCGTGTACATTTTAAAACAACAAAGAAACTGGAGGAAAACGTGGGATGATGGCGTCTGTTAATGTCATTTTGTGTGGTTCAACTATAAAAGCTCTCTGTGAGCCCGTTTCATTCCGAATCATTTCAGAATAAGAGCGTTTTACCTGCCTGATTTTGCTGACTTGTTCAGATTTTGTTAATTTGTTCAGCTGTCCTTGATTTTTGTGCTTCTACCATGACTAGGTAGGCTACGTAGTTAAATTGTTTATTTTTTGTCTCTTTTAACTGTGTTTATTGTTGATGAGTATGAGTATGCACAGGGGTGTTTTATTTTGAAAATCGACCAGATTCTCTTTGCTGTTCTGTGTCTGACTTGCTGCTGGGTTCATGTGCTCTGTGCTGCTTGACGCTGCTTCCATCAGACTTGCAGTGAATATTAAGCTTAAGCTAAACTTTAAAAAAAAAATCACAAATCGAATCGTAATCACAGTATCTGGCAGAAAAATCGCAATTAGATATTTTCCCAAAAGCCCTATTAAGAATTGATGACAATATTTCACTATTGGTCACTTTAGACTCAAAGGTCAGGGTCACTGTGACTTCAAAATTACCTTGATGAACACGTTTGTATGCTAGAATTATGACATAACTTCACACAGATGTTTACTGGGATACAGCGATGAAGTGATCACATTTTTTACCCAAAAGGTTGAAGGGCAAAGTCACTGTGACATCACAATGTCCTGGAAAAACCCTTGTTTGGCCGTTATTAAACACCATAACTCAGGAACAGAAGGGGAGATTGTGACCAGATTTCACAGTTGGTCGGACATGACTTTTGACACAAAGGTCAAAGGTCATTGTGACCTAAAAATTTGTTTTAAGCCACAACACAATGTGCAAACAATAACTAGCACAATACAGGCCTTTCTCCATCTCATCTATTCTGCTTTTCACTTCCTGCCCCATTCTGAATATCGGACATCATCAGAATCACGTGACTTCAAACAACGTATTGGAGTGCTTCTAGCTAATCGTGATCCTGTGAGTGAGTTTCAGCTACAGCTCATAGAGAGCCTTTGTTTCTAAAAATGCCAGGAGAAAACAAAAGCACCACATTTTGAGTAGCTTTACTCAATAAGAATCCATCTTACGTATTAATTAGGTACGTGTGTACCAATACATTTCATACCACAACAATTAACAATGTATATTCCCTGGAATCATATAATCAATATAATGATAACTTCCATTTAGTCAAAAAGTACACTTTACACCTTTAATTCAAGTCCTTCCAAGTATTCACTACATACTCTGGACAGACATAGACGTAGAATGCTAGTTACACATTATAGCTGGGATAGCTGCCAGGCTTACGTGCCTGTCCTTGACAATGATTCATGCTTAACAAATTGCAATCAAAATTATTACATGTTTTCTCCAGCCTACTTTTGGTCAATGTATACCAACTCATCCCCTTGTATGGTATCTTGACTGTAGCATAAAAACATGCAAAGGTCCATCATTAAAACATCAAGCTCTTAAAGCAGTGCTGTTAAGTGACTTCATCGTTCTCAGAAGTAAGGAAAACCTGGAAGTCCCCTTCGTTTAGAGTCTCAGCATAATAAATCTGCCAACGGTAATTGGATAATACATAATAAACTCAATGATGGCCATTAAAAGCATATGCTCTTGTCGAGGTGGCTTTGTCCCTTTTCATCCGCAGCTCTAAATTATGCATCCCCAGAGTGATGCTGTGACTTGCCTCACCATTCTACCTGCTTTGTTTGATGGTCTGTAAACATTGTCTGAAAAAGGGAACCATGGGACAGTGAAAGAATGGCCAATTCTGTTAGTCTTTGTTACGACGGTTGTCTCACAACTGTGCTTTCAGACAGAGTAGTGGATTTGAAAGTTCAGTTAACCCTGTTAGTTTCACTGGGACTGAAGGATTAATATCTTTATAATAAATGTACTAACTATGCTAATAACTGGGCTAATTATTTTAGCAATAAGTGACCATGGTCCCCTGAGGCTCATTCTTCCTTTATAGACCCTCTCATACATGTGTGGAGAAGTAAGTACAAGAGGGGCTTAGAGACCTGCAGAACACCAGCCTAATTCCATCACTGGTGTGTGCAGCAACCCCATAGGGAACAGTTTGTCTGAGACATCTGGCTGGCCTGTTGGAGTTAGTTGTGCACAGGTCAGAGTTCATGTGTGCTTACTCATGCTGCTTTGGCGACTGACACTTTCTGCAAGAGGCTTACTGTTGTGGTCCAAAATACTGCACCGCACTTGTTACAGAACGCTGGAGTGGAAGTAATAATGGCTTGATTGGGGTGTGCTGGGCTGCTGTGTCGTCCCCTAAGCTAACAAGACTCCCTGTAGTCATGTGTGAAGGGGAGAGCGATGAGTCCCACTACTACTACTAGGACTTCTTTGCTATGAATGATGGGGCTGATATGACATCGTTGAACACAACGAGAATCCCTTTGTTTGTTGAATGAAATTGTCAAATTGCTTCTGTTCTTTGTTAGAAATAATGCAGACCAGTTTGGTTGGCAACCCTCTTCATTAATGTTGTTTATTTGTTGGAACATGTAGGATAGAAGAATAAAAAAAAAAAGAGTTTAAAAATGTATTCAGTGCTTCATTCACACTGACTACTACTCATTTTTTAAATACGGTCCACTGGTTGCTCACTCATTTAGCATGAGTTCTTTCATTCTTCACTGCTGGCAGTGACTGTGACACTCCCCACTTATTTAGCTTTGAATGGCTTTAAGGTTTTAAGCAGTTAAAATCTTTCTCACCCATCCTTGGGCTCCATCAGACCTGGTTTTATCTGGACTTTTGTGTTTATATTTTTAAAAGAGGTGAGTCAGATGAACACCTTAAACCTTAAATTATATGTTCATTGTAATACTTCCACAGTCAGCTCATGTAAAAATGAGGTCATGCCAAATGAATGTTATTTGACACAGTTTGTCGTTTTTTCCTGAAAAATGCTCATGAGAACCAACAGGAACTGTTCTGGCAGAATAACTGAGACTGTATCTCTCTTGTCTCTCAAACCCCCACAGACGTTGCTGCAATTGTTTGATTCTGACTGAATGTGCATAAATGCATATGTAATGGTGTTAGCTGGGTTTTAATATGTGTTTTCGGATTGTGTGCTGAAAGCTGTGATTCATAATTGCTCCTCTTGTTTACTTACTGGTTTCCTGTGGTGCAGTGAGGCTGAGCGTGGTTGCCAACCTTGGGGAAGGGAAGCTACTGAGAGATTTAACAAGTGCCTGCGGGCCTGGCATTCCCAGGTCATCACACCTTCACATCTTCACACACATACGTACCCACTCCCGCACAAACATACACACACACAACTCATTTTGAGGAGGATCGATTACTATCTGTGTGCCGCACTATGGTAGCAGGTTCCTTGCCTGAAGGATACTCCCACACCCTTACTTCTTCCTTCAACCTTCACTCAACTCTAAAAAAGATTCACAGCAAAGTTCATTTGTTCGGTAGGCTATTTCAGTTGTTAACATTGACAAGCATTTAATAAAAAACAATAATGTCTGCATTAAGTGCAATAACAACACCTCAAGCATGAGCTTAAACAAAAACATTTAAAAATTAAATGATAAAAACAACTTGATATTACTACACAAGTATAAAAGCCTGAAACTAAGTATAAAAGTAAAATATTAAAGTTTCATGGTCACTGCCACCTCAGTAATCTTTGTAACATCTTGTGTTTCGTAACACAAAAAAACTGTAAAGACGACCCTAAATAGTGAACCAATAGACATGCTCATCTGGATAGACTAGCTTCTAAGCTAAGAAATTCCTGTGGGTTTGTGGTTTTCTCCGGGTTGTTTGTACTCCTTTGGTCTTAGTTTCCTGTCCTGAGGTCAGTGTCCCGTTCTTGTTCCCAGGTCGTCAAATACCAATGCTTTGTCAATGCGTTTCATACAGACACACATGGTACCCTTTAGCATCCGTATGAGACACCCTGAGCCTTCAGCTACCTCCAATTTAGTTTTAAGTTACATAAAGTAACTTATGTAATGAATGTAGTAATTTCAACCCAAACCATGATCTTTTCATAGAACTAACCAAATCGTTTTGGTGCCTAAACCTAGCCAAACTGCAACCATTTCACAATGTTAACCACATCTTGAAAAGGAGTCTCATACAGACGCTAAAGGGTACCTTGTGTTGTGTGACAACCTGGGATGAGAACGTCTTGGATAACCAAGATAGGCTGAGACTGGCAGATTGTTTCTTTCTTGGACACAGTGTGTCACAACAGTATTCCTCAAGGATTTGGGTTTGAGAGTAATTGGGAGAATTAAAATTTTGAAAGGACAGCTTTAAAGGTCAAAGCAATAGTATGACTTCAGAGGTGCTTCACTGTAGCTCCACTTTAATCTTGAGAAGGTTCAGAGCTGCAGTCTGTACTTATTAGTCACTGTGACTTACACTGTACATTCCCAGCTAAACTGAGGCTTATTGTTGACCCGCATATAGCCAAAATGGGATGATCCTCGTTTCATAACGGCTCTGTGACGATTCAACTTTGAGATTAGGAGTCGAATCAGGCTCTTCCTATCAAATCATCGAATCTTCGACTGTTCGGGGTCACCTCTACTAACAATCATTAGAATCCATACCTCTCTACTGATCCCTTCGGTTCAATTGACTGTTTTTACCGCTTTAATTCTTTTTTAAGCATTCATCTAGTTGGATTTTATGAAACGTTTGAAATTCTAATGTTAAAATGGATTCCAACAGCCTTGATCAGAACACATCTAAACCAAACCCAGACCTTTACCTGCCTAATGTTACTACCTTCATTAAGCAGAGGCTGACGGTGGAATCCAGTCTTTCAAAGCATCTCAATCATTTTGACAGATATTTGTGTTATGGCATTCTCTAGGCATTGCATGATGTTGCACACACTGTGAATAAAGATTTAAAGAGAGATAATGGCTGAGATGGGTACCTGCAGTCTGTGTATATCAGTTTGGTTTATTGCTATTGAAACTTTTTGGGGTCCAAAAAAAGGGGAAAAAAGCATTTTGGATTGGCTGTACTTTCTTGCATGCCATTTCTTCCATGCCGTGCTGGGTTACAGTGTAGCCTTGTTTAGAAAGTGCATGTAACTCAGGGTTGCAGGGTGGTGTGATAGCCAATGACCTCTTATCGTGTTTGAAAAACATTGCCTTAGGTTAATAAGGAAGTAAGAGGAAAGAAAGTGTGGACAGGGATAGTGCCATGGTGTTAGGAAAAGGGGAGCACTGTGACATCTGCAGTCTTTGGTGGCTGTGTTATGAAATAGAATAATTAACTCATGCACATTATCTGTATGTATGGACACAGCGGAAATAAAAGGAAACTTCAGTGATTTATCTCGCAGACATTTTGTTCCCATAGCTGTGATTTTCCACTTCAATAAGAACTAAGGGAGCAAACTTACTCTTTACTTCGAATCAACCACAGTACCTGCCCTGTTTTGCTCACTTCAAAAAGCAACTCTATTATGACATGCAAGATTGGTATCAAGTGTGGACCGTAGCCAGATTTTTAAAGCTGCTTTATTCCAAACATTGTTGGTTTGGCAACAAGAGTTATGACAAATTGTTGCCATCGGCTTTATTTCACAAATCATTGCAATTAACAGTCAAGTGAAACATCTCTTCAACCACCAGATCATCACAACATTTTCCAAGATATTCAGATTACAAGTTAAGTTTTGCAGTCTCAAAGCAATTTATTATAACACACGTTTAGTTCAGAAACACCAGCAAAAGCATTTGGGTCATGATAATCATGAAAGCATAGAGAGACTTTTGGACTCATACCCTCAAACTCAATCCATGCAACATAGCAAACCAAGCTGGAAAGCTGGGCTTTAACCGTATGCCTTATGTCAACAACCAAGCCTGGAGCCCCCTGCCAACATGTGTGATCAACAGCAGCACAGCAACATCATCAACATTTTATGGAGCCAAATAAAAAGCTGTTCATACAGATAAATTCTCTAAGTACTACCAGACGAGCAGTTTTAATCACCTTTTGTAAATAAGTTGGAAAAGCTTATTGAAGGGTAAGGTTTAATTTCTTTTTACATATATATACATATATATTTATATATATATATATGTATAAAAGATTGAAGTCTGCTCATAAACACTTCAATCATTCAGAGCAAAAATGGAGTGAAAAGCAATTTGTCAGGAACACAGTTAAAATGATATTTGCCCAGTGGAAGTGATTGACACAAGCAGGTTTGCTGTGGAATAGAGGTCAGGATATTATGGAGCTCCAGAAGCTGGTTGTCATCCACTCTGAACTCTGACTTCTTGACTGCTCCCACAACGGTAAATATATATTATAAATAATAGCTCTTGCCTTTATGTATTCATTTAGTGCTTCATATCCCCATCATCAATGTAAGAAATTAATCTTTGGAATGGGTAATGTCAGACGGGACAGTCCTAATTATTTTGTTACTACTGCAGGCTGCAACTCAACTAGCAGACTGCATCAAAATTTTGTGAAATTTGAAGAAATTGCTTTGTGAGCACTGATAATTGTCTATAATATGTACTGTACATTTTTCATACAGTGCAAGAAGATCTCATATTTTACATGAGGACTGTATTTTCACCAAGGTAACCAAGTGGCATCACCAGCAGCAGCTGTGTTTTGATAAGATTTGCATTTGGCTCCTTGGCTTGACTGCTGCCAATGTGTCAGACACCCGTTGCTGTTTTTGAAACAGGCAGACTGCTGCCTCAAGATTTTAAACCATTTTGAGAAACAACAAAACACATTTGAGTGATCTTTCTTTACCAGCAATGTCATGTTAGTTAAATTAAAATAAAATAAAATAAGACCAGTAACATGCCACACTTACAAAAAACTATTTCTTGTTACTAAATTTTGTACTTATTCTAATTAGTCTAATTAGTGCTTGATCGCAAGGGAACGCAGGTAGACGCCAAAAGAAGTCAGTCAAACTACATCTGAGGTGGACAGAGCAGCATGTGTATATGCATTTATAAATATTAGTCTTTGTGTATAGATATTACCAAGAAGCACGCACAAGTGAAACAGGTGGCAGGCAGCTCAGATAGCTGGACATCAGTATCATGAGAAGGTGTGATGTGCTTTGCAGTCTGCATCTTGCTTACTAGCTTATTATTTATTTATTTATTTTATTTTGGGCAGACGATTTATGCTAAGCTAAGCCAGTAGTCTCCTCGTTCTAGCTTCATACTTGACAGTGACGGTATCAATCTTCTCATTTAACTCTCGGCAAGACAGCAAGCATATTTCCCAAAGTGTCGAACTATTCCAAGTCAGATGTAACTGCATTCCAATTGGAAGGGTGTTAATAACCATAAAATATTGCGTACTTTCATATAGTGGGGCTAATCATAGAGCTAACTGAGACCCATTTTCCTCTTCTACTAAACAGGTTGTTAACAATGCCAACAAAAATTTAGTGACTCTACACAGCACTAATCTATTATCTCCCGTGGCTGAATGTGCCCTCATATTAATGTCCTCTTGGACTATTAAGTTAATGCTATGATTGCTTTTAGTGTCAATGCAGTCCTAAAACATCCAGGCCTATGACCACTCATTCTGCCTCTTCATTACAGAGGCTGTAATTGAGAGCCTTAAGAGCGGTTTGAGAGGCAAATCTGACATTGTTTCTGTGTCTGTTAATATTGAGATATTGTAAGATACAACACATTTATGTGTCTGCATGCATGCATGTATGAAGTGGGACTTTAGTAACCAGAATAAGTCCTGCGAGAGGGCTTCAGCGCTATAGATGGGTTTGGTGCTCAGGGCAAAGTCTCTCTCCCTTCACAGTATGAGGGTCCGTTCACATCTGGGCTGCCACTACCAGGGGCGCAATTAAGACCAAAAATAAATGTAGGTCATGCAGACATGCACTTGTGACATGCAATGACACAGCATGAAGCTAATGTAATATTAATGTATTAATTCGGTTGGTGTAGCAATAATGTTTTAAGTGACAGTTTTACAAGTTACTGCGAAGCCTCAAAGGAGATGAAGGAAACACGATAAACTACAGATATTCAAATATACATTATGCAGGCCATAGACTATGTTGTAACGTTTAAGTGCTGGGAAGATAGGGCAACTGGTTTAAATTTTATGTAACATTAACCCAAAGTGGATGCTTTTCTTTAATAATAATAAACTGCCTCTGCCTCTTCCGTGTCTGTCTCTATTCATGGTAAGTTTGACTTCTTTGAAGCTCTGCCTGAGTGATAATCAATGGCCTACACAGTCACTTTACTGTCCACTGAACATTTAATGGAGTGAGGATAAGCCTGTCAGATGGGCTGGTGGCCTCTGCAGGCAGTTGTGCTCCTAAGGTGTTCCTCATCACAAATACAGGAGACTGCGTCAGCTTAAGTGTTCATATGTCAAAGCAATATATGGTATATAGTCAGTTTATAGAAAGCAAAACATGTAGAGTATGCATATAATATTTGACATAATAAGGGATAACCAAAATACATTATTAGCATAGCAGAGAGTGTGCCATGCTCACTTGACGTGTAAAAAGAAAATTTCAACAAACTGAAGCAAGAAAATATTATTATAATATAAGGATTCTACAAATTGCAGGAATTTAAGATGGAAAATGCAGTATATTTGGCCCTCCATATTTGCCTGTGTGTCCGTGACAGCCTGATGGATTTATTCTCCATCTGAAGTGTCCTGGTGACCTAGTTGGCTCAGATGTTTATCGTGTACCAGCAATGTTCTGGTTCGAGTCTGCCCTGAGGACTTCATTGCTTGTTACCTTCCCAGTGAGCATCTGACAGCTGGCAACCCAATGTAGCTTTTTGTTTTCACAAAATTGTATTATTGCAATGCAAAATACAAACAAACATTTAATTAAAAAAAATTATAAAAATAAAATAATTTAGGTCCTGACTTCATTGAGTAAATACATAAATAAAGATGTGCACACAATTATTAATGAAGGAGCTATATAAAGTAATTTAATGTAAATATATAATCAGTTACTTGATTGACAGATAAATAATTGCCAACATTTTGCTTTTCAAAATGTGAGTATTTGCTGCTTGATAACATTTCGTTTTAAAGTGTTCGTCATACAAAACAAGTTACTTGAATACATTAACTTGGGCTTTGGTAAATTGTAATTGGCATTTTTACTATTTTCAGACATTTTGTAGACTAAACAATTAATTGATTAATCGTAAAAAATAATTGAGAGATTAATTGGTTGCTGTTTTAATATTTTCAAAATCTTTCTCTGCATCTTGTAATATGAATCCTTAAGCCAGTAGTGTGTTAAGCTTGCAAGCTTATTACTTGTGCATTTCCACTCGCTTGGTATCTTCCCTGAACATCTGGGTTCTGCATTTGGGAGGTGTTATCATGCCCATGACCTTGACTCTCCTCTCTGGAGATAGTTTCACTGTGTTATGTGTTGTTAGCAGGGTGGCAGGTGAAAAAAAAAAAGATTTATGGTATTGTTATCCAAGTTTTTCATAACATCTGTGTGATTAAATTAACCTGTGCAAATGCAATTTAAGGAAATCTAATGTGTCTGCACAATGTAAGAGAAAGTGTGGTTACAGACACCTTGTCCTGGCCACACGCAGGCATAGAAACGCACACGCATTCCTTCCCCCACATACTTGAGTGAATGACAGTGTTCAACTGTTCCACTTAATTGTAGTTTATACAGCCTGAGAAAGAATGTCTGGCATTTATTGGTTCCCTGTGTTTTACTTTACAAATGAATGACTGTGTGTGTATGTTTGGAATATGTGTCTCCAAGGGATGAGCAACACAAATTATTTCTTTTCCAATGAGTCAGTTTTTTTTTGTAAAGAATAACCTAATAGTTTTGGAAATATGCGTATTTGCTTTCATGCCGAGAGTTAAATGAGAACATTGATATCACTATCACGCCTTCAATATGAAGCTAAAGCCAGGAGATGGATCGCTTTGCTAGACTAAACATAAAGACTGGAAACTTGGGGAAACAGCAAGGCTCTGTCCGGAGTTAAAAAAAGTAAAACCCCCTCCCGCGAGCACCTCTAAAACACATCATATCTTGTTTGTTAAATCCCTACAAAAACTGAAGTGTAAAAATGACAAGTTGCGGTTTTAAACAGGATTAGGCGCTGGATTATTTCTAGGACGGGCACAGCTAACCTTAGCTAAGATAACAATCTTCTAGCTCCAGCTTCATATTTAACTGACAGACACGAGAGTGGTATCAATCTTCTCACCTGACTCTCAGCAAGAAAGCAAATAATGTATAAAAATAAGAGGTTTTTATGGTCATAACTATGATCGCCAAACAATAGCACATCTATCCTCTACTTTCGTAACATTAAAAGCCTTTCTTTATTTGGTTTTCTTTTTTTAATCTGTAGTCTGGTGTTATTTTCCTTTTCACAGTGTACAAATACAAATGGTTATACCACAGGTGGTATAGGCTCAGCTATTTGAGGGAGCTCTAAATGAATCTGAGCAGCGGCAAGGATTCTGCTGAGAGACCTGATCACCATTAACAAACACGTACATGAACATCTTAGTTAAATTAATTATACAAAATAACACATAACGAGGAGGTTGGGCGGTGGAGGGAGCAGCAGACATATGCTTCATTTGTTAAAATGTTTATGCTTTATCATTTTTGTTAGTCATGCGTCAATGTAGAGAAAATGAGTTGTAGGTGAACATGTGGATGGATTTTTTTTAAGTACTGCTTTTGAAAGTGATTTCATCTTCTGTGCCTTTGTGTAGTCTTTTTTAATAGAGTCTGCACAGTTTTATAAAACAGGTCCCTGGTCTCTCTTATAGCCCCTTTGTTGTAGCTCTGAATCCACATTAGTCAGAACTTGGCCTTTGAAGAGAGGATTTGTTGGATGTTTTGCTGACATTTCTGCATAATCAGATATGCTTAAAATACCAAAGCTGGGTCAGTGATGCACAGCAAACATAATTTCACCCACTTGTCACACTAATACTTTTGCTGCTGTGAGTTAAGTGTCACAGTGTCAGGCGACTGTCTAGTCTGGGTCTGTGAAGTTTATTTTAGGATGGAAATGCTGACAGCACTCATTTCCTATTCAGACAGGATTTATTATGCAATATAAAGTCATACTTAATCCACTATTTTTGTGTAATTGAGACTTGCACTGTATGTCAGGCCAAAGGTGGAGAAGTGCCAGCATACATCTGACATCCATCTTGCTGGCTGGTCTAATTCAAAATGACATACTACTCAACATAAAACAACTTAAGTAGTTTACTTAGCTCAGTTAAGGTTTTGGTTGTGGAACCTCTTTGGCGCTATGGTGGTCTTTTGTTTCTCTGTGTAACTCATCTCTGTCACTCAAATGCTCTTTTAGCCCCCATCTTAGTTTTATACTTTTTATATCTGCCTTGTTGATCTGGCCTTGGATAGCTGTCCGTTCAAACATGTGGTGACTTACAAGAGCACTGCTGTGAAATCTGTAAATCTCTGTCTCGCCATTAAAAATATGGACTTTGATCCAAGAGCTAGCCCATGGGTCACAAAAAAAAGAAGTCTAAATGACTTTTACAGACAGAAGAAAAGAGATTTTTTTAACAAGTCAGAACTGTTCAATTTACTGCACACTGTTAAGCCTCCCACAAAATCTGCTTGCCATTATTAGCTGTGCCCGACTGCCACTCTTCCCGAGTGGCGTTGGCACTCGAGCGCAGGTAATCCCACAATACCGCAGGTGGAGATTTAACATTTCCACCACTGTGGCTCTGGCAGATTTGGTGTCAGACTCACTGAGCAAACTGATTGTGTCACACAGCTGTCAGCAGCACCAAAGAGTGGCAGTCCAAAGCATTCTACATTGATAAATGTCACTTACTGATTTCCTAGTAATTGCTTATTTGGGAAAACCACAAACAGACAATTATGCACATTCTTGATGTGAATTTAGAGGTTTTTGAGTTTGAGTGTGAACCTTAGTTGAATACTGTAACCTAAGTCTCCAAGTGATGCTTCAGAAACATGTGTATGTGTGTGTGTACCTCTCAGCCTGTCTGAAGTGTCATACCTTTGGAAAGGGAAATTTTATATACTGAGCTGACAGCTAGTGTGACCTCAGTGCAGCGGGCTAATTTGATTGTGATATTTGATATTTTCTCTGTTTATTTCTTTGGTTCAGTCCCAAACAGTCACAGTAGCCTCCTTTCATGCACTCTAAATACATACAGTAACGTACTGTAAATGACACTGGGGTAGGTCGATCCAAGACCACCAGCGTTGCAGTAATTTACACTCATATCTGTCACATTGTGTTATTATAATCTCAGTGCTCATGTTTTGTTGTCTTAAAGCCCCTCCCTTCCCTCTTTATTACCTCCTACTTCCCTCCTATAATTTATTCCCTCATTCCTTCTTTTCTACCTTACATATTCACCAAACCTACTTGAATAAAATACAAAATATCTAGCTTGTTATTCCAACATACTATGGCTTTCTACTTTCTGCACATTTTAGTTGATTCTCTTGAGAGACGCACAGTTGTGGAGAAAACAGACTCTCTTCGCACATCCTTTCTCACTCACTGAGACACTACACAGACATGTTCCTTTCTCTTTTGTGTTTTTTTTTTGCTCTTCATTCTCCTTCTCTCCCTAGATCTTCACAAGACAGTAGAATTGCCTTCAGGATGACTGACAGAAAAAAAACATATTTGTAGAGGCACAGGTGCTACAAATGACCTTTGGTGTGTATGTATGTACTCCGTTGTGCATCTGTGTGCGTGTTTTTACATACTGATTGTACTCTGGCTGCTGGCCCTTTGCAGATAAAGCCTGGTCTTCTGGGGGCCCACTTGTAGTGGGCTGATATTGCCTTTCTGTAATGCCAGGGAGCTTAGGGAGCTGCGTGGACCCTTAGGCATCAGCCCAACACAATTAAGAAAGATAGACAGCATGTGTGACTGAAAGCCGCATGGCCACCTTGTTTATATTATTCAGTTATAGATTTAAATGTTTAGACTGTGTAAAATGGTACTTTAATTAAATATTTATTTTAAATAAATTTTATAATTATTTTCTCTCATTTTCCAAATTATTCAGAACTCTTTCAGCATCAAATGTGACAGGTAACTCCTTCATTCAGACAACATTCTTTGCTGTTGCACAATAATTAGTTTTACTGCAGGTGAGTCTTCCCAGGTTAGGCTGTTGAAGAATGGTTTCACCCAATTTATCTTTATTTGAACAGATCACAGAAAAATGTCTGAAAATGCTGGGTGGTGGTTCAGTCCACCACAGAGGTGCAAATATCGTGCCCAAAGGGTGAATCCTGATAGCTTTTGGTGTTTCCCTGACTTTTCATCTGGTGTATCATCACTTTGGTTCACAGACATTTACATGCAGAACTAATTCCCATTTGTGTTTTGTGCTAATTACTAAATGTTAGCATACTAATATGCTAAACTAAGATGCTGACAATGTAAACATTACCAGCTAACCATCAGCATGTTAACATTGTCATTGTAAGCATATTATCCTTTACCATTTTGCTCAAAACAAGCCGTGTTCCAGCCGCTAAGGTGACTTTTTAAAAGTAGACTTTTTCTAATTAAATTTCCATTCATTAGCATGCAGCCTTTAGCTGGGTTACCACTTGACAGCATTCACGGAAAAGGAGACAAAGAAAGCAAATGGAAGAAAAGGAAAAGAAACTGAATGTAATAGTAAGGCAGTGGGAGGGCTTATCTCAGCCGTCCACATCCATTCAGTCTGACTGCTACCATCCAGATAATATGGAGCATTTGGATGCAAACACGCAAATGTCAGCATACTTTTCAGTTTTCAATGATAAGCTTGCATGCCTATTCTTTTTGTATAAGAGAGGGGGATGTACTCTATCTCTTAAATTATATCACATTTTCCTTTACAAGCTTTTGGAAAAGACAGTAAATTTAGATTCGTGCATACACACAAAACATCTACTACACTACCCAGTGGATCAAATTCTCACCCATTTCACAGTGTGTGAGGTGTTATCTATCTGGGTAAACACTTGTCTGTGTGGGATTTATTGGTTGCAGCGGGAGTGTAGGAGCTCATCACTCTAGCGCCGTGGTGATTATCTGCTTTACAGGGCCATTGGCACATTAAAGCGTGACCTGCTGAAGGCTGTGTAAGCTAGTGTTTGCAGCAGCATGAAAGAACAGAAAAGTGTTCCCAAAGCAATAAAACAGGTAAATAGAGGTTACATGACTGACATTAATGCCACACTTCCTTCATCTTCTCCGTCTCTCTTCACTCTCTCTCTCTCTATGTAGTGTTGTTAGCAGTCTTTAGGACAATTGCTTGTGCATTTTGGTTTAGTATTAAAGGTAATTTTAAATCTGATCTAGACTCTGACGCCTGTGGCTGTTGTAGAATCCACACCAGATTCTGCAGCATTCACACAATGCTGGAAGGAAAAAGAAAAGAGAATAAGCGTGGAGAGGGCTGGAGGTCTGCTGGCTTGACTCTGTTGGGGGATTGGAAAGAGATCGAGGGAATGTAAGATGTACAGAGGCATTGGAGTTGTGAACCTGGATCTCATTAGGGGGCTTTGCTTTGTCCTCTGCCTCACAGGGAATCATTGCAGCACAGTTTCTTTGAGAAGACCAGGATAATTGACATCTCAACAGTGTATCACGGATTAGAGGTGATTTTGTGGTTGTTAGTGTGAGTATGGTTGGAGGTATTGATTTGTGTTTCTATGGTTCTGTGGTCTAATGATTTCAGAAGCTGTGGTCAAATGTGGCACTGAATGGTGAACACAGAGTATAAATAAATATATACTCCAGTATGGGGGAGGAGAAAGAGTGATGTCTCATGCTGAGGATGGGTATCCTTTCTTTTTTAGCTCAGAATATCAGAAAAGGAATCTATGGAAAATACAACAGTGACACTGCTACATGAAGACGTGTAATTAGATTTCCCCTGGCCACTCATGAGGTGTGCTGTGAAAATAGTCATAATACATTTGGGAGCGTATTCCTTTCCTGCATAGTTAACCTTAGTAGCAAAAGTTTTAGGCACATTTTAAGTTTAAATAAGTGAAATAAGCACAGACAACGTCTATAGTATGGTGTCAGCAGAGCCACAGATAACACTATAATCCCACTGTAATTCAGCCTTGAAGCTTTTCTCAAAAGCATATTAAGAATATTTCTTTTGCAAATACATGTTTTAAGGCCAGACATGTTTTGAAAGATATTTCTTCCTCAGGATTTTACATGCCAGCATTGCTTTAAAAAAAAAAAGTACAACGCCTAATGGGGTTCCAGCTGCTGAAACAAAAGCAAAACATTTTATGAGCGACATGTGATTGTGAGGTAATTATATTGTCAAACTGGATTATTGTTAATACAAGGCACTTGCACAGCGATAGTAATGTGCCGTGTCTAATTCCTTTAGAGCTGGTGCTGTTTTGATTAGTACTACTCTTTAATGCATGGAAGGATTATTTGATGAATTTTACTATGGCTCTTTTTGGTGTGTGTTTATTGAATTCCATTGACATCTACCAGTTAATGGAATATGTTTCTCATATACCTGACAGTAAAGTGTATCCCTGGAACTAACTCTCTTCTTTGTTTTACCACCCTGCATCCTTCTTCCCATCCAGGGTCTCGTCTCCGCCAGGAAGACTCCCCTCCCCGCATTGTGGAGCACCCCTCTGACCTCATTGTGTCCAAAGGGGAACCAGCCACTCTCAACTGTAAGGCGGAGGGCCGTCCGACGCCCACAGTGGAATGGTACAAAGATGGGGAACGCGTTGAGACTGACCGCGACAACCCCCGCTCCCACCGTATGCTGCTGCCCAGCGGGTCCCTCTTCTTCCTACGCATCGTCCACGGACGACGGAGCAAGCCCGACGATGGCAGCTACGTGTGTGTGGCCCGGAACTATCTGGGCCAGGCGATAAGTCACAATGCATCCCTGGAAGTAGCCAGTAAGTCCTGTTAGATGTGTGTAAGTGTTTAGAGAGCGCTGAGAGCTTCACTCCTTCTGTAAAAAAGGATGCAACACACATGCACACACCTTAAATACTGTATAAATGGCCACAATCACACATTAGTACAGACGTGAACTTGATTGCTAACATGACCAAGAATAACCAGGAAGCTATTTCTAATACCAAGGTGTGTAAATGTCTGATAATATGATAGCAGGGACTTTAATATCTATCTTCACAGAAACTAAGCAGCTTTTTTGAAAAAGTCTGGACAAGCTTTTCTTAATATAACCATTAGATTATACAGAAGTATATACAATCTTACAAAAAATGTATCACACTCTTTGTTATAGTTACTTTGCATTGAGTGTCTCCACACTTTCAACTCAACCAGTAGCGTTGATCTAATTATACGTGGAACAGAATGTGTAAATCTTAGAGCCTGTTTTTCATTTAGTTACTTTCATTCTAATGTGGGTCTTTTTTATGGTTGACTGACAGGTGGAAGTTCACTATGCGACCCACCTGTCAGACATGCAGCAGCTGCGTGTCTGCTTTAGTCCCCCAGGTTTAAACAAGTGCTGAGTGTGTTCCAAACAGGTGACAGTGTCAACTCGCTGAATCGTAGAGTTGCAAGTGTCAAGTGTGTGGTGTTACCAGTTAAACAGCCTTTCACTGCAGCATGTCTCAGGGAGGAATCTGTCAGGCTGCATGCAGCACCCAAACGTGTGTGTGTATGTGTGGGTGTAGATGTATATACGTTAGTTAGACTGATGGAATGAAGCTTGTGGAGCAGAGGACAAAAGGTCAGGGCTTATGACCACGGGTAAGTGCAAATGGTCTGTGAATCCCTATGGAGCACAGGTTCTCCAAGTCTGAAAACACAGGAATCTTGCAGACAACAAGAGTAAAGAATGTGCCGAAAGAAGGAAGTGTCGGTAACAAGGGTTAACAACCGCAACCATGCTCTCACACACTGCGTAGCTCACTGTCGATCCCCTGCTCTGCTCAGCTGTGTCAGCTTGCAGAGCTCTACTCAGGCTTGGTCTCCTGGGAGGATATTTCACAGAGGTTTTAGAATAATAATACTCCTCCGGTATCTGTTTCACCTTTTGAATAATAATGAAAGAGATGGTCAAACGGTATCACGGTAATGCTAGATCAGCACTCCAACCCGGAGAAGCGCAGCCCTACAGGGGGAGCGTTTATTACTCAGAGTTCACTAAATTTACTGTCAGGTTTTAAGGTTGAGAGGGAACACAGAGAGGACTTGTTGAAGCTGCCCGGATGACTTATGTCTCCCTGCTTCATCCCTCAGAGGTCACAGATTCATGGGTCACCCTGGGGCTGGATAGTAAAACAGAGCCCCGTTCGGCAAATGCTGCTGAGTTAGGGAGTTTATAGGAGGACCAAGAAGCTGGGGAGTGTTAAAAGGAGGATTGACCTCACTCTGTCAATAGACCAGCTAGCAGATCATTTGTCTAGTCTTGTTAATGTGATAGCTGTTAATTTTGTGCAGTGTTTTAATTGCTTAAAGTTTCTTTGGCTAAAGGGAACTGTGTTCACAAGGGTGCCTGGGTTTCACAGTAAGCTACTATCAAGTTATTATCATGTTTCACTCATTATGTTTGTCGCTCAAAAATCACTCAGGCAACAATACTGTGTGATGATACTCTAATAATAGAGCAGAAGTGTAGATGGCAATTATTTTCCAGTATAAAGAGACTACAGTGAGTCTGAACAGCCATACAATTCTGATAACCATGTTCTTATATATGCCACAAAAGGCACATCATAAGCACATTATTAGCAATATAATACTGTATAACTGCGATAATCATCTATAGTGAGGAGCGGGAGTCATGTCCCCCAGTATATGAAAATGGAAATTTGACTCCTCCCCCAATATTTGTAATGACCAGTAATCAAATGCCTCCAAAAGCTAAAAGGAAGCAAATTTTCCTCCCTCAATATTCAGTATTAAACCGACACACGGTGTTGACTAAACACTGTGTTCCATGTTAGTTTACAGGTCAACCAGCCACAGTGAACACAACGGCTGTGTGCACAAATGGTGAGCATGTGCCAGAGTTTTAGGCCGTTTTGATGACATAAGCATTTAACTAAGCACTGCTATGCCTAAAGACAGCCTCACAGAGCTGCTAGCATGGCTGTAGATTGTTTTATCTTGTTACTGTATAGCTGTCAATTTCACTTGATTCTTAGATCAACATGCATGGATCAAATGCTAAATGAATTATGATCCACAGTTGTATTAATTACTATCTGTGATGGACTCAATTAATAAGAACAATAGATGCATGTTGTGATACTGAAGTACAGAATATATTGTTTTTTTTTTAAAATGTCAATGTTTGAATAGTACACAATAATTTAGCACCCTGAAGATTTGATGACATTAGTCTATTTAATGAATATTCAGTAACACTTTCTATGAAGGTCATCGCTATAATGACTTATGCATATATTTATAACACGATATAATACATCCATAAGACATTATAACAATTGTTATAATCGCTTACAAACATGCATTAGTCGATAGAGCAAAGTTCATAATGTATTATGACCTTTTGATTTAATGTTTTATAACTAATAGTAGTACCAGTTTATATCAATGTGCGGCAAGAATCTCCGACCATGTTCCATAACACATTATAACCATCGACTCTGCCTCGTTATGAATACACTTTAGTCACCATTTACAATTAGTGATATAAATTGGAATAAAAGCTTATAGTAATGTTTAAAGTTATATAGCATGTCTTTGTTTGCTTTAAGTAAAGTGTTAAAATATCTATCCCTGTATAATATATTACAGGTGGACATAATACCATAATAACTAATTATAAGACCTTATAACACGTCATTGTTTGCTTTAAGTAAAGTGACACACATTTTACGCAGGAAAACAACTTTTATTTATGTTTCTTCACTTTATGAACAATCTGTATAAATTTTGAACATTTTGCAGTTTAGCACAAAAACACAAAATAATTATATCAAGAAAACTCGTTGTCAGGGTGGAGAAAGATCGCTCAAGAGAAGACCTGTTGCCGACCAACATCATGTAAGAAGAGGCTCGGATGTTGTCACAGATGAATGGCGAGCCTATGGACAGGCCCTGACAGATGCAGTGGACAATTAAAGACAACCACTTCACAAAACGTAGCCTATTAAAAGACATTTTAAAGTTAATGAATGGGAATACTGTTAGCTAGCGCTAACTGCCTTCACTTTTCCAGCAGTTGCGGAAACAACAGACTTAACGGACACACTGTGACCTACACTGTCACTTTACTTAAAGCAAACAATTACGTGTTATAAGGTCTTATAATTAGTTCATATGGTATTATGTCCACCTGTAATATATTATACAGGGATAGATATTTTATCACTTTACTTAAAGCAAACAAAGACATGCTATATAACTTTAAACATTACTATAAGCTATTATTCAATTTTATATCACTAATTGTAAATGGTGACTAAAGTGTATTCATAACGAGGCAGAATCGGTGGTTATAATGTTTTATGGAACATGGTCGGAGATTCTTGCCGCACATTGACATAAACTGGTATTACTATTAGATATAAAACATTAAATCAAAAGTTCATAATACATTATGAACTTTGCTATAGCGCCTAATGCATGTTTGTAAGCGATTATAACAACTGTTATAATGTCTTATGGATGTATTATATCGTGTTATAAATATATGCATAAGTCATTATAGCGATGACCTTCATAGAAAGTGCTACCGAATATTCTTTGCTCTGCACCTGTCCCTAGAAATAAACAATAAATAGCCATAGTTGATTTACATTATTTGCTGTTTTGAGTATCTTGTGACGTCATATAACATGCTTAGTTCATGAACTCACCAACTCAGGAAGGAAAGGCTCAGCAGCACATTAACAATAATCCCACAGAACATTAGTCATTTACTCTCTAATTGTAAAATGTGAAAGCGACAGTGGAAAATTATTAACTTATAAAAACCTTAACTCAATTCCAAATTAATTTACTGAATTCCTACTTTTTCTAATACCGCTGTGATTTAAAGGGAGAGAAGATGAAAAGCGGTGAGACGGCTGACAAAAGACAGGCTGACAGATATAAAGTGATGCGAGCAGGAAGGGTGTGACAGAGACAGAGGGGAACAGAGGAGAGAGAGGAAGAAGTGTCTGTCCTTCAAGGCACAGGAGTGAAACTTGTTTGCAGAAAATTGAGGTGACGTGGTAGAGACAGTGACAGATGTAGTGTGTGGTGGTGCCTGAAGCGTGACCACGGGGTTGGAATACTGTGTAAGCACACACAACATGCTCTCTCACACACACACACACACACACACACACACACACATACACACACACACACACACACACACACACACACACACACACACACACACACACACACACACACACACACGCAGACTAGTGGAAACCTTTCTGAAAGCAAAATTCATGAATGTGGAAAAAAAAGGAAAAAAAGACATATAACTTAGTTCCTATCCAATAAATGTCACAGAAGACACTCAGCATATTTTGTCTGCCTGCAGGGACCCTAGAGGACCCTGGGAAATGAACATATGTCCTATTGACCTCAGCCACTTGATTCAATCATGAAGCGCTTTATTGAGGTGAAGGCAAAGTCACAGCCTGTGTACTCTAAAGGTTATTGGATAGTAGACCTGTTTTTAGGTTCCGTAAGGGAGAGGAATAAATGATATTCTTAAACTAATTGGACACTGCCATTTGCTAGAGGAAAGTGAGGCTCGTGGCAAGACTGAAGGTTAGGCCACAACACTGCAGTGATGAAGTAATGAGCCACAGGGAAAGACAACGACACAGCCACATGAAGAGAATGGCAGAAACGCCCCCTCTGATTTCCAGCGTTTGTATATAAAGGATCTAAAGGAATACCTTACTTGGACATAAACAGATAATGTGCTCTTAACAGATATGGTCAGAATCCAAAATTAATACCATTATACTACATTTGTCCCCTTCCCCCATCAGATGTTGTAAAGCTTTAACTTCACGATTGCCTATCGAAGCCTGGCACTTTGTGTAACTTCACAGTACAGCAAATTGGAAGTTGCAGTTTATTTTCATCAGGACGTCCTCATAGAGGTTATGCACTTCTTTAAAAAAATAAAATAAATGCAATGTGACCAAATGAGCTACTACAGTTCATTTTCTGTCAATAACTTTCTCATTTTTGATCATAGATACTTCAGACCAACTTTATATTCCCCTGGACCTGCTGCCCAAAGCACCTCTGACATTCTGGCATTCTGACTGTGTGTTTATATTCCTATATTTATTTCCATGCAGACCATTAACAGTTTCACAGCTTTTATTTAGTCTCAGTAGACTTAACGTTTTCTTTTTCTGAAGGTGGGTTCAAATACATATCCTAGTTTTATTGTTTGATTAATTAAGGTATATGGTTAAATTATTTTATTTTGTGTATTTGGTTGGTAGCTAAACATATAGATATAGTGAATGGCATTATAAATAGCAGAAGAAAACAATTTTACACAGAAAATGAAGCAATTTAGATTAGATTACTAACAACTTCCGATGCATGCCCCCGCCGTCTTTCGGTATATATCCGAATATAAACATTTTTCTGACATATACAAATACAGACATAGATAAAGGGAGCATTACACCCCTAATATATATACAGCTACATTAATTCAGTTAACATACATAAAGGAAGTTGATGTAGAAAACTATTGGTTCAATTTTGTGCCGATTAGCAGAAGATGAAACAGAGGCAGTAACTGAAACGTTTCATGTGTATAGCCAACTCAATGTTTGTGCATCCTCCTTGTTTAAAAATCTATCTATGTTATCTGACTAAACAAAATATTGTGGGATTCCTAGTTAAAATGACAATTGGCAAAACACAACATATTTCTAATATTAGTGAGATGCAACAGTGGACAAATCCACTTTTATACCAGATCTGATTTGGGCACATACAAAGCCATGCTTCTTTCATCATAAATTATATAAAACATACCTCTCAATTCTGTATTCATATTTCATCATCCTAAATGTATGCAGTTTTCTTTTCATATCTTGAAAAGGGAAAGCCAGTGGGGGACATGTGATGGCTTGTGATAATGACTTGAATTTTATTAACATGACAGACATGTTCATCAGAACACCATACTCTCTGAAGTGGATCATGGGATATGCGCAGCTCAGTCAGACTGTGAGATTGACAGCTTAAGGTAGGACCCCTGGTCTGTCTCCCTGTCCGCTATTCTTTGATTGTAATCTTATGCTGGATACGGGTGAGTGCAGGAGACGTGCGAAGCAGTGAAAGAGAGAGGCGGATTCTCAGAGGTCAGGCTCCTGCACTGCCTGCCCCTATCCATTAACTAATGGCTCCTCACTTCAAATGGCTGTCACTGTCGCTGACAACACCCTGTTGTAGTCACTCTGGATAAGCGCAATAAAAGATCCTAAGTGGCAGTAGAGCGGTCTGTCTCAGGAAAGTTGTCATTTTCTCTCCATATGGATGAGGAGTGAGATTGTTTGATAGGCAAAAACTGACACATTGCAACAGCTCTTCATCCACAGCCACAAAGTCAGATATCAGTGTTTGTTTCCAATTGTCTGTGACAGCCTGTGAACGCTGTGCTACCCTCTTGTTCCTCATCCTGTTTTCCGTTCCCTTGTTCTCTCCCAGTTGGCCTATGGTTAGATCAGTCAGTGAGTAAGTATCACACTCTGGGGACAGCTGGTTTGTGTTTACAGTCTGGAGACTGGGGCGAGTGCACTGCAAGTATTGTCTAAACAATTTTAGTCGCTATATTCCCCTAGGCTCAGCGTTTCCAAGGGCCAGATTTGTGCAAGAGTGTCAGGACGCAGGGAAAGAGTTTGTTTGGCTTGCAGCGGCACGGTGAAGGGAGAAGAGAGTAGGGGAAGTACTCAAGAGCTTCTGACAAATACCATATGGCTCCTGGATGTGTGGCAATATTATTAGAACGTAAAACTGTTCCTTTTGTATGTGTTTGTGTGTGTGTGTGTGCATTGTGTCAGGATTGTGCTGTACACATATGTACAACTGACAGTTGCTACTTTGACAGGAAAGAAAGGACTGACTTTCAAATCTCTTCATTCTTTTGCAGATTATTGAATTATACCATATTCATTATAACAATCCTACTATTTACACTTTCTCTGGCTTTCATTTTACATTAGAGAGTGTATTGTAGCCTTGTCAAGAAATAAAAGAAACATCTAGCTTTATGTGTGATAATAAGCTGGGCAGCCATAGTGAATTATCTGCATTGTTGAATGTTCCCCTACATTACAGACATATGAAGCCTTCTTTATTGGCTGTGTGTGTGTGTGTGTGTGCACATTTTTTTTCACTTTTCTCTTTTTGCCCTTATCCTTGAGGAATAAGGTGCTGACGAGGAGGGGGGAAAACCTGGGAGTGTCAAATCAACAAATCTGTCTGTTGAAGATGGACTTTTGTGTACAGTATGCCCGTGTGTGACCATATGTGGGTGACTTTAAGCATATGCTTTGTGTAACTCTACATTTCAATCCCCCCCAAACACTCCTCCAAATCATGTTGGATATAATTTTGTTGTGCGTAATGTATTCAGCTCTGGTTGTTGCTGGGGAGACACTTTTTGGCTCGGCCCATTTCCCCCGACACTAAATCTTTTTCCCCCTTTTCCCCGCTCAGCACTGAACCTAACTGCTGGTTGCATTTCCCTGCAACCTCGGAGCAGGAATGCAGCCAGACGCAGAAAACCCTGCGCTTGCTGTGTCAGGTTACTCTGATGTCATATGCATTTTATTCACTCATTTGCAGACTTGTAACATGGCAAGAGAGACTTCCCGGAGGCCCAAATAACCAGCACTCGTGTGCTTGGCTGCAGAGGTGTTTGCAACAACTGAAGTTAATTAGCAGTGAAAACCCACCATCAAGTCACAACTTGATTGAACAAAACCTGTACTGACTAAACCATCATAAGTCTAGTCTGCCCCGTATTTTACTTGTGAATTTGTCAGCGTGGAAGCATTAAGGGCTTACAGCATGGTCGAGTAATCCTGCTGTCACTGAGAGAAGAGGGTTGGCTGTGCATTTGATGAGATATTAGCCTTATACATCCTGTATCTGTCACTCCAATAACGCCACAGTCAGCAGCAGCCACCAGCTTTATCTGTGCTCACAGTTAATGCGGTCTTCTCTGGGGGTCAAAGGTTGTGTCACTTTTTCATTTCAAGCGTATGTCAGTTTTCATTTTCCAAAGCTTTCCGCCTGCTCTTTCTAAATATCTGCTGTGTGGGGTGACATATCACCCAGTAAATGTTAGCTGTGATTCTATTAAAAAAATCAAGCTCAGTACAACTCTGACAGTCCCTTCAGGGCGTGAATATGAGAAATGAACTGTCTCCCAGATGTGCACTGTGTAATTGTGGTTTGATGATTGTTTGTTAGTGTTTATAATTAAAATGCCAACTTTTTAGACTATCATTAAACTAATCAAAATTCTTATGTGATCCAGTAGAGGCAGACACTTTGCTTTGTCACTGCCAACCATAATCATATATTCTGAATGAATGACGGAAATCGAACTCAGTGTTGGTTGCTATTTTTTTTTTTTTTTTTTACAGGTTTTGAAGCTTTAGATTTAGAGGCCTTGCTTGCTTTTCATTTATATGGCAGTGCTCTTGGTGTTGTATCCACCACATAGGCGCAGACCTTGCATCCCAAATGCACAATTTAAACTCAAACTGTCGCTGATAGTGTCAAGGCTCTAAATAGCTGCGTGTACAATTTCACCAGTTGATTCCATTGTTGCAAGGCTGTATTTCTTAACTTTTCCACAATGTTAAATAAACTAGTGAATTATGTAAAATAGTGGCTCTATGCAATCGGACCAAATTACAGCTAAATTCCCACTAAAATTAAACTGCATGTTTTTTTCTGCTATACCTTATGTACATATCTCTGCTTGGTAAACCACATGCCCTGTGTTGTCCTTAGAGGAAAAAAAATCAGAAACTAAAAGGGAGAAATGTATATGTTATATTTTTATGATTTCATGATGATGCCCCCCCTGCATTCATTACCCGAGAGATAAAGATAAATACTATATTCATAGTAATCCATAGTAAAATATAAAACCAAAAAAAAAAAGAGATAAAGTGAGAACCTAATGTTAATTAAAAAGGACATTCTGAACTTGACTATTGAAGCACAACATACATAAATAATGTGGCTGATGAAATATAATCAAATCAGTCTAAGTTCAAGAAGCACTGCACTGCAGGGGAACCTGAGAGGTGCTACCCTGAATACAGTATGTCAATACAGTACTTGAGAGACATTACACCCTAGAGAAGCAGCGACAGACACTTGGAATCAGAGATGTGAGCGGTTGCTAGTGCAGCAGCAGAGTAATCGACTGTTTATGCAGCATTGTTCCTACTGCTTACCCACCACAACCAAAGATGCTAGGATCTTCTCTAATAGACTGCAGACGTGGTGATTTATAACATGCAGCAAAATAGAAAGAGATAGATAGAAAGTGAGGGGTGGAAAGCTGAATAATGAGATGAACAGTTCCAAAGCACTACAACCATTCCTGTGCCTGCCTGGCTGTCAGTTCTGCATCCCCTATTTTCTGCCGTTTCCTTCTCCTCCTCCTTCTTCTGGAGCATCACTTCATCTCTCTCCTGTGGGAATACTTTGGAATGTGCAGACAGGTTTGTGATGGAGCTGCTGTGGTTGAAGCTGCTTACTGAAAGCTTTGATGACCAATGATGTGTTCCCGATTATTGTCATATACACTATATACAAATTGTGTTTCTATCTGTGTACAGTGCATAGTATGCAGAAGCAGACAGAAAAACAAGGGTGTGTCTGTGTGTTTTTATGTTGACGCTACCCTATCAGTAAAAAAGTGCAATTTTTAATATTAATTAATTATTAATTTGTTTTTAATATTAATTATTGTTAATATTGTACACCATGTCAAAAAAGTACAATTATTTAAATTTGATTAATGTTATATTAATGAAAAAATAATTAAATCGTGCTAAACATTGTGTCTGAACTTGACATGTAGCACTGCACTGCCACTTTAACAGGGTCTATATTTTT
>NC_060172.1:26771159-26867887 GCF_021292245.1 Micropterus dolomieu
AAAAAAAAAAAGAGATAAAGTGAGAACCTAATGTTAATTAAAAAGGACATTCTGAACTTGACTATTGAAGCACAACATACATAAATAATGTGGCTGATGAAATATAATCAAATCAGTCTAAGTTCAAGAAGCACTGCACTGCAGGGGAACCTGAGAGGTGCTACCCTGAATACAGTATGTCAATACAGTACTTGAGAGACATTACACCCTAGAGAAGCAGCGACAGACACTTGGAATCAGAGATGTGAGCGGTTGCTAGTGCAGCAGCAGAGTAATCGACTGTTTATGCAGCATTGTTCCTACTGCTTACCCACCACAACCAAAGATGCTAGGATCTTCTCTAATAGACTGCAGACGTGGTGATTTATAACATGCAGCAAAATAGAAAGAGATAGATAGAAAGTGAGGGGTGGAAAGCTGAATAATGAGATGAACAGTTCCAAAGCACTACAACCATTCCTGTGCCTGCCTGGCTGTCAGTTCTGCATCCCCTATTTTCTGCCGTTTCCTTCTCCTCCTCCTTCTTCTGGAGCATCACTTCATCTCTCTCCTGTGGGAATACTTTGGAATGTGCAGACAGGTTTGTGATGGAGCTGCTGTGGTTGAAGCTGCTTACTGAAAGCTTTGATGACCAATGATGTGTTCCCGATTATTGTCATATACACTATATACAAATTGTGTTTCTATCTGTGTACAGTGCATAGTATGCAGAAGCAGACAGAAAAACAAGGGTGTGTCTGTGTGTTTTTATGTTGACGCTACCCTATCAGTAAAAAAGTGCAATTTTTAATATTAATTAATTATTAATTTGTTTTTAATATTAATTATTGTTAATATTGTACACCATGTCAAAAAAGTACAATTATTTAAATTTGATTAATGTTATATTAATGAAAAAATAATTAAATCGTGCTAAACATTGTGTCTGAACTTGACATGTAGCACTGCACTGCCACTTTAACAGGGTCTATATTTTTTTACCTTTTATTTTTTGAACATCAACCACTTTTTGAGATGTTGACTTTGCGGAATTAAAATAGGCAATTTCAATATTTTTCCAATTAACTATATTACTATGTGCGGATATTTATGTGTAATAATTAATATTCACAATCTCTGTGTTTGCTTAGCTATCAGCTTCCTTCCACACCCAGAAACTAAATTCCTTTTTTCTTTGTCATCAAGTCCAATTTTCAAGGTCTCAGTTTTATTATCCTAGACAGAGACAGTTTGATGAATGAGAGCTTTCAATCTCCCATTACCTAGCAATTGAGTACGAGTATCAACAAGCACCATTACAGTAAATGTTTACAGGTAGACTTTCCATTCCATTCATTCTCTCAAATATAAGGAACTATATTACCTTCAAATGCCATAGAACATTAAAAGATGGAATATTTCATTATGTAAAACCTCTGCCAATAAAACCCTCCTCTCTGTTTGCCCAACCTCGCTCAATCTGTGTTTTTCTCTGTGGAAAACTCCCCTTACTGTTTCTCCCAGACTTCCCAAGGCTATTGCAGAGATATAACAAAGAAGCACAAATACAGACAGCATGAGATGAAGCACTGGAAGCTAAAAGACAGGATAAAGCTGAGAGGTAAAGGAAAACCAAGAGACATTGAAGGGGGGTAGATAATTAAAATGATCTTCAGAGTGATATAAGCCTTAGAGCTTGGACTTATCGTTCATTTACACACATATAAATGCCACTCCACACACGTATATTAAAACCATACCCAAAGAAGTATTGTTTTTCTATTTTTCATGCTACATTCAGTACATAAATCTATGTCTTCCCCCGCCCATATCTTTATTATGAGTTATGCAAAGCACGTTAGGATTCAATTCATTTTGATAACAGCAATCTACTGGCAATTTATCACAATCAAGCATGAAAAATATGCTATTATGCCACAGATTTTTTATTTTGTTTTAATATAGTATGCTGTGTTTCTAGGAGAACAATTCAATGTCACATCTTTAGGTTTTGATCTCGCATTGAAATTTGTGTATATACTGGTGAAACTGCTGAAACCTAATGATGTTGCCATGTATCACATTCTTCATCTGTGAAGACTAACATATGTACACAAACACACACACACACACACACACACACACACACACACACACACACACACACACACACGGCCAGTTAATGTTGTGAGTTTACAGCTCATCTATCAGACTAATGTGATTATAATATGTTTTCACTGTTAAGAATGGCAGTGGACTGTATATTATATGTATACTGTGCATAGTAATTGATCAGCTTCTTTCTAGCAACCTAATTCACTTCCTGTAGGACAATGAATGTCTTGCATGCCTTTAAGCACTGCCGCCCTGCACTGATGAAGTGGTCCTAACAGCACTCTGCTTGTTTCTGTGTTTTATAATCATGGCAGTTCTGTCCCAGGTCTCGGAGGTCAGAGGGATGAACAGCTGATATGATTGTTTGACAACCTGTCAGCAACTGGTCTGCCACCAGAAGAATGTGTGTGTGTGTGTGTGTGTGTGTGTGTGTGTGTGTCAGTGGAAGAATAGAAGACACATACCACCTGGTATGTTCAGACAGAAGTTTAAATACATTTTTATATTCATGTATTGACTGTAAGCAGACTGGACCTCCCTCCTGGCAGGTTTTGAGTCTTCTCGTGAAAGATTTAAGGGCATACATAACAAGGACATACATTTCCAGGCTCCATTCCAATATGTTACCCGAGTGGCCTCCGAGCAGAGCTGGCTAATTATAGGTTCACTAAATTCATTTGGAGTGAGTGAAGTGAACTAGGATCCATAGCTGGACTAATAATTGGATTGATCAGGTACTGGGATTCTTGTAAACCTCTCTCTTCTAATTAAAATAAAGTGCAATAACCTCTCCAAATATTACATTTGGTAAAAACATTTACATGCTTTTCACTGTGCATGCATGTGCTTGTGCTGCTTATGTCACTGCTTGTTGGTCATGGTTTGTCAAAGCTGTAAATGAATAGCTTCTACCAGCTAAATCAGGATTTCTGAACGTTCCCCTCTGCTGTCTGTTTTATTGCCTGCTGCCTGTTTTTGGTACAAACCCTTTTCTCATGGCCTTCTACCAAATATGTGTATGTCATATATGCCATGAGAAATGTCTTTCTAAAGGTCTTGCACCAAGATGTCGACAGGCAATAAAACATACCCCCACCCACCCACCGCAGACAGACTTGCACTTTTTTTTTGTCCACTCTGTGTTTTGAGTGTGAGAGGCCTCTCAAGATGAGTGGTTGTTTAATTGACAGCTGCTTCACTAACTGGTTCCACTCACTGACAGATGAGGACGTTTTTACACTAATAGCCATCGGACACCTGCGCTTCTTGTCAGTTTCCCCTTGCAGAGGCAGCAAGCGTGATGTAGGAGTGCTGTCAGTCTGATGTCTTATATTCTCCCTGTCACCTAGTCTCTCTTACTCACACAAAGTGCCACTTATAAATAGTGTGCCGACGCCATGTGTTGTTGTTGTTGGCATGCATTTCTTTCAGCATGTGTACCTCTAGAGACTGATTTAATTAGAGATTTTCCATACATTCTTTGCATGAATTTATTTTTGAAGCACATTTTATTTATATTCACTTGCAGTTTTGTCATCTTATTTTTCCTTCGCTGCTTGGTTTTTGTTTATTTCAGATGAACAGTATGCCTTTTCCTGCATGTGCTATCATTTTAATAAGCTGATGTACAACAAATAAACTATAAAGTCTGAAGAATTCCTATGAAATAGATTGTTCACAGACAAAAGAAATGTAAATATTTTGGGTCAGGGCACTCATATTCCCTCTTCTCTTCTTAGGGTATTTTCTTTCTGGGATTTGCTTGTTTGAGTAGAACTTGGCCTTGGGTCTACCTCTCTCCACCCTCTCTATCTGCTCATGTTCTTTGGGCATTGATTATCTCAGACCTGAGGTACCCACTGTGTGTGTGTGTGTGTGTGTGTGTGTGTGTGTATCTGTTTCACCGTCTCTATCTCCGCTGCATGCTGAGAAGGCAGATATCTCTAGAGGTTCTGTAATGTAGCGGATACTGTTGCCCGCTCACATTGCTATGGGGGATGGAGGGAGTCTTGGATAGTGGGAAGGGATGGAGATGAAGAAATGGGGGAGAGGGTAAAGGATAAGAGTATCCACCGTCTATCATTATGAATTAAAGTATTGCCGAATTGAAGAATAAAGGGTTGGTTGATCCAAATCAAAACAACATAGATATTTCCTCATTTATTATGTTACTAGCCATGCCGATAGATTCAGTTTTATATATCCATTTTTTGAGGTATCTGTCTCCGAGATCTTTGCCTCCATCCCAATACAAAGGAGGTGAATGCAGTTTTGTTTACCCTTGATTTTTGAGATTCCAGCATATAAAAAATGTTGTGTGTATTTGGTGAATGTTCTGTGCTGTTAGAGGTAAACCAGCGGATATCCGAGATAATAATCTCTAGTGTCCCAAGATTGATAAAAAAGCTAATTGCACTAGAACATTGTTTCTGGAAATAAAAGTTGCTATTGAACATGGTTTTGGGATGTTACCTTCTGAAAATGTTAACCCACATGCAACCAAAGCCCACTCAAACATGATTGGTCTATACTACTCGGTTTCAAAGACAAAGAATCTACTATGGATAATACACAACATGCTCTCAGTGGTTTCAATAAGGACTTCTATTTTATTTGAAAACTGTTCGGTGGCACTTAACATGGTGTTTTTGATCATTTTGATAATCATGACAGTGCAGTACCAAGGGCCACAGCGACATAACATATGCAAAACTGCGAAAATAAGGCTAACATTTGTGCTACACTGAGTGACTAACGTTGTTAATGGTTATCTAAGACAAGGATATACATACATGTCAGACTACATGGTATAGAATATTACCATGAAATTATAATAAAAACAAGTAGTTTAGCATTTTGCAGCCCTAATTCATGGTTAATACACAGAAACTACCACACGTTTCCAGGGAACAAGTCAAAGCATTAAACATATAATGTGTACAGTATTACCTTGAAACAAAAGGGAATGTTTAGAACATGAGGATGGATGAATTTCCATATTACAATATGGTAAGTTACCAGTTTTGAATTCCTAGAATTTTCATGTGATTTTGAAGGGATTATGTCAATAGTAGCCTATAAAATTGTGAAAACAGCAGCCTATATTTCCTCATTAGTATCAGATTATAACCCCATTAATGTCACTACATTACAATTTTTAAATCCAGATATTGCACTGATATAACCATTGATATTGTTGGAAGTGTATCATATTGTTACCAACATATTACTAAAATACTATATCACTAAATAGTTTTGCCTCGTTTGTTCCACTTTAAATGTGTTTCCCCATTATTACACTTTGTTTTTGGCCTCTTATTACCCTGCTACATAAATTTCAGTATAAGATTACCCACATATACTACTTTATTATCAAACTGCTACTATGTTATTAGCAAGCTGTACTGTAAAGTGCTACCAGTAGTTCCAAGTTTGTGGATTATGCAGGGTAGTGCGACGACTTGTATGGAAAGACATGTTGCACTCATTTTGTGTCATTTTTTAATGTGAGCACCACTAATGAAATTCCATTCTTCTCCGTTGCTTTTGGGTAGCAGCAGAAGAGTCAGACATCTCAGAATCTGTGAAAACAAAAACAAAACTATCCGCATTTGTGTTATGTGAATACACACATAACTGTAATATATTGATGCTTCCTCCCTGAGTGTGTTTGCAGTGAGGAGCAACAGCACAGCTAGATGACTCCAGTACGAAATTGCTTCTGGGAGGGAGAAGTGAAGGAAACTTCACCCTCCCGTGAACACACAGCGGGGAATGTGCTGTACATTGTTTACAGTGTACACAGTCTGCCATGTTTAATAGCACTCCCTGTCACTCCCATTTGGTTTCTGAACAGAACGACAAGCTCACAAACACCGGGACTTTAAAAGTTCATGCATTTTAGTCAGTAGGCTTCAATGGATACTATTAAATATGGGTTTCCTTCAGCAGAGACACCTACTGGGTCTAATCAAGGGTTTCAGTCCCAGTACATCTCACTGTTCCTTGCCTTGTAAATTACTGGAAAGCTACCACAAATGTATGTTGACCTCCCGCTTTCATTTAAACCCTCAAGCACTTGTATATTTATGTTAAGCAGAGCGGAATAAAATGTCCACAACAAACCAATTAATTTGGACACATGCTGCCATATGAGACAGTGAAAATAGAAGTCAACCATGGGTAGACAGAAAATCTTGGTATAAGCTCAGTGGCAGTGCTGTGTAGGAGGAGGAGATGGTTACATTACAGACTGAAAATGAAATGATAATTAACGCTGACCTCGACTCAACCCTGATTCCCTCCTCTACATGTCAGTTTTTATTTCTCTGTGGAGCCTATAGAGACACAAAAGAAACTCTCTCCATAGACTTTGAGGGACAACATTTCATTTGAGTCGGCAATGCCAGAACTGTCTTATGAGAAAAAGTTATCCCTATCCCTAACTGCCCTCTTTCTCATTTCTTCCTATTTGGATCCAGACAGCGCTGAGTCTACTAAGGAAGACAGCTGGAGGGATTACAGTGAGCTAATTATAAGCTATCTATCCATAATTGCAGCGGATTACGCTATTATTCGTATGGAGCTTAGCTGCACAAAATGTCTTAACCACCATCACATTACGTAGCATATATCGCTATGTATTATTCACTGTTTATACAGCTGAAACTAAATACCACATTTCAGTTTAAGTAGCCTTGGTAAGGGTAAAGAATAACCAAACCTCATTACCCTATTACAGCTCTTTTCTCAGCCTGTAACGCATCATTGATGACACCATTAGGCTTGTGCATTGAGGGTATGGTTGGACAGAAATGAGGAAATGGCACTGGCCATTCAGGTAGCAGACCAGTCATTGAAACTAATTCCAGGAGGTGTGCATGATTTGAATTCTTGTCTGGCCTTAAGGTGACAAACAGACATTTCAGTGGAGGAAATGATATGAAAAAATACCAGGGACTCACTGATCCGGTGCAAAAGTCCTGTCTTTTTCTTTACCTACTCACTCGTTTTATATGATAAGATAAGTGAATATGTGGTTATATGGAAATTGTTTTAAAACATCATGTTGGAAATTTGCTTTATCTTCCTCTTCAATTTGCACATTACTATCAATGTCTCAGTAGATCAGTGGTCAAGATACGTTGCCAAGGGCAGCTCTTAGGTGTTAAGCAACAGTCACAACTGAATCCAATCACTTTGCAGTGACTGGATTTCATGTTTTTTATACTAATAATAGTAGTTAGCATATATAGAGTTTACAGTTATACTAGAGATGTTATGTAACATTGAAGTTGTAGTTATTTTGTGGCTGTGAGATAATCATAGTTAGCATGTTATATAAACAAGCCAAAAACATTTGTCATGTGGTAACTCATGTACTGTATTCCTGTCTCAAGTGTGTCTCTCTGTTTAGTGTCCTAGTATGATATAAAGTGGGAAAAGGGGACAGATGGTAAGTGGCACAGACAAAAAAGAGTATTGGCTAAACATGTAGATTTGTGGGTCAAAATTTACCAGACCCTGACCTGTGAATTTGCAAGAGGTTGATGCCAACACACAACAGACATTTGTCATTTGCATGGGATTCGGTGGAAGTGGATGAGAGGCAAATTGAATATTCACAGAGCGTGGTGCAAGTGTTTGCACGTCCTTCCATCCATCTGCATCCCTCTGCTGCCAGGATGACAGTATGTTGTTTATCAACCCTCGCTGGTTTTTAAAATAATCTATTTAGCAATATGTTCCCTTTGCTCCGTCCTACCTCCTGCCCATCAGAGCAGCTGTCTCTGTGCACATGGTGCAGCAAGCCAACCTTAACGTTTTCTTTGCACTGCTGCTAAAACCAATTAAATTTACTGCAAAGAAATCACCTGATTACAAAGACCCCCCCCTCCTTTCCCTCTGGTGTGTGTATTCATGTGTGCATCTGTGTATGCATGCCACCAAGGGCAATGTTAAGAGCTGATCAGGTGGGAATGTGACATACTTTCTGGTGTGTCTTCGCTAATCCATATGGGCGCAGCACTAATTAAATCCAGCAGCTCAGCCATTCACACCACTGGCTGCATGGCACATAGCAAAAAAAGCTGTTGGTGTTCTGTCAGGTAATATGACAAAACCAGCAGGGAGTGTTTATGTGGATGTGTGTTAATGTCAGTGAGAGAGAAAGGGGTGTAATTAAGGCAGTAAAGAGTTTCTGTTTCTGAGTTTGTGTGCAAGAGCGAGAGGGAGTGAGCCGGCCTGCTGAGAAATAAATATTAATTCTAGTGTAGTGTTTGTAGATGGGACAGTCAGATTGGATGTTAATGATGTAGATGTCTTTGTAAGAGGCACGCTTTTGTCAGCAGGGTTAATAGCAGAGGGAAGTCATGTCATGTGAGGTTTTTTCTCTGAGCCAACCCTGCTGGAGTCACTGAGACATGCTTGTCTCTCTAGAAGAGGGTGCCTCTCTCAGCAATTCCCAGACCTTATCAAATCTAAACAGTATAAATGTGTGCCTTTCCTCGCCCCTGACCCCATCACTCCCCGCCTCCCAGTCCTCTCTCTACAGCAGAAACTTATTGTGGGGTGTTATTATCCCCAGAGAGTGCATGCCTTCCGTTTTACTTTGCAGAACTGTTTAGTAGGAAATGTTGTTTTACATTATTTGTGTGTGCCGATGTGCATGAGTGAGGTCACTTGTCTCCAGCGATTTTATAATTGTCCGCTTGATGTGCGCTTCCCAGTAATTTCACAGCCAGTGTGTTGATGTTCTTCACGTACTGTGTGACGGTATGCTTGATTAGTCTCTGCTGCTTGGGAGGTCTAATGTGTCGGTTTAATGGTGTTGTGTTAACAGGATAAAGATTTATGGGGGGCAGACCAGCATGTGTTCTGTAGTACACACCACAGATGGATAAATAAATGGAAATTGGGACCATTTGTCAATGTCCGGGCATTGAATGGTGCGTACCTGTAGAGTGCAGAGCCCGGCAGAGATGTGACAGTTTGTCCCTGTTGGTGCCTTATCAGGTCCCTGTGAGCCTGTTTCCGTAACTTGCACACGCAACTACTGGCTGACTCCTCCACCAAATGAGAGAACATGGCAAAGAGCTATACCTCCATTTGATTTCCTGCTTACACCTTTTTGAAAACAAATGATTTAGTCTTTTGCAGTAATGAAGAGCTACAAGCACTTATGATATGCACTCACTGGCCACTTTTTTAGGTACACCTTGTTAGTTCCAGGTTGGACCCCCTTTTGCTTTAATTCTTTGTGGGATACTTTCAACAAGGTGTTAGAAATATTCCTCAGAGACTTTGGTCCATATTGACATGATAGCATCACGCAGTTGCTACACATTTGTCGGCTGTACATCCATGATGCGAATCTCCCGTCCCACCACATCCCAAAGGTGCTCTGTTGGATTGAGATGTGGTGACTGTGGAGGCCACTGGATGATGTGAGCTTTGTGACATGGTGCAATATCCTGCTGGAAGTAGCCATCAGAAGATGGGTACACTATGGTCATGAAGGGATAGACATGCTCAGCTACAACACTCAGGTAGGCTGTAATGTTTAAACAATGCTCAGTTGGTACTAAGGGGCCCAAGGTGTGCACGACCACCACCAGCCTCAACTGTTGATACAAGGCAGGATGGATCCATGCTTTCATGTTGTTTGCGTGAAATTCTGACCCTAACATCTGAATGTCGCAGCTGAAATTGAGACTCATCAGACCAGGCAACGTTTTTCCAATCTTCTATTGTCCAATTAGGATTCCTGTTGTTAGCTGACAGGAGTGGCACCCGGTGTGGTCTTCTCCTGCTGTAGTCCATCTGCTTCAAGGTTTGACGTTGTGCGTTTAGAGATGGTATTCTGCATACCTTGGTTGTAATGAGTGGTTATTTGAGTTACTGTTGCCTTTCTGTTATCTAGAACCAGTCTGCCCATTCTCCTCTGACCACTGACATCAACAAGGTATTTTCATCCACCCGCCGCTCACTGGATATTTTCTCTAGTGATGGTTGTGCTTGAAAATCCCAGATCAGCAGCAAGATCCCAGTAGATCTGCAGTTTCTGAAAAACTCAGACCAGTCTGTCTGGTCTGGCACGAACAACCATGCCACGTTCACTTAAATCCCCTTTTTTCCCCATTCTGATGCTCGGTTTGAACTTCAGCAAGTTGTCTTGATCACGTCTACATGAATAAATGCATTGACTTGCTGTCCTGCTATGTGTGAAATGAGCTAAACTTTAGTCATATAATGCACATTACTCATTTTCTTTTTGTATCAGTAAAAGACTATACCACAGTTTTGATAAAATAAAAATTGATTGGCAAAGTGTAAAAGTCATTCGCAACATGTACTATGTCAACCTCTGAAAGGATACAGTGTGTCAGAGACCGTTCCTTGACAATCACACACTGAAATTCTGTAAGTGCATTGTTTATTTTTCAAAATGCAAGAGCCATTTGTGTGTCAGAATGACTCAAAATATTTGTGTCAAATTGGGAACACAACACCTTAAAGTGACACTGACATTGTTGAAACCTTAAACAGCATGCCTAGCATGTCGTTAGGTTTAGGCAACAATACTTTGGTTAATGTTAGGAAATGATTTTCTTCACTTATTTGTTAATAAAGTTAACCTGACCTGTCAAGTGCTGCAAGTCATTGTTGACTTTTTCAATATTTCACCTAGACTGCAATCTTTTCCCAAACTTAACTGAGTGTTTTGAGTGGATATTTTAGGAGAGCGTTTCCAGTGAATATTCTGCAGATACATTCAGTACCAACATTTAGCAACTTAAAATATTACGTTAATTAGCAATCTTTCCTCAATATGTTGCTAAAAAATATAATCCAGACAGCATTATGTTCCTGTTGTTGCAAATTAGTAGTATATACGTTGTTTCTGGGAGACAGGATTGTTTATTTAGCACATTTCTCCTATAATTTCCTCAGGGATACAAGCTTGTGTTGAATAATCTTCTCATGCACACAGTAAGTGCTGAGTTTACCAGAAGCCATAGCAGTTTCTTTGGAACGTAGAATAACTGGCTAATTATCATGTTAGGTTACGTCGTCCATGGCTACTTGGAAGAGGAAACCCAAACTTCAGCGGTATTAAACCCAATAAAATGTAAAAACAATGCAGCACTGACCCCTTATCATCAAACATGAGTTAAGTACTTCAACAAATGGAGGGATAAACAAAAGTAGAATCTCATGGGGGGCCACTTTAAATGACAAATGTGTGTTGGTAACCATACAAAAGAATATACTCCTGTAGTATCATCTTATAATGTTCAGCCAGCAGTTTTTCTATTCATTTCTCTCTTTCTCATTTTTTTCATACATAGAAGAGAGAGACGTTGAGGCAGAGACAGACATGAAGCCACAGTGCAGTTGTGTGGTTTACTCTGGTATTCTGCTGACATGGGATCCATTAGGAGGGTTTGGAGGGAGGAGGGGTGCACAACAGGACTGGGAGAGAAAAAGAGGGAAGCTCAGGCCTAAAAATCCGTGAGGAAAAATCTAGCATAGCTGAAAGACCTTGGAGCAGGTTTGAAGCAGGAGAGAAGACAAAAAGAAGATGGGGAGGAGCAAAGCCTTGAGAGATGGTGAGATAGCTTAGAGGAAACAAAGGAGATGAGAGTAAGCAGAGATTGAAGTTGGAAGACAGGAAAACACTAGGGAGTGAAAAGTGATGAGGGTGTACAGTACTGTACATGCAGGAAAAGAAAGAGAGATGAGAAGAGACTTGGTGGGGGGCTGATTCAGCTTACACTGCACTGGTGGAGAATCAAAGGTTCAAGGTGGAAGCTTTACAAAAATATAAAACTGTGTTTAGTGGCACTAAAAAATCTTCAGGTGTGCACTTGCCTAAACCAAAAATATTTGGCACCTATACAAGAATGGCAAATGGATTTAACTGTGTGTTTAGAGTCACTAAAAATATTCAGGTGTACACTTGAAACTTCAATGACGCACTATATTGAACTCATCTTGGCCTGCTAATTTGCTCCTATCCAGGCAGGTGATTCACCTAATGTTGCAAGGGACTGAATCAGGATTGGTGCATACATTTCAACAGAGCTTATTCGTGGAATACCTCATTCTAATGATAAGGCAGGGTGTCTGTGTGCACACTTAGTGATCTTTCCTGTGGTGCCCAAATGATACCCTCCATCCCTGTCATCACTGGAGCTTTGCACGCCAACCAATGGGAGTGTCATTGTCAAGGAGATTGAAAACACCTGGAGGCTGGCATCACCCAACAGCACATCAGTCAGCCTTATTTAGGCAGAATCAAACATTGACAGATGAATGTTTATAGCCACGGGGCTGCAGCAGTGTTTGTGGTAGGGATTTGCAGAATAACACAGAGGTGATGGAGAAAGAGGATGACAGGACGCTGTATTAGCCATATTTCCAATGGGCTTCATGTAATTACAGATGCTTCTCAGGGATGTACTTCTCCCAGTTTGCTCACTTATCTAGGAACATTTTCACATGCAAATGTCCACTCTCACCAATTGTGCCTCTGACCACAACATCAAACGGAATGAGCTATCAGAGACAAGTCCGGGCGAAGCATCCAATATCAATTTTTTTGCATAATCATGGATTTCTCTCATCCTTTGCATATCTTTTCGAGCCCTCTGCTTTTCCTTCCCCCATACCTATCCATGAACTCTCCTCGTCAGAAAGACAAATTACCCAGTGGGCTGCTCTTTTAGCTGTGCTTTCTGTACAATAATCAATTTGAGGACGACAGAAAGAGAAGGCTAGAGAAACGTGAAATTATTCATCAGGGTCTTTCAATAGAGGTAGAGGCAGTAGAGGCAGTAGAGGCAGTAGTGTGGGGGATGGTAGGGGCTACCTCGTCCTCCATGAGATAATTAGGGAGAAGACCAAAAAGCAGAAATAAGGAGAAGACTGCAGGCCAGCAGTGAGAGAGAAAAAAGAGAGATGGAGAGGGAGAGCGGTAGGTGCAGAGATGGGGGATCATAGCTACTTTGAGAGCAGTTTGTTGTTATATTTGGAAATCTTGAGCTGGTGTTTAGTTTGTCGTCCCAGCAACAGACAGATACACAGGCGAGGATGGAGGATAGACAGCCGGGGCTGTTGACGAGTGAAGGGGAAGTGCAAGGAGAAGGAAGAGCTTTGAGGGGAGCATGACTCGGAGTAAGCTTCAGTTAAACTACTCAGGAGAAAAGAGGGATAGCGCGAGGAGGGGAAAAATGAGCCCGGCTCTCTCTTGTGGCGGGTGTTTATTCAGAGACCTCTTGTTTCCTACCAATTAACGGGGCTGGGGACTGCACAATCCTCCTGCTCTCCCTCCCTCCTCTGCTCAGTCTGCCTTCACTCTCTTCTTCCCTTCTGCAACGTTTGCTCCATCTGCAATGTGTGATCATTTCAGCATCTCACAATGCACATTTGCACATGTGTTTCTACCATCCAAGTTTTCCCATCTGACATTTTCATTTAGTTGACATTCAGACACATACATTTGCCATCTAAATGTGTTAAAAAACAGTTTCTCTGTATCTAGGTATCTGTGGAATTATCCTTAATCTGTTTATCTTTTTTTAATTACCTGTATCATCTAAATCAGCCTGCATTTGTTCTGTTCTTATCTATACCCTTCCCTGTGCTGCTGCAATGACCCAATTTCCCCAGAGGGATCATTAAAGTTTCATCTTTCACCCCTCAGTCATTCCTCCCAGGCGCAGTTCGGTCCAAACCAAACAAGCTTTTTGTTATACTCGATTTCTCTTCCCGTTCCTACTCTAAATCACCAGTCTTTAGCCTCTCCATGACTTGAAGAGGTTATAAGTGCCAAACACTACTGTTTGCAGGCTGTTTTGCACATATTTTAAATTTGTGAATTAGTGTATCTTTTGTTCACGTATGTCTGAAACCCCTCTGAAATTGACGTGATATGGTGTGAGTATATATGTTTGAACCAACCTCCAGCCACTTAAATGCTACTAAATGACTGAGAGTTGAGAATGCAACAGAATGCTTGAAAACCATGGTTGTTTCAGACCATCTGCTCTGGTATAGTGGTAATGGGGCACTGTGCTTATCGCATCTACTTCACCCCATCCTGCACACATCATTATCAGTGTCAAACACCTGACATGATGCACTAAATGCCTCTATGCTGTATCTCTTCACATATCCATCAGTTGTGGGGAAATAATGTGTAGGATAGTGTCAAATGCAGCCTCTGTACACGCCTTGGAGTCACGTGATTCTGCTATCTGTACCTGCACTGTCGGCATATTTCCCCATCACCATAATAGAAAAGTATTGTTGTGCTACTGTATGTTGTGTACCCCACTGCAGAATATATGCCTGTCAATCAGTATAGTATAGCTTAGAATATAATGCTATAGTCTATAGATATTTGTCTAAAAACATCCCGTGAGTCTGTCCAGTACCTTTGTCTGATTTATATTATCCTTTTTTTTCTGTCAGTGTGGAGAGCGTTACATACTAGCCCATAGCCTCTTTCTCTCCTGGGCCCAGAATTGTCCCTCAGATTGATGACAGGGGAAGGACTAAGGCACCACAGGGTACATTAGGATGCGGAACATAGCTGTAACTTTGAGTGTGTGTGTACTGTGTGTGATTTGCATGCGTGTGTGTGTGTGTGTGTGTTTTTTTGACTATTTTGGCACCCGCCTTGCCATAAAGCAAAAACATTACATTGCAGCAACTGTTAAGCCGTCTCGTTCAGTGCTGCATTCACTGGAGCTCTTTGTTTCTTTGTGTCTGCATCTCTACTCCTACCCATGCGTGTACTGTATGCCTTTGTCTCGCTCACTTTTCTCTTTGTTACCATACATTGCCCTCCCTACCGCCAGCTCTTCCTCATCCTCCTCCTTCCTTCTCCTCTCCATCGCCTCTCTTTGTGACCCGGGTGCACTCCTCCCTTGGGGCATCTCTCCTGGGTTTTGCTCTTTATTATTTCTGTCTCTAACCACTTTGTCTTCTTTCACAAACAAAGGCCAGGTAGGAATTAGGGTAGATACTCATTTAAACAAAGAGAAGCCCACTAAGCTTCAGATTTATGCTCTGTCTGCAGTGTGTAATTGCACATACCCTGAAGTTTGCTCCTCTTTGCTTTTTGTGTACAGTTCATAGAGGGTGCTTATTTAGAACTCAACCTAGCCCAAGGAGATTTTCCAAACACCATCTCTAAGGTCATACTGCTCAAACAAAGGTTTCTGTGGGCCAGTGTACTGGAATACATTTGTCTCAAGGTCTGTCTGCTTTCCAGTTCTTTTGTTTTATCAAACAAAGCCTGCAAGTCTCTCTCACCAATCTTGCTCCTTCAGGGGGATTTATTGGTCTTATTAGAGGAAAAATCTGTGTTTTTTGTCTGTGCAAAAAATTAATTGACACACACACACACGCTCACTTACATACACGCTTCCCTCCGCTAACCATATTTTATCTACTCGTTAATGTTCCCAATTACTCTGTCAAACACTGCCAACGTTTTGCAGTGTGGCATGCTTATTGAAATGGTAATGCAGACATCTCAAAGTGAAAGTCTTTCATTCACTGGCTTCTAAGTGGATTTATTCATGACAATTTACTCTTCTCATGCAGGATTACACTAATGAGAGGGTTAAAGGGTGGTGTGTGCGTGGCTTTTCTCTGCTTTTATGCGAGGGACTCTTGCCCTGGAGATAAAGGGCCACGTTTCTACTGCCTCCAGCTCTCTCCATTATTCACAAGAAGAGGCCTTGATTTGGTTTTTGTACCATTCTCATGCTCATTGGGGTGCACTTCCTGCTATCTAAAGGATTCAGGTGTCTGCTATTGCTGTTATGATTAACAGTACAAACTGCCTGTTTTTTGTGTGACTTGATCTGATTTGAATCACAAACCAGTTTTTATCTTGATTGTCTCAGTTGAGTCAGTGAATTGCTTCACACCTGGCACACGCCTTAAATGTAATAAAGCAATGCTTGGGTGACACAGGACCAGATTGTAAGCCATCTCCTCGCAGGAGGTCAGGTCCCCATGGGGAGGTATTGTTAGCACAGATCTCAGTATGTAGGTCATTGGGCTTTGAGTTCAACAATCCCCAGGTATTGCCTGTGCCCTAACGCCACTGCAAGCTGCTGCTGTCAACACCCTGTCATACACCTTTCTGTGTCCCCTTGCCTGTCGCTCATTAGTGTCATCCACCCAGCATTCTCAGTTGTTTGCTCTTTCACCTCCTATTATCACTCACACCAGAAGAAATTTTTGTTTGGAATAATTTGAGTCTCTGTGTGACTGGAAAGTGTGGTCGTTGACAATCACACTTTTGCGGGAGGTGCTTAAAGTAAAGGACTTGTTTAATGAGTTTAGTTATACAATATACAGTTAACATTGTTTACCTGAGGTGGTTACATGAATTTATGGCAATGGGTTAAAGAGCATATGGTCTACAAAGTGTACAGTAGGCTACTTACAAAATAACAGGTGGTAAGAGTGGACACCACCCACTTATTCAAGGCTTTCATCATCATAGAAAATACAAAGGTTGGCAACTTGATTAAACTTTATCTTGTTAATTACATTTTACTTTCCCTCCACGTGCATAGTGTGCCCTGAGGAAGGAGACACATAGCTGAAAGCGTTTGCACTGGTTGAATGTACCAAGCAGCCATTTTGAGTCGGATTTACCTTCTTTTCCTTCATTTTGCTTAATAGAAGCTTGATGTAATAAAACAGTGAAGAACTGGCAAAATGAATTAGAAAATGTACTTAAGAGTAATCCGTGTATCAGAGTGATTAACATGTTAGATGGTTTTCATGATTGTGTGTACTCAGTGTACGCCAGAGGAGATAATATTGCACAAATATTGCTCTAAATGATTTATTTTTCCTTTTCCTGCAAAATAATCCCATTAAAAACAGCTAACAACTAAATATAATATTTGTACCATGGGAGCCTGTCATTATTGCAGAATGTGAAGTAGTAGATATAGTTGAGATACTATAACCCAATGTATTACCTAGTAAACAAATTATTGTAGCAAAAACTGGGTTAAACATATACAATAGTACTCTTCTATCTGCAGCCCTCATTTGGCTAAGTTTGACTGAGTGGTTGACATTTATGGACAAGTCTTTTCACATGTAAGCATAATCTGATTTGATCCCTGTGCTGTTTACTCTAGACATTCTAATCATTATCCACATTGGAATGAGACTTCAACAACAATGCTGAATTGTGGCACTTGAACATTACAGTACCAGTATCGTTTCTGGTATTTTCCTACTTCAAAAAAAATTACAGTTTGATGTAAAGCAGGTGTGTCTGGTGTAATGTATTAATTGGTTTGAATGGCAGATCTTCAAGGGCAGAGCGGCCTGGCTTTACGTTGTCTACTGCAGATTAAATGAGCCTAAGTTATGTGTGGGAATGTTTTCAATAAAAACACTACGTATCCCATAAACAAACAAGCATGTGTCTGTGTCTGTTTGTCTGTGTATCTTGTTTCTTGTTGGCCTGTATTTCCTGTCAACCTCTCACAAAGCCTGAAGTTGATCAGGTTCTCTGCAGCTCATAAAGATGTCTACTGCTCTAGCTCTAACCGTTAAAACCCAACACAATGCAATGTCTGTACTACTGTAATTACATGTCTCTCCTCTGTCTCTCAGATGATTCAGTATTTGACATTGTTTTTTTTGTTTTATACCAGCATGTGCTCCAGTGAATACTACTGGTGAGATAAATCATAGTAAGGAAGAGCAAGGAGTCACAGAGAAAGTATCGGAGATGAAAATGTAGTCTTCGCTCTCTCTTTGCGATCTTTTCCTCCCTGCTTGCTCTCCGAACCTGCACCCCCCGCTTTAAATCTAGTCATTATAGAACTCTGATCATCACCCTGAGAACTAATGTAGTATTACTTTATTGCTTTATTGTCATAAGTCAAATGAGAGAAATCAAGACTTTTTCGGCAACAACAGAAACTGTGAGTCAACCTTTTGCACTTTTGTGTGATTGACAATTTCCCGAACCTTATCAGAGCTGTTTCACTCAGCTCTTCTGCCAATTCACTAATTCCCCCTAATCTGCCTCATGGCCATCTGACTCTCTGTATCTGCCCTCTCCTGATTCTCAGCAATGCTTCCTTTTTCCTCTTTCTCCTGTTTTCCTTCTTACAGAGGGATAAGATGAGTGGAGGAGATTAAAATGGAGGTTACACAATCCTTTTAGCTGGTTTTAATGTCTGCCCCTCACGAGTGATATGTTCTGCACGTACATCAACAGGATTAGAGTGTCAGAACATCCAAGAACTGATGAACCGGCGCATCCATCCTTACACACACACACACTCACACGGCATCATGGTACACATAAAACCCTTGTCAGAATGCAGGGCCTCTTAATAGGTTGTGTACCATCAGTTCTGTTAGACTTTGTTTTGACTTCCCTGTCTTTTGTCATTGTCTTTTTTAATAGTGCAAACAGTATAACTTAACTTAACAGGCCAAAATTGGAACATATGACTCAAGGTTGGAATTAAGACACAGAAAACAAGACAAACCAGAAAACAACACCATAAAAAAGCAGACGATTGTCTTAAAGTTTAAATGTGAGCATACAACCTAGAGGCTGTATGTCCTTTTTTTTACTGTAAGCGTGTGTAGCAGGGTTATTTCTGTCTATAATTTGGGTGAAAGAAGGAAGGGGTAGTGAGAATGTTAACTGTCACAAGACAGAGTGAGATAAAAAATAACCACCATTTAAACAATTAAAGTAAATAAGAATCTGATACAAATCTAGATAGCACAAGTAAAATTTAATGCCTTTGCCTGACAGGTTCTTCAGGTCAGAGGGAAAAAGACAAGAAAAGGTTGAAGTGTTAGATTTGGCCCAGCAAATAGTTTAACCGGGAGCTTTATCCCGGTACTTGAGCCCCTATGTTGAGTTAATTGGCTCGCCAAACGTAAGATAGATTTATGGATCTGCATGCAAAAAAGATCTGTTGTCCCTGGAACTTTTCTGAGTAATTATTTCTTTGCAGAAAATGAAATTCAAATAGGTGAGCTTAGGGAGGACAGGCAAGGAATTTTTGTTTCCTTTATGAGCAGCGTGCGGTGTCTTCTGGATGCTAGTGTGTATCCTACAAATCTTGTGTGGCGTGGTTATAAGACTGAGTTAATGCATGTTTCCTAATTTGTATGTGCAGGTCCTTAATTTTTTATTGGATTTGCTTGGTTGCCATTCATATTATGTTATTGGCTTTGGTTATGTGCTTGCAAAGGGGTACAGGGCCCACTGGACCTCGTGTGTGTGTGTTTGTGTGTGCGTGCCTGTCTCTTTTTCGATCTATCTGACCAGCTATACAGTGCATGAGCTGCACATATTGGTTTTTCTGTGGTGCAGCTGTTTCTCCTGCAGCTTTCTGTCTCTCAAGACTGCAGCTCTGTAAGAGCAAGAGGAGGAGGTGGTAGAGGCAGAGAAGGGGGGCAATGGAAAGAAGCAGAGAGGTAGAGGGTGGAGAGACATCAGGAGATAGATTGTGAGAAAAGTCAAGGATTTCATATCTCCTGGGATTAGATGATTGCTGTATTTTTAAGGTTACTTTCGAGTGTTTATTATATTTATAAATTTTCAAGTCAGTGGTCTGAAGTATTTCAGGCAGTGGAGGCTGGTTTGTATTTGAGCTGAAAAGAATGTTTTTAAGCACTGGGAAACATTAAGACTTCAGGACAGTGTAATAGATGCCAGTGCTTATTTTTACTTATTACTACATACTCTTGGAATAATGTGTTTTAGTGCGGTCTCAGTCCAGAGTGCCACAGAACAGAGAAGGCACCATAATTCCAGCTTCTGGCTCTGTCTTTTTTTTCCATTTTAGTATTTACATATCACTGACATGGTCTGATGAACTCTGAGAAAAAAGTCACACTGTACCTACAATAAGTAAGGAATAACAAGAGTATGGGCAGTCATTTCTACAGACAAGGTTGATGCTCTGCCTTTTTTTATTATTTTTTATTTTTTTATTATTGATTTCATTGAACTTTTCATTTTTCTCCACTCATTATGGAACCATTTAGAGGAGTTCAGTGTGTATGAGACACTTGAATAACCAACTTCTTAAATCATGCATGTATTTATTAATAATGTATGGATTTCGAATGGGTCGAGGCTATTATAATATTCAGTGAACACTTTTGAATAATACTCAAATAGAGTGTCCATTAAATTACATTCAACCAATGACGTTCACTTTTTCCAAACAAATGCTTATTTAGCTTTTCAGATGTGTGGATTGTTTTTTATTTAACTGAAAATTGAATACTTTGGGGGAATTTAGCTGTTTTGGCTTTAACACATTATCATTTTAAGCCTCTGGTATCACGTGATAGGCATCATTACTGTATGTTTGACACTTTGTTCGGTCTTAGTGGAATTCTATTTTGGTTTGTTCAACATTTTGGGAATCTTATCATGGCCATGAGGTTGCCAGGCAACCAGCAGACACTCCAAAAAGTCACTGCTTCCGGCCAAGAAATAGTCCAGTACAAACCCCCTTAAAGGTGTGTAATATTTAGGAGGATCTATTGCAATATAATATCCATAACTATGTTTTCAGTGGTGTATAAAGACCTTACATGTTGAATCTTTTTATTACCTTAGAATGAGCCATTTCTAAGAACACATGAACACACACTGAAGTTGGAAGAACAACTTCACAACTCAGGAAATGGGAACATCAGAGGAGCACATAAATGCTTCGTGAGCCTCTGATTGCAATTTGCAACCCTCACCACTAGATGCAACTAAAACTTACTCACTTTAAAATCCACGACAAGTAATTTTTATACTTTGGCTTTTATACTTATTATACAAACTAGATATGTTGTGTTAATTAGGGAGCTTTAGAGTTACTGGTATTTGGATTTGTTTGTCCTTGGACAGAGCCAGGTTAGCTGTTTCCAGTCTTTTTGCTAATGGCAGCTACGCTAGGTGGCTGCGGGCTGTACTTTCATATTTAGTGTACAGACACGAGAGTGGTATCAATCTCCTCATCTACCTCTCTACAAGAAAACGAATAACTGTATTTCCACTAATGTCAAAAATAAACTATATAAAATCTCTTCTGACAAAAGAACACATTATGGCAATTGAGGACTGTTCTAGTGAATGTGAGTCTCCTATTGAAAACTCTTGAAAAGATGAAGATGAAGTGTCCCTCCATTTAATTTTCTCACAAAGAAAACAGTTTTTATTATACAGCTGGCTAATTATGCTTATCAAGTTCAGACCCTGATGATTGTAAAAATGGGGTTCCATTCTTAATATTTAAGAATCACTGACTTACATGTCATGGCATATTTCACCGCTTTCATTTCTGTTTTAGTTTTTTTTTGTTATATGAAGAGTCGGATAAATTACAAACATATGAAAAAATAAAACACGTCATACTAATGACGTGGAAGTGCTAAAGTTTTCTACTTTCTTCTTCCTAAAAAACAAAAATCCGTCAATAGTCTCTAAACAGGCATTTGGATATGCTGATTGCTAATTGCATTCTTCCAGTATAATAAGATTGAGAAGCAGAAGCATGCCCAGCTGTTCTAAGCAGCAACTCATATTAAACCATCAGTGCCTTGCAGTAATGCTGTTGTTGACTTTGGGACATGTGAATGATCGATGTTAGAAAATAGTTGTACAGCTGGACCTGCAATATGTAAAAGCACTTTGAATACAAAATGGAGTAACAAGGCAGGGTTAGTTTTGACTGTGGTGACAAAAGGTGCCTCTGGTTGTCTCATGTGGCGATGTAGAGTGATAAGGTTACTGTGTCCCCCCCCTTCCCAGCCTTGTCTGTGGGGTTAGAGTGTGTTCCTTTTTGGTCCATTTGGACAGTTGGAGGATTATTGGAGCTCGGCTGCGCTAGGCCTTTCAAGCTCTGGCTCAGGCTCCAGAGGACTAACAAGTCAGACACTGTCAGATCCAGGATAGTGAGGCCAAGGGCTGATGCTTTGAAGTGCGCTATGAGATTCTCATCTGGAGGGATCCGATGGAGAGAGAAAAGAAGACAGCAAGAGGTGCAAAGCTCCAGCTAAACAGACAAGCAGGGTTGGCTTCAGAAGCTATAGAGGTGGGTTTCACTGTAGGATGCCAGGACCCACATGCTATGAAAGGCTTCAAAAACCTGGGAATTCACACATGTGCAACTTGTGAAATAAACAAGTATGATTTGAGAAACACAACAGGGACATGATGGCGTACAGAGCCTTAAAATACAGATGTGAGAGTGACAGAGAAGAATGGGAAGCAAGATGAAAGAAATGTAAAAGATGTAGTTGATGAAGTTGAGAGGGAGGTACAGGAGAAATGTTAATGATTCTGCAATCAATGTGTGCTGGGAAATATGTGTTTTTATAGCAGGGGTAAGAAAGAGGGTTTAATTTGTGGTGATTGTCCTCTGCACAATTCTTCAAACGACTGTGAAATCAGGGCAATCGTTGCAGGGTGTCCACATTTTATTAATCAGCCTGCAACATTTATAAAAAAATGTATACCCATGTTTTGCCTCATGCTCCCTGCCTATGGAACCTGGTTTTGCAAATGCCACTGACTTAAGCCATGTAGGGTTAGTAGCTTGTCAGGATACGTTTACAGATAAGCAGAAATTATGAATTGTGTGGAGCTTATAGATGACAAGAAAAGGCATTCAAGATGAGAAAGTTGAGAAACTGGTTAAAAAAAAGTCAGTCTTAGCTTAGCTTTTGTTTGGAGAATCAAAGCTTTCACATTTGTGTATGCTTGCATGGTTTTTACTTGGGCATGCATAATTTCTTATTATAGCTCAATAAGCAGATACATTTTCCCTTTCTGAGAATATAAACAGTCAGTTTTACGAACACATGTTCCAGATTATTTGTGTGCTTACCCGGCACAATAGTGGAACATGCAAAAATGGGCCAACTTTTCCTCGTTCACGTACACATAAAAACACGCACACTTATGAGAACATTCTTTGCTAACCTTCATAAGCTTCCTCTGCTTTTAACCCTTATCTCTCCTTGCCTTATTTCTTATACTAACTCCAGCGCTATCACCAAAAATGCATCTTCAACAAAAGGGGTTTGAGGAAATAGTCCAGGCTTTCACATCCTATGGAGACATTTGTACCTCACACGATAGTAAAAACAGATGTGTAACCCGATTGCTTTTGGAATTATGAGATAGTATCAGTCAATCAATCAACAGACACACACACACACACACACACACACGGTATACACACTGTAACTGTGATGGTCTCATTTTCTTCCTGTCTGAAGTAACCTCAACCATGTTCTTGCGTCCCACGAGGAATGCCTTTTATCATGTGACATAGTGGTGTTGGCGGTGGTGGGTGGGGAGGGGGTCGTCAGACAGCTGTTTCCCATCAGCACTCAGTCAACTGCAGTCGGCCAGTTGCAACCGTGCTCAGAGGATCAGAGGGGCAGAGCAGCAGAGTGGAGCTCAAAGAAGTGCGGGGGCCAAAATACCTCCAATTAGAAGGTCATCCCAATTTGTTCTCCCATATCCACAGTGGTCATCAGGCGTCACAGGCCTGCTTGTCCATTATGTACAAATCCGTAGCCAGAGGTGAACGAGTTGCCGCCATCTGGGAGTGATTATGCCTTTTCCTCATTGTTTCCTGTCTTTTCACCCCAACCCAGCTCCACCGACTGACTGCTGCTCTCTGTACTTTCTCTGTGTTGGCTCAGCTCCCTTGGCTTGTTCAGGTTCTAAGCCCCCCACCCCACCACCTCCATCACCCCCTGTAATTTAAGACTGGGAATGTTTAACAGCAGTCACTCATGCACAGGCGTCTACATTAGCACATGATGTTCACCTCATCAGGAGCAGAAATTCACTCAGTTATATAGAACAAAATGTTGTTTTCATTTATGCCGTACCCCTTCTCTTTTACACATCACAATTCAACTTTCTGTGATCTTGCGAATAATAGACCCGCACTACAGTTTAGAGCTCTGACGTTATTCAAGTTGAATTTTTAGAAATGCTTGAAGAATCCCTTGCCGCTCATCAGAAATGTGCTCTTCCTCATACTGTTTGGAGCTTGAGTCTGTACAGTGGAGACCTTTACGGTCTATGGTGTAGACAGGAAGGAGCTGCCTGTGGCCACCAGAAATCACACTCTTCTGTTGGGCTTCTTGGAGTGGATGCGAGTTTGCTTCCAGTTTCCAGTTCAGCTTCTAGCCGGCTAGCTCTTTTTCTGTGCGCAGGCTACTCGTTGTGGAAAGATGATAAATTGCTGTGGTAGCTTTCCGCTGTCTGCTAGTGGAGCCGTCTGGATTTCACCTTTCTGCATTGCTGTGTAGCAGTGTATCTTCTTGTTTTACTGTCAGCCATAAAGACAACCAGCTTTCTCAGTGGTTTGTCTCAACAGACCTTATCCCCTGTTTGAGTAAAGGAGTAACCAAACGAGGGATCCTTGCAGGTTATATTACAGTGCTGGTTTACATGAATGATGTATCATGAATATGATGTAATACACATATGAACAACTTATCAAAATTATATTTTCGGCAAGAGTGCTGCTCTTAAAATATGTGATGGACAGAGCTAGCAAACAACCCATCATTATGCTGCCTTCAAATGGAACTCATAAGGTTGTATTTTTGACATGGGAAGTCAAGTACGCAATACCCTGCTGTTGAAGTGATTTAAGTCTTGAGAACACTGTTGCTAGGTGACAGACAATAAAAGTGATAGTGGCGTTGTGCCCCTTACAAAAGTGGCTATAATTTAGTGTTTTGTGCATTTCACTGCCATGCTAGGAACAAGAAAAAGATCGACAATAGAAAAAAAAAGAAATAAAAAGCAATTTCCCTGGGCTCTGACATTTACTAAAAACACACCAGCACACAATATGTCACAAATCCCCACTTCTGAAAGCTGTGAAAACAACATCATCATTGAAATGGACTTCTCGTTGATACAATAAATACAACCCCACTTAAAGGCACAAACGATTTGAGTAAATGATGTGATTTGTCGTAGTCCGAACATCATTAAATTCCATGCTATTAACTGTTCAGCTTTTGTGTGTGTTTTCCAGTTTTACGCGATGACTTCAGGCAGAACCCAGTAGACGTTATGGTTGCAGTGGGTGAACCCGCAGTGCTGGAGTGCCAGCCACCCCGTGGGCACCCTGAACCCACAATCTCCTGGAGGAAAGATGGTACCAACTTAGATGACAGAGATGAACGCATCACAGTAAGAGATACCACTTTGTCCTGAAATACTCCACATCATTCTGACCTTTATGGAATAGTTCACGCAGTAAATTTGATTTTGTCACCACTTCATGTTACAGTCTAACAGTGAGACAAAACACTGATTACTGGTTGGTACATCCACATGACACAAAACATGTGCTGTGATGTCTCTTACTGTGAGATACTATTGCTGTAATCACTTAGCTTCACAACACTTGTGTGTGTCGTGGATTGTGCCACACATGCTTTTTGGTGTAAGCCCTTTTCGGAAACTCTAAAGCACCAATTACCTCTCATCTCAGTAATTTTGAAGAATGAAAAAAAGCAAGCTTGTCAAGTAGAGATCACAAAATAATGTCCTTGTGTCATGTGAACGTTAAATAATAATGTCCTCTGTGCCCATGTCCTCTTTGAATCCCGCACAGAAATGAAAATGCCAGGAGAAAACTGAAAAGAGGCTTTATTTGGTACAGAAAAATGCTAGCCATAAAAGAGTGCCTCAGAAAAAACTCTGCGTTTAATGCTACTTTATAGCTTGCACTAGTAAGTGTCATCATACAATATGAGCCACAGTGTGCTATTAATCTGATATATTAAGTTGTCATGTGGTAGACAGTACACAGCCGTGATTTTCTTTTCATGTTTTTGTACACACTGAAATGATTTCTGACCTGGAAGCGTCTGACGGGCCAGGCCAGCAAGAACAGGCTTCACATTCCTTTAACTCAAGAATAAAAGCAGGTTTCAGCAGCTCAGATGATTTTGTGTGTGTGTGTGTGTGTTGATTTGTTTATTTGAATGTCTGTGCATGCTCCCGGGGACACACAGCAGATTCAAAGCCCATGTTGGTGTGGAGTGACAGGTAGAGTCTCTCTGGGGAACTGTGATGGACAGAGCAGCATCTCTGATTTAAGGAGAGGCATGGATCAGAGCCAGGGTGGAGGCTCCTCTGAGGGAAATACAAAGGCTGCTTTTTGCTTTGTACTTTCTGCGTGCCTGTCTTTGTCCTCTCTAATCATCTTTTCTATATGGAAATATGTCTTTGCCGTGAGAGTTTGCTCAAAGACATCACTTAGTGTACAAAGACCGAAGGAGTCCACCGCAAGTGATTCATCGCTACTTACCATCTTTTTGAGTCTCTCCCTTGGGGCCTGGACAATCATTTACTAATTGTGATATGTTGGCAAACTTGTGAGTTGTTTTTTAGAAAACTCTCACACACAGGAAAAGTGTGATTTGTGGGTTTTAATTTAAAAAGCAGAGTGCCTTCATACAGAAAATACATGTAAATGACACTACAAGCAGGTTCAGAATGAATGTGCCTGTAGGGCATCTAAGGCTATAGTGAAGAAGAAAGAGAACACATTGAAACAGAGCAGCAACGAAAGCTGAGGTTTCAGTGTCCGAGATGGAGGATAGACAAACCACATTTGGTTTTCTAAGAAATGGAATTGCTGCTAAAAACGAGGAGCGGTCAGTCCAGGAAATAAAAAAGCTCTTGGTCTGCTCTTTAATCAGCTGCTAAAGTTACTAGTGCAGCGGTATTTACAGCAAACAGCAGAAAGCTGCAGTGCAGAAGTATAGCATTAGCCAATGGCATTGGTTACAGCACAGTCATCTTTGCAGTCCTTGAGGAATACTTTACTGGCATCATTACACTGCCACAACATTTGATATTGGTTCCTCAAGAGACAGTTATTACACAGACTCAGCAGCAGTCCAAGTGCTCACAGATGCTCATTGCATTTAAGACACAAAGTGGGTGAACTCATTCACCTGATTTTAATATGCTTATGCATTTAATGAAGATATTAGTGCTTACCTATCCTTTATTGTATGTCTACATGTCATAGGTTCCCCTATTTCACGTTTGCCACTATTTCGTTTAACTTTTATTATTGTTTTAATTTCATGCAGTTCTCTTATCTTTCATATACATTTATTCATTTAGCTGATGCTTTTATCCAAAAGCGACTCACAATTGCTAAGAATGTTAGAGGTCGCACACCTCTGGAGCAACTAGGGGTTAAGTGTCTTGCTCAAGGACACATTGGTGGACATGTCACAGTGGAGAATTGAACCTGGGTCTCTCACACCAAAGGCATGTGTCTTATCCACTGTTCCATCAACACCCCATACCCCATTCATGTGGAAAGAAGCCACACAAAAACCAAACTATATTGAAAATAAGAAAAATTACATAGTGTATATATGAATATGTTTTGGTCCAATAAAATACTGTTAGTGTCTGCCAGAACATGCAGCCTGTCTTACTTGCTAGGATTCCAACAGTGATGTCAGATACTATTCATGGGTCATTTACGGAAGTCCCTGTATGCAATCATGCTGTTATGTCTCTAGTCACATATACAACATTTTGCATTCACTGTAATATGAGTCCAAATATGTAAACCTAACCCACCGAATACTGACAGGAATGGCTGAATCTGCAATACCAGTTCCCAAATTCCCCCACTTGCTCCTCGTGATTACTAGTGGTTGGCATTGAGTATGAAAAGTACATACAACCACAAGTCACACCACAGTTTGTTAAATCTTCCTCTGAAAACCACATTTGCAACAGATTTGGAATGTCAGCCATATTTAGCCACTCTTAGTTGTTATTTATTTGGTGTACAGTAAGAGCTATTTGTGGTGGAAGTTTAGCCTGGAGGAAGCTGACTTATAAATGAAAGGCTGTTGGTTTCATCCCCGCAGCAGCAGTTTAATGATGTATTCTTTATGTTGGTGAGTGGAGAGTGCTCACCAAGCCAGGTGCTGTCTAGCATGACGCTGAATCTCCTGCCTGCTTCATGGACACAGCGCTGTAGGGATCCTTGACCTCTGACCTCTGTTAGGAAATAACAGAGCTGTGCTGTTACAGGCTGTGTGTCTCTAGCAGGCATCTATGAATAGATTCCTTTGCTTAGTGTGAGTAGGAAAAAAAAGCAATCTTAGATAATAATAACAAGGCTAAAAGTTTAATTGAAGTTGATTCCTGGGATGAGGTTTCAGATTTCTGGGTGTAAGGAATGACCTTGTGTCTCCAAATCAGCATTCGTGCTATAGTATCACTTCTGCTGAACTGCTGCTCTGGTATCACCTCTAAGCTGCAGAAAGATCAGTGCAGTAGCTCACATTCAAAGCGTTGTAAAGACAGCTCCCATGGTCTGTGGGGGCGTATGGTGGAGATGATATAAAAAGAATGAAAACAGTATGAAGTGCATATATCTTTCACCTCTTTGTTGTACGTGAGTATGCCTGTGTACAAATGTGTGTGTGTGTGTGTGTGTGTGTGTCTGTCTGTGTGTGCAGATATCAATATAGAGAAGGTAAAAAAGTTTGGGAAAGGCAAAGTAGGCTGACTGAACATCAGAGGAGGATCCCTACAAAGAGAGCGTGTCTTTGTTCCCGGGGTTCTGTGCTAATGTAGCACTAGATATGAATTATGTAATTTCATAACGGGTGACCTTCCGTGCAGCTTGAAAGGCAGCGCAAATTCTTTTCCTTAGAAAAAGAGCCGCATGCAGATGCACATAAGCAGACACGGTACTGCTTGCTGTTATGTCACCAAGTGTGAAAAAATTTATATTTTAAAATGGAAGAGATAGGCAGAGATGTGATTATATGTGGGTGGCATCAGGCATTAAAGAAAACATGTCCACAGAGAAAACATTAGCTGTGGCACCTTTTATCACACATTTACCATCGGCCATATTATTAGATGCATTATGAAAAGTGCGGTTCACTCTGTAACTCACAAACACAGTACACATAAGGATGGTCAGCTGTGCAAATACTTACATTTCTGCTTTTGTTTAGATTCGCAGTGGCAAGCTGATGATCACCAACACCAGGAAGAGTGATGCAGGGAAATACATCTGCGTTGGAACTAACATGGTGGGAGAGAGGGAGAGCGAGATCGCTGAACTCACTGTGCTAGGTAAAATTTGTGGCTTCGTGATTGCATTTCACGGTGTTGCAGTGCTTCACTTAGTCTAAGTACCCTCTCAGTTCACAGTGGTTTAGTTTGCCAATCTGCTATGTGAGGTCACCAGGGTATAATAACCCATTAATTATGTTGATTATAAAGCACTACCATCCAATCTGCCAGTTTTGGAGAGGTTTCCCTCAAAAAAAGCATGCTCAATGTCTACTGCTGCTACATCCAAGGCTACAACCCCTCAAAGCTTTCAGTACAAGAGCTCCCCATGCTACCTCCAACACCCCCTATCCCAAGCACCTGTTTCTTTTTATTCTCCATCCCCCACTTATTTTCCTAACATTTCCCATCAGAATAGGACTCTTATCAGTATCACACGGTTAGATGACCTTGGTTGAGGTTGGGAGTATGCAGTAAAGTGCCCCATGGAATCATTCAAGGCTGTGAGAATAATTTTGCTGAATGCAGAAACAGGTCATAATATGTTGGTTAACAGGTTGTGCATAGCAAATGACTTTGGAGACTGACTGATGGTGTCAATAGAATATTAAATTTTCTGGACCGGTATGATAACGAATATGTAGTTGACATTGCATATTTTGCTAGGTTTTCTGTTTTTAATAGAAGTGATTTAATTTGGTTTTGTATAAAAAAGTCATGAGAGAAGAACATGCTCGTGGTTACAGTTGATCAAATGTTCAAGTAAAAAGTGATTTTCTGTCGTAGTGAAATATTAGGAGTTAAAAATGAGATAGCACAGTTACATAAACATTTTCAGTGATTTCTGTACCTCACCAGATAGTAGACTGAATCACATGGATAACAAAGTAAATGTTATTATTTTATTTTAATTCCTTGCACAAGTACCTTGCGCCAAGTGCATGTTACTATAAAACTATGCAAACAAAATGAAACCCTTAATCAAAAGACAATATGCAATGTATTATTACACTTGGTACAGTAAAGTTTAGATAAGCCACATTAATTACACAAAGAGGTTGAACATATTTAAACTTAAAATTATAATAAGATTTTGTCAAGAATAGACAAGTGAATGACGTAAGCTATGCAAAGATTCTAACTATACGGATATTGATCGCACTCATGAACAGTATGACAGTGATGATTGTGTGGATAATACAGTGTTGAGTGTTGTTATTGTGCTGCCCTCCAGAGCGCCCGACCTTTGTGAAGCGACCCAGCAGTGTGGTGGTGTTGGCAGATGAGAGCGTGGAGTTCCACTGTGTGGTTCAAGGAGACCCTGTTCCCACTGTCCGCTGGAGGAAAGATGATTCTGACCTGCCTAAGGGCAGGTAATGCACAGAGGCCCTCTATACACATTAATTTACCATGCAAACATGGTGTTTCAGCATTTTCTTTCATCCCTTGATTATGTGTGTCTGTCCTGCTTACAGATTTGAAATCCTAGAGGACCATACCTTGATTGTTCGCCAAGTGACCTCTTCAGATGAGGGCTCCTATACATGTGTGGTGGAAAACATGGTTGGAAAGTCTGAAGCATCCGCCACGCTCACTGTACACGGTCAGTACAACCCTCGCATGTGATGTCCTCTAACCGCAGCACCACCTTCTCTTCTATATACAATTCACACACTTTTTTTTTCAGAGCCTCAGATTTTCTTTTTCTTGGAAGAAGTATTTGTAAGAGAGCTTCTTCCAGCCTAACTGGAAAACTAATCCCGCCTCGTAGTGTCACAAATTAGCCGGCAGTACAGAGATGCAGAATTATCTCTCTTGTTTTTGCTTGTATTTTTTTTCCTTTTCACTTATGACATGAGGTCAATAGTTTCTACTTCTAAAAAACAAGCAGTTGAGGACATTGCAACAGATTGTTTACAGAACGTTTCATAGTAATGTCCTGTATAAACTGGGGAAAGCATGCAAAGTAAATGTTTACATGTCCGCAGAAAATGGATTGATTTTGTCTGAGCCGTCCTGCCACAATGACACCCTTTAGTCCAAGTCAGTGGCAGAAATGAGCAGTAAAGACGCCTCTCAAAATTGCACACACAGACCCATATATATACACATAAACACGTACACGCACGGCCGTGGCACAGTAGGTGACACAGACTGAGGACAGTAGGACTTAATTAAAGATAAGGCAGGGCTGGTTGCATGCTGGGAAATGACATAATTCCCATTATATTGTCTTCCTCTCCCTCCAAAAACCTGAGAAAACGAGCTTCAAGGGGGACCTGAATTTGGGCAGTGAATGGAGAAGGGTGGGAATAACTGGCAGATGAGTAGCAGTTGTATTAAGGGAGGAAACAGACATGCTCAATCATAGCTATAGTCTTAACCACAGAATTATTTTTATTGACCTAGAACATTTGGCTGGTATTAAACAGTTGCCATTTGAAACAGATGTAGCAGACCAAGGAGCTTACTCATTGTAAGTTTTGGAGTCCCAAGTACGAGATGAAATTGCTGTTCAGAGTTGCACTCATTAAAATGATCGCTATTGTTTCAGACAGTAACTTGGGAGAAACTGTTAGATAAATTATATAAAGTTGCCTATAAATGATACATGTCTTTTCAGACAGGGTGCTTAAATCCAGCTTTCTGCAAAATCATGTGCTTTACTTTTTTAAAGACATTCCTTGAAAAGCTGAACAATAACCGCAGTCATCCTCTCACGGTAGTTCCAAAACTAGCTATAAATTTCACTATAAATCTAGTTTACAGCAGTCAAGATGTACAGTAGTTCCCACCTCAAAATGTGTTGTTGTTTCTGTAGTACATTTAGTAGAGCAGATCCCTCTTCTACCTTCTATCCAGACACAATGCTCCATCCTCACCCCTCACAGGTTTATGTCCTCATTAGGGGATTGTGTCTTTGTCCGAATACGCCTCAAGGCCGGGTGCCTCTGTAACTTAAACCAAGCAATTACATATACTTTTCACACCCCAGAGCCAACAAGTCTGCTGGGTCTAATAGGGGCTAAACAGCATGCCTTGTTCTTGCAAATCAACGTTTTTTGTTGTTGTTTTTTTTATGGCCATTAGAGTTCTGTGCATCTGAAGAAATGTTTGACCGTTCATTCCAAAATTATTATCACATTATCATCATTGTCGGTCAATTTTTCTTCTTTAAAAGAATTTTACTTCTTCAAAATACATAAATGTGTATCATCTCAACGCGAAATCATATTTTTGAAATCACTTTTTTCCCTCTGATATTTGTTTGTAGAAGAATAATAATGTAATAAAATGAATCTTCTCACAGACAGCAGGTTTGGGAAGACTTATTATAGAAAGAAAAGGAAATCAAACAAATAGAAATAGAACATATCATTACCCAAAAGGGAAAAAAAAACTACTGTGTAAGAAATCATGTACTTGCAGATCCATTTTTGCTTGCATCCTATATTACACTCTAATTTTCTTTCATACCAGTTTCATTGTACCAATACTATTGAGTGCATCGTTGCAGTTCCATATGCCTGTGTGTACCTGCGTTACTCATTACACTGCTCTTTTTTGTGTCTTTTCCCCTGTAGTCAATACTGGTAAGTTGTCATCCACCCCTCATCCACCATCAGACAGCAACAGAAAATCATGAGCTCCAGTCATTGTCCTATCTGCACTGTAATTCCATCCACCAATACAGTATGTAATTCATGATATGTGTGGGCAAATGAATGAAAATGTGCTGTTTTTTTTCATTTAAAAGGTAAATAATGACTCAGTCTTATTATTATTATTATTATTATTATTATTATTTATTTTGTATTTATTTTTAGATTATTATTATCATCATTATTTGAGCTTTATTATGCATACTGAGATGTTCTGAAATGGGGAATGATGTAAAATGTGTCCGGCTGCCAGGTAATTAAGGGTTCTCTTCCTCTGCAGTGCCCCCAGCATTTGCCATACGCCCCAGGAACCAGGTGGTGGCAGTGGGTAGGACGGTCACCTTCCAGTGTGAGGCCACTGGCAACCCACAGCCCGCTATCTTCTGGCAGAGGGAGGGCAGTGAGGTGAGATTGACCCTCAGTCTGTCATCTCACTAAATCACCACTCAGTGCAAATAAAGCATATGAAGGGGTTACTAATTCTGTGATCTTTCTTCTCTCCAGAGTCTCCTGTTCTCTTACCAGCCACCACAGCCCTTTAGCCGTCTGTCTGTCTCCCAGATGGGCAGTTTGACCATTACCGATGTTCAGCGCTCGGATGGCGGCTTCTACAGCTGCCAGGCTCTCAACATCGCTGGCAGCGTTATTACCAAAGCACTGCTGGAGGTCACAGACTGTGAGTAAAAGGAAGGAGTGATGGAGGGCAGATGCGGGGGCTTTTATTCAGCACATTTCTAGACTCAGTGTTTTGCCTTTTGGCTTACAGACTACCTTGCCGCTGCTGTAGTTTTCCTTTGTTGAGCAGGTGTATTAGGCTACAAACTGGTTTTGGTTGCAGACTGTTGAGAGCTACCTCCCTTATAAGTGGGGTAGTTGGCCTTGGTTACTAACTGTCAGGGGACATATTTCAGGAGACGTTGTTCTCATGTTGCGTTCAAAAACCTTTGTATCCTTTGTGTGTAGTGTCTGGCCTTATCTCTCTTACCTCCAAATATATATTTTCCTAACTTGCAAGTGTACAATAAATAATCTATTCTGTGTTCTATTCTAGATATTTGTAAATTAAGACTGCAGGATTGACATATGAAATAGTTGTTTCAATTTACTTTTATATGGATGTCATCCAAATCCTAGGTGATTAAAAAAAATGTTAATTGTTCAAAAAAAAGCAATTTAAATGTGCTTGGAGGCCCACACCAGTAATTATACACCACCAGCAAAGTCTACAAGCTCCCAGTTAAATGACCTATAAGATCATGAACACATGTGTCTAGGTAACATTGTACTGTGCACATATATTAAATTAATGAAGATAATTGCTTCAGGCTCAACAGACGGTTACTGCTTCTACACGGTGAGTTGCTCAGTGTGGCCCTATTAGTTCTAAAGGATAATCTGCTGCTCATACTGGTAATGCGTTCTGCAGCCACCTTAGTGGTGAAATGGGAGGCATCCACTCAGTGAAAAAACTGTTTCAGGTAATGGAAATAAAAATGATGGGGTCATGTTTTATGTAATTTTTTCAGTGGTCTACAGCACTGCACTCTCGCCCGTAGCTGCTTCTCCCTACTTTCCCCTCCCCCAAATTCTCTTTATCCCACCACACTCTTCTCATCCCCATTTGGAGTGGTGCATTTGTATGGAAATAACTGGTCCGCATTACCTCTGGCAGTTTTCAAGGCGCGTTTCCATCACCTTTTTTCTGTTTTTTGGTATTTTGTATTTATTTATTTATCTAGAACCCCTGCCCCCATCCACAGGGTTTTAAAATGTAAGAGAGAAAAAAACAGAGCTCTGTTATCTAAGTAGGATTGTTATTAGTTGGGCTTTGCCGTTGTGATTGGAGCCGGCTCGAGCAGTACCTACTGCCGAATGAACGATTAGTTGCTCTCCGCTGGAGGGGAAAAGTTGATTTCTTTTTCCTCCACTGCCTGCACAGCCACCTTAACCTATTGTTCTCTCTTTACCAATTTCCCTCTCAATATCTTTCACATCTTATCTGTCTTTCATTTTTGGGCAGCATTTCATTTTCATTCTCCCTACTTTCATCTTTCTTACTTTTATTTCTCTCTCATCATAGCTTTGATCTTATGTGAACATCACTTCCCAATTTCCAAGTCCATTATATACTGTTGACAGTGGACTGTTTTTTTGGCATTTTTCCCTTATTCGATAGTGAAAGTAGAGATACAGACAGGAGAATGCAGGAATAGAGAGGAGGGGGATGACACGCAACAAAGGTCACCAACCGGAGAAGGTTATGTGGGATCGTCTTAGCCACTACACCACCAGACTCTCCTACTATTACCTTTCATGAAGATAATTATCCTTTTAATGGACATTTAGTTTAGAAATCCTGTTGCCTTTGTATTTGGCATACAAAGCACATGAGCACGACACCAGAGAATGAGCTCTTTCCGTAACCTCAGTTTAGGCATGCGGGAGACTGCAGTGGACTAAATTTAATCTTAATTTACCCATACTGTACTTATAATGACCACTATGTTACAAACTCAAACAGATTCTTTTAGCTGCCTAAACATGACCACAAAACCTTCAACATGTTTAAACTGGATTGGTTTCTGTAGGCCAACCAAATATATAAATATACATATATATATATATATATATATATATATATATATATATATATATATATGTTTTATATATATATATATAAGCTTTTGTAAAGCTGTTTGTCAATTCAAATGTTTTATTAAATAACTGACTTCATGAATACCTAACAAAAACTACTTATTACTTTATATTTTGTTTTGTTGACTTTGCCATTTGCTGCATTTTTCATTATACTTTATTTTGTAATGTTTCCTGTGTGAATGCATTACATAATCTGCTTGAAACACTAAATAGCCTACACACGTGTTTTAAGTATGCAGTATGTAAAAATGCCACGGGGCAGTCTTTCACTACTTTTTATTTTTATTTTTATTTTTTATTAGCTGGGTCAGACCACCCTCCTCCTGTGATTCGACAGGGTCCACTCAATCAGACTGTGCCTGTGGACAGCACAGTGGTCCTGGGTTGCCAAACAGCTGGCTTTCCACCCCCTACAGTCAACTGGAAGAAGGACGGTGTGGTGGTGTCTCCAGTGGACTCCCGTATGTCCGTAGCAGACACAGGATCACTGGAGATTCGCTATGCTAAGGTAGGCGATGAAGTAACAGCGACCGTACTGAGCCAAGCTAACCCACTAATAACTACCACTGCACTTCCTCTCCTCAGCTGGGAGATACAGGATTCTACACTTGTGTAGCTGCTAGCCCCAATGGAGAGGCATCCTGGACTGCATTCTTGCAGGTGGAGGGTAGGTTACACAAATACAGATGTAGTTGTAAGAATGTACAGCTGAAGCTGTGTACTTTAATGAATTTGTTGGTATCTCTGTGGCAGAGTTTGGAGTTGTTGTTCAGTCCAGTCACCCTGTAGACCCTAACCTGATTCCCAGTGCTCCATCTAAGCCTGAATTGATTGACATCAGCCGTACCTCTGTCACTCTGTCCTGGAAATCAAACCCCAATGCTGGCGCAACACCTACATCTTACCTAATTGAGGCATTCAGGTCAGAAATATGTAGCATGTTTTAACGACTTACTTTATATAAAATCTTTCCAGCTTGATGGAACTTCCCTCTGTGTGTTATCATGTCTTCACCTCTTCCTGCAGTTACACGTTAGGCAGCAGATGGGTGACGGTAGCTGAGCATATAAAGACACAGACCTTTGTCCTGAGGAACCTGAGGCCTGCAACTGTCTACCTCTTTATGGTCAGAGCAGTGAATGCTTATGGCCTCAGTGACCCGAGTCCAATCTCTGACTCTGTCAGAACACAGGGTCAGTGTGTGCTTTTCATTTCTTTTTCTTTTTTTCCTTTTGCTTTACTTCACATTGAACAAATACAATTTAAACTGTAGAAAAAACACATGGTTATTTCATTTCAAAAGAATGCATCATTGTTGCAATTTCCTTCTTTCCTTTCCTTTGTACCAACAGACAGCACCTCCACCATGCAGGGAGTGGATCACCGTCACATCCAGAGGGAGCTGGGAGATGTGGTTATCCACCTGCACACACCAACCGTCATTTCATCTTCTGCTGTCAGGGTGCAGTGGATGGTAAGGGGACCATGTTAACTGTCCTGCACAAATTTTCTTGCTATCTTTGCTCTGTGTCAGAATTAGGGTAAATATGGGAAAAGGTCAAATGTGCAATGTTTCCAGTAAATGCAAACACATACTGTACGTCAAAAATATGCTATAAAAGCTGAGGGGTTATGAATAACAAAAACATCTAGACTGTCTGTGCTGACAGAGTTTTTATTAGAGATTATCTACGAGAAGACTTATACTCCCTGAAATGTTGTCCCTGAATTGTGCTTAGTTCTAAACACATTCATTAATAAATAAATAAATTCATAAATTAATTTGTGTGGGTGTGTGTGTGTATGTGTGTGTGTGTTTGGATATGTGTATGCCTCCACAGAAATCTTTTGAGGCATCCCTTGTCATAATTGTGTGGTTTAAATGGAAAATGCTTAGTCCTCTCCTGGCATGATTTTATCTAGAGCCATGCTGAGGGGAAACTATTAATGATCTCATATTGTGGTTTACAGTAAAAATGTACCAATATGAGGAAACATTAATCTGTATCACCCTAAAGGCAGAGGGAATTAACTGAGATTTTACAGATCATTCCTGCAGGATACTCACTCTAACACAATAAGAGGCTCTAACTTCCTAGAAGTGTGTTGTTTTAACTCACATGCAGAAATTATTTTGAACCGCAGACTTCAGTTACAGTACAGTAATAAAAACTACACATCTCTTTGATTTAACCCAGATGTTTAGCTGCTCGTGATCAGAAGGGGTCTTACTGTGACATTTATGCAGCGTGCTTTATCCCTGCGTGTCCACTAGGTTGAGCAGCAGTCCCCATACATCCAGGGTTACAAGGTGCTTTACAGGGCGTCCGCTGAGCACGGCCAGCCAGAGGGGCAGTGGAGTGTCCAGGATGTACGCGCCCCACGGGTGGACGGGGTTGTGATCGGTCAGCTGAAGAGAGGCTCAATCTACGAGTTCAAAGTGCGCCCCTTCTTTGATGAGTTCCAGGGAGCTGACAGTGAGGTGAAGGTGGTCAGGACTTTGGAAGAAGGTGACTTTTGTTCTACAGTATAAAATGTATCTATAAATAGCTGCCTAGCATTGAATAATATTGGTGCAACTTGTATTCTTGTCTATATGGATGAAGTCAGGTATTGCTTTTTTTATTGTGTGCAAAGCTATTAGACATGCAGATACAGCATCAGATGAGATTTTGTTTATGTGTGCATGGGTAACTGTATGCTTCATTGTCCTAGCCCCTAGTAGAGCACCCCAGGGCGTTACAGTGACAAAGAGTGATGCCAATGGGACTGCCATCCTTGTTGCTTGGAAACCGCCTCCAGAACGGGAGGAGGCTGGAGTCATTCAAGAGTACAAGGTAAGAAAAAAGAAGTCTCCTGCCCTCTCCTGTGCCCATCCTCTGAGTGTATCCAGTTGTGTCCAATGTAAACGAAATCTTTGTGAGACTGATGATGCCTCTTGTGTTGTCGGATGTGTCCCCCATGACAGATCTGGTGCCTGGGTAATGAGAGTCGCTATCATGTAAACCAGTCGGTCGACGGCTCCACCTTCTCTGTGCTCATTCCCAGTCTGGCACCGGGAATTCGCTACAGTGTAGAGGTTGCGGCTAGCAACGCTGCTGGACCTGGGGTCAAGAGTGACGTCACTTTCTTTCAATTAGGTGAGTGAGGAGTGTTTGTTTGGGAAGGTGGCACAAATCTAGGCCTAAAAACAGTGATAGTATCTGGGGGTGAAAACCTCTGTTTCTTAGCCACCTTTTCACTATACAGTGTTCATAAAGAAATACATAAAGCACAATATTGTGCCTACCCTGTTGTTACTTAGCTTTTCAGATAGTTTTTTAACAATGCTTTGCTGCCATATCAACATTTTTATACACGCTGAAATCTCTAATTATGCTTTCCGCACATTACTGCTGTTGTTTTCATGCACAAATAATGTCTGATTAATTTTCATTCTTCTTTTACTGGTTAGACTCTGCAGGTCAGATGATGGATATCAGTGAGGAAAGAGACACTTTGTCTCAGATCTCAGATGTGGTGAGGCAACCGGCATTTATTGCTGGCATTGGCGCCACCTGCTGGTTGGTCCTCATGATTTTCAGTGTGTGGCTCTACCGTCACCGCAAGAAGAGAAGTGGCCTCAGCAGCACGTACACTGGCATCCGGAAGGGTGTGTGTTTCTCTGTTGTGTGTATATTTAAGAAAGGTTGATAGGTGTATGTATGTTCAAGATGCTGACCATATAGGCCAAGTGTGCACCTGCTTTTGTGGGTACATTTAAAGGTCGTAATGATTGTGGAAGGGATCAAGCCTTGACATGTTGCCACCTTACTAAACAGCAGTCTTCATCTCAGTGGTATTAAAGAATTTGTCCAGAGGCTGATAAGCAGATCACATCAAAGGGTGAAAAATACTCTGGTCTAATCTTCCTCTGACACAAAGACTTCAGTAACAAATTGCAACTATTCAGGCTGTCAAAAGCTGACCTTTAGTCATGTCATTTCCTCAACACAGCACAGTTCTTAGAGGCACAGGCCTGTCAACCTGCCATTACCATGTCTCCTACAAAGTCACTGTTATTTCCCTCTCTCTCTCTCTGGTTGCCTGTCACCCCCATTAACCTACACCTGGACAACAGAGGCAGCAGTAAGGCAGATGACATATGGTTATTTAAATGATTGTGCACCTCAATTTTTCACATGAAGAGATGTCCATCACAAAGCAGAGCGTATATGCATAGACAATACAAAACCTCATAGTGTGAATAACTAAGCCTATAGCTTCTGTAATATTGAAGTTAATTGAAATGATTTCAGTTCTTACTCCCCTTCGCTGTCTTTGTCTGTCCCACCAGTGCCGTCATTCACCTTTACACCTACAGGTATGTAAAGTACGATTGATCTACATTTAGCATATTTGGCAAGTAAATTGTTAAACATTAATATATTTTAATTATTTTAAACATCCCGAAGATGAAATTGCATGCCTTCTTTTTGGAGGATTGTTCAGTTCAGTTTTTTATGGTCATTTACATATAGAAATGGAAAAGTATTGAAGCACAACATCATGATTGCACAATGATAAAAGAACATGTAAATTGGATTTCACAAAAATCTCAACATCATATGATACATGATATGAATGAAGTAAAAGATCAAGCTTGAGCTAAAATGGAAATGGTTATTTCACTAAAGTAGAAACTAAAGTAGACTGCACCTATACAGTATATGATTGCAGTACTAGCTAACTATATTTGTTGACTCAAATTGTGGATTTTGATAATCATAATAAAGCAAAAATGAGCTTTTGCATAAATGTTGATTAAGTAAGGGAAATGTAGAATGCATTCCACTGGAGAATTTGTATTTGTTTGATGTTTTACTGGTAGTGGAGGAGAAACAATGTTTCTGAATCAGTTCTCAAGTTATGCTGAAATTGGTAAAGGCACAGGCAATTATTTGTGTTTTCTTCATGCACATTAAACCCTAGAGTCAGACTTTGTGCTCTAACGATGGAGGCATGTGTTGAAATGAGTGTAGACTTGACTTTAGATTTTTGCCTAGAATCTCTACCAGTCTTTCATGGCTTTCCTCTGCTTTTGGCGCATCCTCTTTTTGACAGCTCATCAAGGTTTAATGTTTTTCTGTTTCTCTTTGCAGTCGCATATCAAAGAGGAGAATCTGTGTGCAGTGCTGGCAGGTGAGTGATATTTTTGTTCTTTTGTGTTATAGGAAGACTAACAGGAGAAATGCACTTAAATTGTGGAAACACTAGGGGGAGGTGTCTCCCTGCTCTAGGATGAGCCACATGAATCCTCCCCATGCTCATTCATCAGCGATAAATGAGAACCACAGGTTTTGATTGACAGCACTGTGGTGCTCTTTGTTGCAGACCTGGCCTTCTCAGCATGGGCGAGCCTCTAAACCAGCTGTGGCTGCCAGAAAATTGGCCAAATGCATGTGCCAATCACAAAGACTGTAGCATCAACTGCTGCAATAATGGCAATGGCACCAGTGACAGTAACATGACAACATACAGCCGACCAGGTTTGTGCAAGACTGAGCTCATGTCTGAGATACATGCTGTGAGTCTAATAAAAATGAAACAGCTTCCAGCAATTTTGAAGCTTTGTGACTTGTTGTTCATGTGTTGCATTGTTCATGTTCTCCTCAGCTGATTGCATAGCTAACTATGGAAACCATCCAGAAAACAAACAGGGTGGCTCTGAGACGGCAATTTACAGCGATGTGAACCTCTCCAACAAGCTCAATGATATTAAAACGTTCACCAACTCCAGCTTGTGCTATGCAAGTCCAGGAGGAGATTCAGCAGCCACATATGAACCCATCCCATACGCCACCACACAGCTCATTCAGGCCAGCATTAAAAATAAGGCAGCCACCAGTGGCACTATAGCAGAGCCTCTGGACATGCCCTGCTGGAAACAGCCTCCCAACCCTCCTCCAATACCAAAGGAGATGGCAGCACAGATGCAGTACAACATAATGGAGCAAAACATAAATAAAGGTAAAGTAGGGTTACACTTGATTTGCTTTACAACATTTATATATATGAAAAAAGAAATGCTGCAAAGTTGCTTGCTTCTTTGTCTTCAGATCATCTGCAAGGAAGTGAAGGAGTGATCCATCCTAAAACAATCCCGTACAACCAGACCCGTGATCACAGCACAGGAGGCTCACACCACAGCTCAGACAGAGGCAGCAACAGCACCTCAGGTAAGGCCAACAGCTGCTCTTTACAGTGGTGAATTTTAATGAGGCAATCAGTCTGTGTTTACCTTGATGTTTTCATTTCATTTCTCAGGGAGTCAAAATCAAAAGAAGGCAACAAGGGCCCCAAAGATCCCAAAACATAATGCAATAATCTGGGGAGAAGCCTTGTCTCCTCCTCACGCTAATGCCTGGGACTGTGAGTATAGCCTGCCCATGGAAAGGAGGTATGTGGCAAAATACACACAGTCGATACACAACATACAATACAAGCTATACATACCTCCTTTGGTTGGTAGTGTCTAAGTGGGGTCTTGAAAGAAATAGCTACGGTAGTGGACTTCAAAATTCCCTAAAATATGCTCCAGTCTGTACCAACTATATTGCTTAATTTGTTCCCGACAGACTATCCAGTGTACAATATCAAATTTGCAATATTACTGAATGTGCCATGTTAAATTACAGCTACTGCATATTGCCTTGCTCCTTAGCATACTGTAGCTCACCAGGTTAAACTGACTGGCAAAAACAATAACATGATGAAGTTATCATACTCACACAAGCATATTTGCATTGGTGGAACTGAGATACAGTATGTTTCACCTGTTTCAATTGAAGTGGGCTCCTGACTGACATGCAAGAATTGAGTAATTTAACCCGTTATATATAAATAAACTACTTATTTCACTCGATATGGAGAAAAATGGATATGGGGATACAACAAAGAGAGAGTGTGTTTGATCATGATCAGTGCAAACTGGACCCTCTGTTAACAGTGACAGACAGATCCATCGGCGTTATAAACGCCTGTCCAGATGCCATCTCTTCCTCTTTATTTCTTCGCAGTTTTAATGCATTAGTTCCTGTTGTTTACTGTGTAGCTGCTGTGGCTGCCATGACATACAGTATGTGTGTCAGTTATCCTGTCCATTCAAATCAATACGAAAAACACGAGTATCTCGCCCCATGTAGTATGACGTCATGGTGACCTTCTGTCAGTGCGTCCCTGTATAGGGAGGCTGGGGGTCAGTTGGCACACTTTTCACTCCCTCGCATATTTCTCTGGCATAATTTATGTTAGAATATTCTAAGCAGCAGCAAACAAAAGGTTAAGGCCTTAGCTTTAAATGTTTATGTAATCAAATGTATTCTAAAATGAGGTGATTTGTGCGGAGACCCTAAGCGGCCATCCATTCAAATTTCAAACGGGGGTTTCATTGTCACTGATTAGCTCAGTTGGTAGAGTGCAGCACTTGCAATCAAAGTGTTGCATGTTTGATCTGCATTTAAAACCATTTTTTATGAAAAGACTGTTTCACATGCTCACAATAAAGCATGTGCTGGACTGTGTGCGTCCTGGCAATAGGTCCATATCCATCAACCTATGGATTTCCCCATCATTCCCAGGCAGAGGAAATTTCTGCGCTTCTCATTAAGGGAAATCCATTTATTGTTACACATTTCCTGACAGCTATTTCGGAACCTTTGAAATAGCCGTTGAGAAATGTGCGATTAGATTGCCCTGAATCTCTTCATAAAAACTTTGTTGAAGATGATAAATAAAAGAAACACAAAAGAAGAAAAAAAATAATTGAAAGCAGGATTTGAACATGTAACCCTATGTTTACCAGTCCTACACTCTACAAAGTGAGCTAACCAGTGACACTCAAAGTGGTTCTGAAAATATCCTAAAGAAACGCACCTGCCGACCCCTGTATTGTTATCTCGAGATCTCAAGAAAATAATCCTGTTATCACTGGAAAACAACATTTGTTATCTCGAGATAATTATTCCGTTATCACAGAAAAGCGGAGTAAAATAAAATATTTGAATGGATGGCTGCTTAGGGCTTTTATAAATTTTGTGATTAAAGTTGTGTTATTTTCTAGTCCTTAAAAAGTCACAGAAACAATAATGTAACAATGTTTGCTTTGTTGACCAAAAATGGTGTCACTGTTTGAGTTTTTAATTAAGGGAATTGTTTGGATTATTATTATTGTTGTTGTTTGGATGCTGAAGGTCACCACTTCACAATTAGAAGTATGTTGTGAACAGTTTACTATGACAACAGTTTTTATATAATTGAAATTAATTACAAAAACAAACAAGCATGTTCTTTTCTCATCAGTTTTGATCCAGAGGGCTGCCCTACTCCACCAGTTAGAGGGGCAGCCTCATCTCCCACTGAAGTGTCCTATAGTCACGCACCTACCACATCACCACAGGCAGACCTGAGAAATGGCCTGCATGATGGAATCGAGCACCTCAGGTAACCAGAGTAAACCTTCCTGACACTGCATTAAACTATTTGTAACTGAAGCTACAATTTTTTGTTGTTGTGACAAGACCACATTTTTAATGCACTTTCCAGCAAACACATCACCAGCCACCCGTGCCCTCTTTCCCCAACACACACCTACAGCTCCATACCCCTCCGCATGGACACTGATGGATTGGAAGAGGATGAGGAGGAGGCAGAGGAGGAGGCAGAGGAGGAGACAGATGCAGAGCTTGCTGAAAGTCACTACAGCCAACACCACAACTGGCAGAAGCACAAACACCAGCTGCACCACCCCTCTCAACACAAGCTGCTCCTCCGTGGGCTGGAGCAGACCCCAGCCTCCAGCACCGGTGATCTGGACAGATCAGTCACAGGGTCCATGGTTAACAGCTGGGGCTCAGCATCTGAGGACAACATCTCATCAGGCAGGTCCAGTGTTGTCAGCACCTCGGAAGGATCCTTCTTTACAGATGGCGATTTTAACCAGGCAGTGGCTTCTTCACGGGATATTGTAGGCCTTCGCATGTGCAGATACCCAGAGGAGTCAGGTGAGAAGGTTTCTGGGGAAGAAAGGTTTTATTTTGTGTTCCAGCGTATTAGCTACACTCGTGTCATGGCTCTAGGCATGGCATCGTTAGGCCGTCATTCACTCCACCACTTTGGTCCAGACTGAGAAATCAAGACAACTACTGTATTGGATTACATTTTTGTATAGACATTCATTGTCCCCAGAGGATGAATCCTACAGGACTGAATTTAGTGATCCCTTGACCTTTCTTGTAGTGCCAACATGAGGTTGAAATTTTTGGATTTGAGTAAATTATCTTGACAACTCCTGGATTAATTGCTGTGAAATTAGATACAGTTAGTCAAGGTCCCTGGAAGATGTATCCTAATGACTTTTTCTGTAGCACCACCATGAGGTTGACATTTATGGTTCTGAGTAAAATATCTCCTCAGCTATCATATGGATTGTTATGAAAATTGATATAGACATTGTATTGTAATAACCTCTGGGATTTCCTGACTTTACATCATGAGGTTAAAATGTCATTGCCTCTGTGACCATGTTTGCCTCTTGATGTTAATATTTAGCTCCACAACACCACTGTGTATATCATCAAATAGCTGATAGCATGGCTATAATATATTTCTCTGCTTTGTTTGATTTCTTTGCACAATGCGATGACTAAAGAGATAAAAGTGTTTCGGAACGTTAATGACTTAAGAGAATGAGAACTCTATGGTAAGTTGGTTTTCCAGGTTTAAATCAAGTGGCAACCCCCAGGACTGAAAAGTGAAGTCAACGCTAAAGTGACAAAAACTGCAGTTCCTCAAATGGCCACTTGAGGTTGGCTCCAGAAGCAAGTCAATTCTCATAGACCGCCATGTTAAAATACCCAACTTTACAGCAGAAATAAACATGTTTACAGGGTGGTACAAAAAAACGGTTTTGGTCTCTTAACTAATTCCCCCCTTCATGACAACTGTACAGGGGGGTGAGGTTTTCTATAACTCACCAGTTTAAATGATATTAAGGCTTAAAGTTATGCATAAGTAAGGGCATTGCCACTTTGAGTGACATGCGGGTGCCCTCTCAGGTGGCTTGCTGCTACGTGGTTCAGCAAGCAGACCTCAGTTATACTGTATATAACATTTTATGTGATCTAAACACTTTTTTTGTTTGTGCAAAATCTGTGTAATAATTTCAGGCCAGCGGCACCAGAGACCCAGCAGCCCCATGTCCACAGACAGCAACATGAGTCCTGCAATAACACATAAAAGACCCAGGAGGCATAAACAGAACCAGTCTGGTCAACATGGCGACCAACCCAAAGATGTCTTCAATGATGGTAGAGATTGAACCAAAAATGAGATTTACCCCTGTTTATCTCCTAGCAGCTTTAACATTTGGATCTCTCTCTGTGCTCTACTTTGTCCCCAGACTCTTGCATGCCTCTGAATTTCTCCAGCCAGATGTCCCATGGTGACTATAAAGTAAGGGGGGCCACGCTGCCTCGGGCGGGCTCTGGAGAGGGCCGTGGTCGAAGAGGCAGCACTGGGACTCACAGGGTCAGGGAGGTTACATCTGAGCAGAGAGAGAGCCAGGACAAGCACAAGTTTCCGCTAGGAGGAAAAGGAAGCAGCAAAAACCGACAGCACTCGGGTACTGGATAGATTTTATTGCACACTTTGGAACTTTTTAATAAGTGATTGAGTGACTATCCGACTAAAATGTGTTCTTTCTTGTCTCTCCTTCAGAATTTGGGGACATCTTTCTGTACAGTCGTCCCTCTTTCCCATCAGGTCAAGCTCAGAGGGAGCCTGATGATACCAGTTCATCCAGTTTTATGACCAAACAGAGAGGACAGGTGGCCCCAACAGGAGAGGTGGAAGAGGTAAGTGAAAATCAAGAATTCAGATATAAAATTATCAGTTAGCTTTAGGTGTAAATGTCTTTCACACAAATATGATATGTATTATGTGTGACATCTATTAGCTGATCATTTAAGTACATTAAATGCAAGGATGGAAAATGACACTATTTTGTTTTCACAGTTCCTGAAAAGCTAAGAAGCAATGAGAGTACAAAAGGAATACCCTACAGTTGCTTCAGATGGAGGACTATGACCTTTATGATATGGAAAAAGACTCTAAAAATACTGCACAATACATGCTATTGTTTTCTACTTCAAACTTCTTATTAGGTGTTGGAAAAAAGAAAAAGTGCTCTCAAGTTTAAGTCTGTGGACTTCAATTGGATGCACTGTTTATCATTTGCTTTTTGGGTGACCAGCTTCCAGGAGCCTGAACTGCTGGCTGCTCAGTAAAGTAAGATGAATGCACATTTGATGGCGGTTGTGAGTGTCTACGCAAATATTGTCCATGATGGCTGCTTGATGCGGTCCATACATGATCTTTGCTTGTCAGTTGTCTTGTTATTTTACTGTAATTGTTATTCAGTCATTACCAGCCATCTTGTAAATTCTTGAAATTGTTTACTGCCACAGAAGTGCTTCAAATTTCAAATTTTATATAACAGTGTTGATGTTTTATAAGTGATGTACATCTTGTATTTGTATTATTTGTTCTACTTTGGTTATAAAAGCACAATCACTTAATTTTATTCTAAGTCATTATTATTATATGAATTTCTGTCTGAAGGACATCAGTCTTTGGGGTCTTGTTAATCATTTCATCAGTTCACTTCAGGCTGAGAAAATGATTGTTGATTGTGATTGTGCATTCAGTTGCGTACATTTGAGCTGCTTTCATTCAGATTTGAACTACGTATCTGTTGTGTGTACTGAGAGAATTGCATGCAGATTCACCTGTAGGATGTTTTACTTATCATTTTGACTGCTTTGTCCTCCCTTTTGGATGATGAAAAGCCTTGTCAAGGACTGGTTCCGTTTATTGTTTTCTCTGCTAAAACCATTTCATTTAGTCCTGTGTCTCCTTGACTTTGGCCATTACTTCTGAAGTAGGGCTGGACAATACACTTAATTTATCAAATTACTGATTATGAATCTGATACTGACCCACTTTCACTCATATAGCAATTTCCAATAGATAAAATTGCCTGACTAAAGTATCAGAAAGCCAGTACAAGAAAGTGAATATTATTAGGCACTAGTGTATTAAGCAAATATACAGTATATTGTTCCTTTATTTGTTATAAATTTACACTGTGCTATTGATGTTGGTGATATTGTCCAGCCCTATACTATAAGTTATTATGGAACAAATATGTCACTTTAACTAGTCTGTTTGAATAAATATTGCTGTTCCGTAAGCTACAACAACAAATGATCTTATAACTCATTCTTTTAACCTAATTCTATATTACCTATCCTCTTTGCAGTTTCAAATGAAAAGCTGATTTTCAACCATGAATAAACGGCAAAAACCAGGGCACGGACCTTGACCTGGATGACTCAACATCCTCACAGTCATATTGCTAAGCAAAGACAAAAAGAAAATGAAAATGATTGTTGTTCCTTTCCCTCATTTCACGTGTGTCTACAAATGTGGTTTAAAGTTGAAACTAAAGCAAAAAGGTCTGATGAGTATTTTGTTTCCTGGTTCTTTTTTTTCCGATTTTGCCTGAAAACACAAAACAGTATAAAACAAAATAGTCACGGAAAACCTATTTAAGTCACTAATCTTTTTTTAGTTCAAGACCTAGAAACGATTAAAGTAACTTATGCACATATAGAACGCTTTAACAACTTTGAGTGGATTTGGTTTAGAAAAAGTAAAAGCATCCAAGACAAAGAATGAGATGTGAATAAACTGTACTCCTTGTGTAGAAGGTTCTTTTACGTAATCCTCCATATTCCAAAAGTCCAGCCATTCTTGAGAATCTTTTAGATTTAATTGGATTTAATTGTTTTTTGCTCCATTATTTATGATTAAAACATCTACAAAGATATTTGTTATGTTATTTGTTATTTATGTTTAATTTAGTTCAGTTCCTGATTTCCAACCGTCACAATGTTTATCCTTCAGTTCATCCCACACGTTAACCATTCCAATTCAGTGGTTAAGAGGTGAGGTGGATGACAAAGACAGGAGAAAGGAAAACTGTGAGAATGCGGTGAGACACGCTGTTTAATTAACCTCACTTATGAACCTGCATCAACAGTGTGTGCTGTTGAAAGGAAGAACGTCGTTCACAAATGTCTTTCAATGTGTGTGAGTATCAGGTTGACTATTCCTGGACTCACACAGTAAGGTGGCGGTGATGCATCATCCACAAATAATTACAGTGATTTTTTAATTATACAGAACTCATAGTGATTAATTAACAAGGTATATCCTGAACCAACTCCAGTCAGCAGTGATAAGTGAGTTGGTACTGTGACCTTCGTGGTCCTTTGTGGTGCTCAGTACTCAGATATGTTCCTTAAGTAAAAGTAGTAATACAACATAAAAATAGCCAAACTATAATAATATATCATAATTTATTAGTTAAGGAATGATTCAGATTCCCTGATGAACTGGTTTGGAGAATGTTGAAACCTTCAAAATTCGACATTGGTAGGTATTTGTCAAATATTAAAAGTAATATTTCTTGTCTGATTGATTTCTGATTTGCATAAGAATATGATATCATAGTGTAGAAAGACAAAGTTAGTGACTAGCTTTGGAAAATAGCGGAGCATTTGGCAGCTAAAGAGCCAGAAATTTCCCTTAGGAGTTGATGTCGACAAAAAAACAGAGTGAGAGTATATATTAGACTTACATTCACAAGGTGGGCAGAAACACAACTCCAAATGACTGTTTATGTTGCTCCATTTCTGCTGAATATAAATAGGTAACTGTTTGCTGAGAGTAAGTGGACAAAAAAAGTCAGCTATTGCAGGTTTAACTTCGCTCTGTCAGTGTAAAAAAATGTATTGGATTTATGACCCATTTCAGAAGGTCAATTTACCTGAAGGGACCAGGAATCAGACATAATAATAATAATGAAGGTTTTTCAGTAGTTAAACCTTTAATTCTCCCAATCCAGTGCACCACTCAACAATAGAAGCAATTAAAATCCCTATTTGGCTGCTTTCCAATGTGATCAAATTTGTCTTTCAGGACACTTACTGCCAATGGTAAGAGAATCAACAACAATCAGATATAAGGATGGTCTCTTCACCTTTAAAGTGGGATCATACTTCTCAGCGAATGAACATTCAGACCTTACAACCTACTTCTGCATAAACTCAACAGAAAACACCTGGAAAGGTGTGTGGGAACAGAACAGAATAAAGTATGAGGGCCACTAAGCAATTTCAAATCCAGAATCTCCAACATCAAATCCACAAAAACCTGCATCACTCAAGTCACTTCACATAGTATGAAACATGTAGCTGAAGTTCAGTCTATCAACTGTTCTCACTTGTGACAGTAGGTAAAGTGACTAAACGTACAACAAATAAGGAAACACTGCAAACCTACTTACTGTATAACTGTCCCTCCCTCCAGCCTCACTACCATTTGCTGAAACACATTCATTGGCATTCTCCACTAATTCACCAGGGGCGAGTTCAATCTCAAAACGTTTTGCACCTGTTTGCAACCTGTTTGTCCCTGTCACCTGACTGCCACACCCAATTACACACCCGGGGAGAGTTCAGCGGCAACAAAATGTAGCAAAGCGTTTTTTTCCAACGGGAACGGTGGTGCCTCGAACACTGTGTTGTGTACGCAAGCGCACTGCATTTTCCTCTCTTTTTTCAATGTATGTTTTCTCCCATTTGGTGGGCGTGTCTGCTGTGACAAGTTTGTAAAAAGGCAGGAAAATGCAGTGCACTCGCATACACAACAGGGTGTTTGAAGCACCACTTGAAAAAAACGTTTTGCTACATTTTGTTGGCGCTGAACTCGCCCCTGTTCTCACTTTCCACGTCTGCTCTTCAGTTACCTGGCCTACTATGCCCGCTCTTTCCTATTTCCACTTTCCCTCAGCAGATTTCCAAAGTTGAGAAGTTGCTCGTCTGACTCTGGTGTGTTCAAAGCTTTAAGTCATAATGTGGAAACAACAATGTATCTTATATAGCGTTTGGGTAATGGGTTGGCATGTATGTGATGTTGATACTGTTAATGCTATTAAATAAATCATCTATGTCATGTTACGTGAACAGCAACTAACAGTTTCAACTTAATACCATATTACAAATTACATTGGAGAAAAAACTTTATACGCACTAGTGAATTAATAACAAATATTTACTTTTGGCCATGGTAGAACATTTTAACCGATTTGTTATTCCGACTTGAGAGGGAGTTCAAGTCTGTAACAAATTTTTATGATTATTTTGACACCACATGAACCACACGAATGGACTGGACCATTCCCACTCTCTCTTTGCCAGATTGTTAGTTATGCCATGTCGCTGTGTGTTTATGTCTTGGTTCCCTGTTTCTGCCTGCATTACCTGTGTTTTGACTTTTTGCCTACTTATTGGACTTTAGATTCCTGCCTCCTCCTCCTGAATTTGTTTGCTTGTGTTGGACTGCTCTCTGGTTTTGACCCTTGAATGCCTCACCTTCCAGTAAGCCTTTTATCAATTTTAATAATAATTACCCACAATACACAATGAGCCAAGGAAACTTTTGAATAGTAATCAAACGACTCAATGTGATCTACCTTTTTGTCCCATTATCACCTTTAGAGTGTTGTGACTGCTTAGACTAAATGTTGGGTGAATTTTAACTTATGCTGTGGAACGTAATGCCCACTCTATTCAACATCATTAACCCTTGATTGTTGAATAAAAAATAAAAAGATTATAACAAAAACCTTGTCAGTATGATTACATAAAAATGTTGAAAGACTGGAATGTGCATGGGCATAACTTGTGGAAACTTGAATATGCAATATTTAATGGTTTCTACATCATGTTTACTGAGTCATTCATGCAATCAGCCTATTCATGAATTATTCCAATAACTTGATTGCAACCAAATAGAAATCTAAGTAAGATTCAGTTGCATGAGTAATGCTGTTTTCTTCTCTGGAAAACTACTTCACCACCCTGAATACATGCCTTCATCCACATCTATTTCTTTTTTCGTTCTTCTTTTTTCCTTTTCAAGGACAGCTGCCTACAGTCGGTTATTCACATGTGTTTGCATTGGTTTCTAAGATACTGTGTGTGTGCTTGTGAATGCTTGTGTGCTGCCATTTTTCATTTTCATTTTTGTTGTGTTTATCCAGCAGATTCTCCGCAATCTGTTGACAAAGAGCCGGCCATGACAGCTGGGGCAAATGTGGCGGAATTGCTAGAGAGGCTGACAGAAAAAGTGAAACTGATGGCTGTCAACTCTAAAAAAAATAGCCAGACATAACTATAGAGACAGTATGGCAGAGAGCTGTACTGTAAATGAAAATATCTCCTCCGACCAGAGCTACAAGCCTGGTCTGTCATATGTCATCTGGGTGTTCAATTTTCTCCCATTATCACACACCAACATTTAAATCTTAACTTAATCCAAAATATTATTCTGCTTTTGGCATGCTTTGGCCTATTAAACAGGTACATGTAATCATTCAGGCAATAGGATTTTCAACATAATGAGGTTTATTGAGCATATGCAGAAGGCACGGTTGCCGGAAAGAAGTCTGGGGGTGATGAAGACATTGAATAGCTTCACAGCAGTGAAATAAACAGGTGCTGTCAGCGATAGGCAGCATTTCTCAGCTCTGAGAGGAAATGTTTTCCTGGGTCACTGACATCCTTGGAGGCAAGGAGGGTGTCATGGTTGAGGACTAAGGGGTGAGGTGACCCCGGTGCTGAGTGAGAAGTTGGCGAGTGGAGGGGGGCAGGAGTAATGAGTGCAAATGTATGATTTAAAATTTATTGCAGTTGTGTTTGAGGAAGATTACTTCCTAAAGCAGGCAGTTGGTGAGGAATTAAGAGGTGTCAGAGATAATGAATCTGGTGGTGAGGTGGAGCTCGATCCAGCAGTGGTTAATTCACATTTGTTTATGGAGATATATCACTGTCTGTCACTATAAAAGTTGACTGTGAACCAGGGGAGGACGCGTCCTACAATGCCAAGAGAGGACTTAGCATGGTGGATGAGCAGGGAATACTAAAATTGTCATAAGCTGCACTCAATGAAAGAAGATCATGCCGTGGCCTTATCTGGCACCAGGAGATGGGGCAACTTTAAGAGCTCACATTGCTGACAGTGAGTTTTAAAGACAGAGGACTGTAACAAAATAGACATTAAAATAAAAAAAAATACAAAGATTTAATTTTTAAAAGGATATTATGCCACAAAAGGAAAGAAATAAAGCTTAACAAAATGTATTCAGATTTATCAAAAGTAGTTTGTGCACATGTATGCAATATTATTAGTTGTGATACTGTGTTTGTTAAATACAGCTAGTTGAATGCAGCCAATGAAATCCCCCATTCCATCACACCACACATTTAAGACATAAAAAAAAAAATCTGCTTTGAATAATGATTTGTGGCTTATATGTTTTTACCACAAGAATTTCAGTCACCTCTTTAAAAATCCTCCTTCCTAATTAAAAATGAATATAAATATTCATTGATTAGATTGTGTAGATTATTTTTCCTTAAAGATTTAACCCCTGGGCCAAATACATTCATCTCCTACTTCAATGAAAAGCCCATTGTCAGTATATGTGAGCTGGAGACTTTTGTAAGTGGCATATTGGACCATAACTGGCTCAAAACTAGTTGTGATGTCATAAAACCATGCTTGTGCCTGCAAGTGGTAAACTTTAAGGTGAGCACAAAGAAACATTCACCCTTCAGCAGATGAATGTGAAAACAGCCCTCTAGTGTCAATGCACAGAGAGGATTAAATATCCAAGTGAAGTAACAATAAGCGAAACATATTTTTGCAGGTGTTGTCTCAGATTAATTTGAGTTTCAGTTAAATTTGAGCCATTTTTGTTACTGGACAGTAAATGCACATGCTGCTATTTTACTTGTTTTCTTACTGGCATGAGGGATCTGGCCCTGACTGAATGAGATTCCCATGAGAGTTTCTAAGACTGTTGAAGAAAACTATTTGGGTAATAATGCAGAAACAATCTGTCCTAACTATAAAGGCTGAACTACAAGCATACCCCTTTGATCTTCCAGCAACTAGAGCTTGGTCTTGATTCCAGGATTAAACAGAGCTAGTCTCGGCTGAGACTGTGTCTGGATCTATGAGTGAGAGTATTAACAAAGATACATATCAATATCAGCCTGCTAATGTCCTTTCAGTATTTACCTTGATGCCCTTACTTATAGACCTCCAGGAGAAGCCTCGCTGCTTCATGTCATTGGCACAACGTGAAGTGGGAACATAAAAGAAGTAGATGAACCATCAGGGTGAACAAGATGAAAATAAATTGGTCACTGAGGGAGCTAAACGACAGGAGACCACTGGCCTTTAGCTAACCCTCAGGGTAGCTGAGCCACAGACCGGGACCAGTGGTCTCAGGTGGGGTGTGTGTACACCACCACACTGTCTGAATGTTGCAATTAGCCAAATATCATGAGTCACAAATCAACCTTTCAAGGCAATGTTACACGCAATCATACTGAAAAGGTTGTCCACCACATGTTGGGGAAGTTTCATGAAATGACGCAGAGCGTGCAGCACTGAGATCTAAAAATAAGACATAAAGGAAAGTGAATGACTCCCATTCATCTTTGGTTTAAAGCAGCAATAATTAATATAAGATATTATAGCAGTTCATGGCCTACTGTAAACTGAATGTAAAGTCTGGCTTTTATGTACAGTAGTAAAATACTAAACAAAATACAGTATAATGCATGTAGTTATGTCTCTTGCCTGGGCTTGATACTATGAAATATAACAACCTACTTTGCGAATTCATAATGTTGGTTGGTTGGTTTAAAAATATATACAGGGGAGCTTTACAAGCTCTGTGATCACACTGTCTACATGTCTTTTGAAAATGTATGATTATGACTCTTTTGTTTAAAAATGGCACTGATGAGATGGTGGCACTGTGGATATGAACATCCTGTATGTAATTATGCTAATAATTTTTGCATGTAGTTATATTTTTAATAAATACAGTGCATCTACTGTCTGAACTGTGTAAGGCTAATTTTGTTTCTCATAAATTGCAGCCTGTCATTATTGTTTATTTTCATGGATGTTTCACCTAGGTAAGAGGGCGCTTTACCTGAAGAGTATTCTCTTTGATTTTGCATCCACAATCAGAAAGCTCTTCTTGCAGGAACCACTGACTGATTTTGTTCAAATTACTTTCATTTTATTACCTTCTGCTGGCTATTTTGGGATGGCAAATGCATCTGCACAGTGACCAGAAACATTGAGTTTGAAGTGGGTATTCACAACCTCTCTGGATGAACGTGTTGTTTGTCTTAGAAAGTATCAAGAAAATAATTAAACTCATTAAATATATTAAACTAATGCTATCTGTCCTGACACAGCTCACATCAGTTTAAAGAAGCAGCATGAAATTTACATAAAGACTGAATAAGTAACAAAAACACACAAAAAAAACCTTCTAACCACTAAACCAAACAACAACTGTCTTATATATTAACTCCTTTAATTGTAGTTACTTACAAGTGATGAAGAAAACGAAACATAGACATTCATTCACTCTGGTTTAAGCTTTCTAACACTTATCCCATCATTCAAATGCATGGGAAATATTTGGTTTTGAATAGTAATCAAACAATGGAATTAATGTAGTCCTCTTTTTATTATTACTACTAGTGCTTTCCATAGAAATAGAATCCCCATTACAAATATGTTCCTGTTGTTGTTGCACTGTCCAGTGAAGTGAAACAGTTTGAGGCCAAATTGTTCCCCCGAGCGCCGAAAAAAATACCTCAGTAGTAAATAATAGTTACACTAAACTGCTTTTTCCTCCATCCAAAACCACAAGACCCTGTAAAGTGACCACACCATACTAAGACCAGTATATAAAGCCACAAACGGGACTGTAACTCTGTGTATGCAGGTGGAGCCTTGTAATCTGGCTCTGTGGGCTTGGCTATGTTTTTCTTCTTCCATTAAATTCACATGTACTACATCGTGGGCAAATTTGGAGAAGCCAATGCAAGACTTGGTGGTGGGATTGTGTGGAGGGAGGGGGTCTCGTCCCTGTAATAGGATAGACAAATTGTGTCCAAGTGAGTATAGAATTGGCTACACAATACTAATTCTTCTTTCCTGATAGCACATCTGGAGACCCGACCAGTTGGATTTAAAGCTTACATGCTGGACTGCACATGGTGCCCCGTCTGCAAAATATCAGCAGACAAATATAATCCCTGTCTATCTGTCTCAAGACACAAATATTAAGAGATAATAAATATAGTGTGTCCTACACTGTGCATAGCGCCATTGCCTGAAGCCATCCTCCCCACTGCTGTCCAGATCTGCACTATAGTGAGCCGTCAGGTGTTCCAGAGATAACAGAATTACTTTCAGTCTCTCCTTGCTCCTCTGTGATGGAAGAACAAAGTTGAATCTGAAAGTTGTTCAAGTTATGGTGAAGACAAAATGTGTTTTTAAGACATCACAATATATTTAATCAGCGTCCCAGTAAATTTTTTTGTGCTGATCCACCATCCTCACATTTAGAGGAATGCTGGGCTGTGCAGGCACATTGGTCAACCTTATGGATTGTTATTTGAATTTAAAACATTTCATAATCCAAAACACTCCTACAGGTGCTGGATCAAAAAACAAAAAGAAGGCAAATGTCAGACGAAAGATCTGAACCATTTCGAGTTTGTACTTGTTTTTCTTGTTTAAACCCTTTTGGATGAGTAATGTATTATTATTTTCTACTTTTCTTTTACAGTAGTTGTTTCTATAAGAATTGTTTCATTTATGTGATTCATACATTTGACATATTTGAGGTAATAGATTTAACTTGTTCTTGTATAATATTTGTATATAGTTTGGCCCCTTTACATAAAGGCATGCTTTGTGCCTGATACAGGAGTATATCTACAGTGTTATCCAGCTCAGCTCTGACTGGTCCGGTCTGAGAGGAGATTACTTCTCAATCATGTAGATCACAACCACCTGTGATGAATGTGTTTGTGTGTTGTGTGGGTGGTGATGGCGCAATGGATAAGACACCTCCCTTTGGTATCAGAGACCCGCGTTCAATCCCCCACTGTGACCCATCCACCATTGTGTCCCTGAGCAAGACACTTAAACCCTAGTTGCTCCAGAGGCATGTGACCTCTGACATGTATAGCAATTTTAAGTCGCTTTGGATAAAAGTGTCAGATAAATGTAATGTCTCTATATCGCTTGTTCTGCTTTGTGATAGCTATTTGACAATGCTTGACAAATGGGGATCTCTTATTAGATCAAACCGTTGCTTTGTTAAATTAAATTTAATGGGAGCTATCAATACAGCACTCTGTGCGACTTTTGCCGTAAACTGCCTTTGAGAAATAGAATCACATTAAATCCATAAAGTCAGAACAACCAAGCAAAATAATCCATCTTTTAACTCTGTAGCACCTGTGTGAGACAAAAACTGCATATCTTTCTGGTGGCTTTCTAGTACTTTTAACACTGATTTATAGAATCCCTGGAGGATTTGAATAAAATGAAGATAACGGTTTAGGAACAGGTGACAATATTTTACTTAACTATACGAGTATTATATTATTTTATTGCTTTTAGCTATGTATCTGTTTCTAGAAATGATGTCATATAGGATCAGAAAAGATGTAAAGACGCGAACATTGTAGTTAAAAACATTGTCCAATCTAAAAAAATATGATCTCAACTAGCTTTACAAGTGTATAAAAGGAATTAAAAAATTCCAAAATGGACTTAAATAGCATCACAGAGTACGGTCTAGACCTGCTCTTTTATGAAAAGCGCTGTGAGATAACTGTTGTTGTGATTTGGCGCTATATAAATAAAATTGAATTGAATTGAATTGAACTTAGGTGGGTAAATTCAAACAGTGTGTCAGACACACAGGCATTGGGAGAAATCCGGGTTATTTTTCACATACACATTTTATTTTGCATCAAAGGATTGAAAAACGGCCCTACTGTATGTGGCTGTGTATTCCTGAGGGCAAACCAATCTGGCAGGCAAAGATTCTTCAAAGGGAGAGCCACTACCAGAACAACGATCAGAATGAAACCATCCAAACAAGTGTAAAGACATTGCATCGTGAATCTCATTGGCAGAAAATGCTAATTGGCTGCATTTTAAAACTGGAAAGTGTTTTCAAAAGACCTTCAAATTTGGCAGTTGTTCAAGACTATACATCTTTGTACAGTGATAGTGTAAATGCATAACCATTCAACAGTGTAGTACATACATAATCATATATAGTTGTTGTTAAACTCTGCATCTCATTTGTCACCAGGTGACATCAGGACAGTTTGACATGTGGCTTCCTCCAATATTTCCTTTTTTCTGTCACATTGTCCTTTTAATATTGCACTGTCATTATCCCACTGAATGTCATTTAAAAGAATTACCAAAACAAATATATAGATATTTTTTATTAACATACTCTTTTTGGGAATGGCAGAGAAGTGACACATACCTTTTTTCTAAGTCTTTGCTTTGGATATCACAACTAATATGTAGCTCTGCTACCATAAAAACTGTTCTGGTAACCATTGGCTGAGAACCATTGTTAGTATAATGCATAATAGGATTCCCATCAAGTAGTACAAAACACTGTTATATTGGCATATCATTTCCAAGTATTAAACTGTGTTTCTTCCCTTGAAACTCTCAATATATGAGTATTTCTCAAAACAATTACAGCACAGCCAAGCATATATCTTCTGTTAAGGTTCTGTTTAACATAGACGTCCCTCTTTGCCATTATGATTCTCCTCTTCAGCTCAGCTGACAATGGGTTTGTGCTTATTTTTACCAAAACGCTCTGTGCAAAGTACAACAATACAGTAGCTTCATCAAAATAAGCTAACAGTTTGAGCATTAATGAAAAATGATTCACAGTAATAAATCACAAAAGAGACAACATTGGGTTTGGCTTGCATAGCAAAGCAAAAGAAAGACAAAAACATTAAAAATATATTTACAAATTATGCAAGTCCTTTATCATTTCATTTAGTCATTTTGTTGTGATTTTTCTTCTTCATCTCCACTGTGTGAACCTTTGTACACCATGTGACAGAAAATAGAAGCGGACATATAACATACTGTTTACTCTTTTGAAGAGGGGGATGAAAATAACACTGTGAGACTGGTGTCTGTGTCTGTACATGACATTTACAGCTCTGCATTTTATTTTGCACTCTGTCGTCTTAGTTTCCATTCTGTCTCCTCTCCATCTTCCAAACATCATTCTGTGTCACTCGCAGAGAGAAAATCTCATAGCGCTTACAAACAAGGTGTCCTGGGACAGGCAGCAACTGCAGGGGAATGATGCTTCACAAAGACTCTGAAAGACAGGCAAGTAGACACATCAAAAACAACTATGTAAAATCTGGGTGGCGGATACTTCACCCTCATTATCTACATCACAATCCTAGGATGTTTCTCAGTTTGGATGGAAGATAGAAATTAATGGAATTCTACAACTTTCTTTCTAATTGAAAATGGTGGAGCATAAATCTTACTAATCTACTATTTTGATTGTCCTGGTTATTTCATTGCATTTATCTCTATTGAGAAGTATACACTTGTACGGTATTGTGAGGCTGTCAAAACAGACGAGAAGAGGCAAATCTGAGTTCTCTTTTCTTTCTTTACAAATTGTTAAAGAAGTGACAGCCACAATTTATAGAGGAGATTTCACTTTGTGCAGTATGCTGTTTTTGGTGAAAATTAAGCTTTTATGTGCTCTGCAATTATTCAGTTACATGGCTTCTCTGTTATTATTTGTCAGTCAGGGTAAATCAAAATAAAACTATACCATGGATTCATAAAAATGTTTCAGTAAAACCTTCATACTATTTCTCTCTGCAGTTATAGGTAGTACTTGCTTGCACTGGATTGCATCCACTATGTGTAATGTGCACACAGATCCTCATGAGGATTGACACTTACAGTGCTCCCTTTTCTCTGTGCTGTTAGTGGGAGGATGCCCGTTGTGGGTGGGATCTGTGCCAGGTCTCTTGTGGGAACCCCTGCTCAGGGTGGCCCTGTTGGATGTTGTTGTGCCACTCCAGGAAGCCATATGCTGCCGCTCCAGCGTCGACACGGTCACCATGCACTCCTCAGAGGGGTCTGAGGCTGCAGCTGCCCACGAGCTGTGCATGCGGGAACCCACGCTGTGCAGTGACTTCATGACCGGTGTGTGGGCTGTGGAGTGGATTGTAGACAAGGGTATTTGGCAAAGGATACAAATGAGACATGATGGAGATCAAGATAGAGGCACTCCTCGTTGAATTTACTATAAAAGAGGATTCTTTGATAAATAATGCCTGAGAGATTAACTTACCGTCTGTGTTGGTGTCTCTTCGTCTGGGCAGAGTCCCGACCTTGTCTGGCTGTGGTTTGAGGCTAGTCAGTGGTGCCCTCTTGTGGCCAAGGCTATGTGTGCCCTGTGCACCCTGGTCTGCTGCGCCAGAGCTGTCTGACCGACACTGCTGCGAGTTTTTACCTACAGTACCATGAGGAGCGGAGAGATAGAGAGTTAATGAAGATTTGGCGTGCCTGAACAGGTTATGTGTCTCACACACAGTGGATCCACCTAGACAGTGAAGTGTGATGTGCTCAGAAGAACAGAGGAGATCAAATTCATTACTTGATATTGTGTCAAACCCGTGTTAAATGTGTGATGTTTTGAAAGGTCAAAGATCAAATTAAATATTCTTGGAAATGAACTATAACTTCACAAAACTCTTTTTCTTTTTGCATCAATATAAACAACCAGATGTATGAAGTACAAAACCTAGAATAGCATTTGAATGTTTTATTTAAATAACGTCATGCGAGTACGTATTAACAATCGTGCCATTTAAAGCATCAATCCACAACTGCAACATGGCACCCCCAGTGGAAATACTGCCACCACACTGGCTTTGTTCATGTTTCACTGGGCTGAAGATCTTTTCTTACTCAACCAGAATGCACTTCTAATACATGGACTTATAATATGTGACAGCAAAACACGAGACGATAAAATGTTTGCATTGCTAATTGTTTGTAAATATCTTTAGTCACACTGACCTGCATTTTGCCCTGCAATGGGTTATTAAAAGTGTTGAAAACACATATTCTCAATACACAAGTCAATCTCTTAACCTATCAAACAACAGAGTCTAAAAATGGTCCAGATCTGTGCCTGAGGGAGAAGCCTTCAAGTTTCTCTCTAAAGAAACGTTTTCAGAGAGAATCCTATTTATAAATGCATCAAATCTTAAATGTTAGATGCGTGACTTTTCAGTACAGCGCTACTAAAGTTTTTAAAATATTCTATGTTATGGTTTTGACGTCTATGCAAGAATGACTTCAAGTAACTTTTAACAGACAGTCTGAATATCTCTTTGACAAAGAATACTTGCAGTGGAAAAAGTGCTCCCATGAGATTTACCCGAGATTTACTTTACATAAGCTATGCTTTCTACATTACCTTCAATCACTGTCCCTGTGTGTGAGGGCTTGTATGTGTGTGACTAAATGGGCTATTGTTTGCCTTGGTCTTTGTTGGCTGGCTGAACTATCACCTACAGACATGCTGCATAGAACAGACTGCATCTTGCCTTAATGTCTCTAACCCTGTTGGTTAAACAGGGTTAGAGCCATAGGTTAAAGATATTGGATGAGGGAAACCATGTAGTCATGGCTGAAAAAAGCCAACATTGTTGGTCAGACGCACATGCATCCACTACCCTGACCTCCACACAATCACTTTTTGCCTTGCTAAAGTGAGTGTGAACACACATCTTCCATGTGGGAGGGAAAAAGCTACACTTTTTATATGATTTGTCCACAGCTACTGTATTTTACACATCTGCATGAAAAAAAAAAATACATATATATATATATAAAAAGTATTGGAACGGTAAGAGAAGTTCCTTTGTTTTTGTTGTTCACTGCATAACATATATATTACATTTATCTGACGCTTTATCCAAAGCGACTTACAATAGCTATATATGTCAGAGGTCAATTTCTTAGTGATAATGAGAAGCTATTTCACTTAAAATTGTAATCATCCATCACCCAAAATCTTCCATACTTCCATTCATTCATAATGAATATGTTCTATTGTTGAAATTTATTGGCATGTATTCATACACAATACATTTATACATCTGATATTCTTGCTCCATGTTATCTATGGAATTCTTACTTATTTAAATCAATCTGCAACTGCATTGGAAAGTTTCTCAAGTGAATGATGTGTTGATGATGCCAGTCAGTTGTGGGCCTGCCTATTTTTAACGGCAGTGACCCGGTGGTCTACTCGTGACTTCAGACAAATTTTTTTACCACTTTTACCACATGTAAAACATACCTGAGCCCTCGAGGTTATCCACGCTGTGACCAGGCGTGTATTCAAAGCCACACAAATTCTTTGACACCACAGCGTATCTTTCCTCCTCATCCTCGTCTTCTTCAGAAAGGAGTGTGGCTCCCAAATCAGAGCCCAGTGTACTGGACATGAAGTCCATTGGAGGGATGGAGGTGTTGGACACGTTTGGACTGCTCTTCATGTGCCTAATTAATTGTGGGAAAATACTGTATATCAGTGACCAAAATACATTTTAAAAAAGCAATGGAGGTCAGATAATGAGCAGGGAAAATACTGCAAAACAAGTTTCAGAATGCAGATTCAGTTCAGTATTCAGAAAGGTAGCGATGCAGAGACTGAATGCTTGCAGTGATTTCACTGATTACTTTCTCAGTGCTGGTGTGTGTTGTGCTAACACAATGGAGTTGTAATTGGACTGGATAAAGGATATCTGGATGGGCAGGGCTGTCACCAACATGCCTGTTATCTCCCCCACAGCTGTCCTCCATGATGGCTCACATCCCACCATAGAGGAGATGCATGCATAATTACCAACTCTATTTACTGATGTCAGAACAGCATGTTAGACTAAACCCAGTCATTACCCTACAACACGTGCCACCACTGACTTGTCAAGTTTTCCAATGCTCCATCAAAGGTGTAATCAATGGAGAGCTGTTTTTATCGCTCGCAAGAAACATAGACCGCAGGTTCGGGCTGACACATGTAAATACCAGCATTATAAGACGCTCAGAAATTGGCTATTGATATGCAAAACCCAAACTATCAACAGAATAAAATGAATAAAATTACAGGTATCTGTCCAACTGTGCAAAGCACACATATTTCAACACAACTGTGATGCATATACAGTATAATGCTTTCAAATATCTAACTTTTTAAGTATTTTCTTTTTTCTTTTTTTTTGTTACCAGAAAAGAATCTCAAAATGTAAATTTAAAAAGACTCCTTACCATGCCTGCTTGGCCACCTCATACTGGTAAGCTCTGGTCAGCTCATCCAAGTGGGCCTGCAAAATCGACTGCATTTCCTCATGGTGGGCAGAGCTGAGAGAGGAAGATGAGGGCTGGCTGAAGGGAGCTCCTGCCGGCGAGGATGATCTTCCTCTCAGGGGAGGCGTGGGACCTCTCTCCTCCTCTACCTCATTGTCCAAATTCTGGTGGCGGTAGGTCTGGACGGACATGGGCGGGGTCCAACTGTTGCTTTCATATCTGGCATGGGGACAGAATGTTTTCTGTATTAATTATCACACTGACTTTGCTGAACAGCTGATTGCATATTTATGTTGAAGAGACCAAGAAATATATATATATTACACAAAAACATTCTCACCACTTACAGTAAGTAACCATCTTAAGATAAATTGTCCTTATTCACTTCAAATCAATTCAATTGTTATTTACATAATGCCAATTCATAATCGAAGTTATCTTACTGGACTTTTTATATAGACCATACTTTCTGTAATATTATTTATAGAGATCCAAAAATTCCCACCATGAGCATGCACTCAACTGATCCAAAATTGTTCATTATGTTAAACATGAACAACAGCTTGATACAAACCGATTTTGTTTGTTTTTCTATATTCGGAAAATGGTCAGCTAAAGGTTTATCTAAGCATTGTATGAACTGTGTGACTCTCTGATGGAAAACCATACACACACACAATCTGGGCACAGGTGCAGGATATTGTGACCTCTGTGGTTGCGTGCATTTCTTCTGTCCACATGTGTTTTTGTGCTTGTGTGCATCTTTTCCAGGGCAGAGATTGATGAGATATGAATGTATCTTACCCTCCTCCGTGGTTTTCCTGGGGGTAGCGGTCAAGGTCAACCTCGGTACCGGGGAGAGGGTGCATGGGTGGTGGAGGCAGGGGAATGTTAGCCCAGCATGTCCCATTTGATTTAGAGGCCTTTGTTCCACCCTTCACCTTCTTTTTCTTCCCAACCTTTGAACCTGCGGGTAGATACAGAGGGAAGGAAGTTTAGTCTTCTCTATGCAATACGAAGAAGTTCTTGTTCATTCTATACACAGATTTTATTCTACACAGCATTCGCACACTCTAACACACATATCAGTGTCCTGAAAGCTATCTTCTATCTTTCTCCACTATCACGTCCCCCACCCAGTGTTCATTTGTTCTCTTTTTTTGTGTGCTGAAAGCGCATTAGGACTTTTTCTAAATGTTGACATTTTCTAAAGAGGCATCAAAACCTGCGGCGAGCCACTTTAAGTTGCTTCCATATGCTTGCTCTACTTTATCTCTGGTAAGCCTGACATTTAGCTGAGCATACAGCCTGTTGTGCAAAAGACAGAAACGCCTCCATGACTTTACTAAATGTATATACACTGCATAAATAAACTAACAACACGCCACCACTAATCAAGCTAACCCAAAGTAATGTGTCATGATTGTGTGACATTTCTGGGCTTGATAAGCTCCCGGGGTAGAATTGTGATGAGACAGAGGAGTAATTAGGAACATTATCCTAAGGGTCCTTTTTCAGTGAATATGTAAATAATTTCCCTCCTTTTCATTTTGCTCTTTCTCTAGCTTAGTTTGCAAACTCCCTTGTAGTAATTTCCCCAGAAAAGACTCTCCTACCAGTCATTTTATGGCGAAATGTTGTGAAATGTTTTTATTGGCATTCAAGCACTGCTACAGTCCACAGAAACCCACAATACAATCATCATAAAAATCATTAAAAAAACAAACAGATTTGAGCTATATCTTCATCACGGCTCTTACCACTGCCAGGGCGTCTGTCAGTTAGCGAGTAGCCCAGGTTTGCTATTTCCTGCTGGGCTTGAAGAGAAGCCTTCCAGCGGGGATCTGGCCTATCCACAGCCAGCTCGTGGAAGCTGTTGGACTGCAGTATCTGAGTGGTGGCATAGGGGGTGGGCTGACTGCCTCTCGCTGGGCTGCTGTAGCCTGCCTTCCCCATGAAGTCAATACTGCTGTAGATGGCACCATCAGACAGCATGGTGCCCGTCTTCTCCACCGCTGCAGACGGTAAAACATCTGAGACAAAAGAGAAGGGTGACAAAACGAGGAGTGAGAGGGAGATGGGCTCATGGAGAGATAAGTTGACATGAAGTTAACGATCTTTAAGGTCATTAACACTCCCTGCTGCTCTGGCACTCTGCATTAGTTAAATACAGGTCTCAAATGGACTTGATATAAATGAAAGTGATTATCTACAACCATAATTAGCATGCAACACGCTGTGGGAGCCCGCTGGAGTGTTCACGAGAGGGATATTCAAACAGTGCTAACCTTCAGCTCTACTGTTTAGCACACATGAAGCCTGTAGCTTACCAGGGTTCCAATGGGCTGAGAGCACAATGCAAACACATATACTTGAACTATAACTCTCATACCACCTCGAAAAATACAAAATAGCAGGACATGAAAACGAATGAGAGGCAAAAAGTATATGCAAACTTAAGCCAAATAACAGGCTTGTCAAATCACATTAGTAAAGTATAGCCCTCAAAGGCTATTTTAATTTGTGTGTGTGTTTGTTTGTGTGTGCATGCTTATGTGTGATGTCCTGTCACTGTACTTCCCAATGGATGAACATCAAAACTGTCGGACCAGGCATTGCTAAAACTGTACTTTCCACCACCCCGGCCTGTTTATGTTTCTTACCTCCTCTGCCAAAGTTGCTGCCGCCCTTCGGACTGCCTAAGCCCCCGTTAGCTGGGAGGCTCGTGGAGGGCCAGGAGTCAGCCAACCAGGGGAGGCCCGGGTCACCCGCTTTCAACAGCCCTGGACGGCTGTGGGAGGATGTTTGTAGGCAGACAAAGAGAGGAGAACCGGTGACATTAAATGTTAAATTTCCAGCAAGCACCGTAACAGTATTACTCATTTTCTTCCTGCTGCATCAACAACAAATTGATGTGAAAACTCATTCAGCATATTCTCGCCCGTGGAGCAGCACAGCGCACAGGCAACAATAAACAACAGAGAGACATAAAATGGCAAGTCTATAAATCAGACTTCTGCCTCCCCTTAACTCCACCACCCCTAACTCTCCCTGGAGATAGAAGACAGTCCTAAATACACACTAAATCCACTTTAGAGCCTTAGCACAACAGAAATTTACATTTTAAATTGAGAATCAAGGACAGCCTCTGGCAGATCAGCTACACTGGTGCACTGTCTCCATAGCAACAGAGACAGCAGAAGCCCATTAGGTGGTTTAGGAAAGCTACCGTGTCATTTTGTTTTAGTGAAATACAATGGTCGTGAATACAGGCTTAGACTTGAAGGTAGGAAAGTTGTGGGCAGCAATTCAGGAACAAAAAAAGTCCTTTAACAACCACTTCGTATCAGCTTCTGTAAAACGGTAAAACATTTACTTGCTTCATGCATCCTGATCACATATGTTTACTTAATATGCAGCTACACAGTGTTTTTCCACTGAGTCTGATTTGCCAAGTGTGCCAAGGGAATTGTTCACAGCTGACTTGGTGATGGCTCAAAGGTGTTCACACAAGGAAGTCAATAATTTCCATTTCAAAATACACAACTATACACATACATTTACATACATTTATTTAGAACCACATGCCATAAAGTGTGAAGAAGCACACTCATGCACACACGCACACAAAAGGGTTAGGCAATAAACAGTTTATTTTTAGTCCATTATTTGCAACATTTGTTCTAGCTCTGGGCTTATCTGCTTGCTTAGGTGTTACAAAAAAGAAAGAGTGAACAGGGAGGAATAAAAATGAAGAGGACCTTCATGCTTTCAGTCAGTGGATACAAAGGTAGACTTCACTTTGGGCATTTTGAGCCAGCAGGAAATTCTCATGGCCACAGAGTGGAGTCTCAAGATCCAACACTTTGTTGTTCCATCCCCACATTGGACCCATCGCGGTGTCCCTATACGCCAAGCTTGTTAAACAGCACATTCATCACCTCTCCCCTCCTCCCACGACCTCTCACTCAGCCAACAACCTCATATGAACAGAGAGTGAGTTAGTGAACAAAAGAGCGGCCCACCTGCATTAATTGGTAGCACTCACTTCAAAGGACTGATTAATGATTTCATCAGTGCAAATCATACGCTGATATGAGTAAGCAGGGGGAATATTGGAACATGTATGCTAATTCCATTCATCATGAAAGAACTCTTCATCACAGGTAGTACAATGGACTGTTGTCATTGAGGAGGCACACTGAGCATTGCACTGCGTGGCACTGAAATTCTGAAGTTCATTTAAATTCTCACCTTCCATTTCTGATCAGGCCTCTGTCCCTTTGGAATGTCACTAGTAGAGAAAAGAAAGGGGGCAGAGAAAAAATAATTAAACTACAGTGTCTAAAAGATGAACAATTTGAATGACTGATAAATTCTTGCTGTCAAGACTGTGCGCAGATAAATTCCTGTGATATATTATGTATAATATAATTTAATACAATATGAAGAAATACCTGCACGAGTGAAGGTGAAGGACTGAACTGCAATTCAAAAGACAGAGAGGGTGTTTAAAAGGTAAATAGAGTGTCATTCATCACATAAATTAAAATAAAAAAAGATGCAAACAATTCATGAAATCAGGTGTGGAATCAAGTCCTTCCAGCTAAACTCTGTTTATTCATTTATCACTGATGGTCTGTTAGCACTGATCATATTTTGATGAAACTCTGGGCAACAAAGCATCTAACCACTTCATTCCAGCTTTTTCTGAATTACACTGATTGCCCTGAGGGATGAAGGTCAAATGAAGGTGACCTATTTGACCCCTTTTGCCTGCATCATTATCATTTTATTTATTTATTTCCTCCAAAATACAAATTAGAGCTTGGAGGCTATATGAAAAAGAGAGAGGAACAAGAGGTTTAGTTATAAAATTAAATATTTTATTATTTGACAAATGGGGGACCTCAGAACACAACAACAAAAAAAAGCAATTAATGCTGCATCCAAATATTTAATATTAATATAATTGAATTAATTATTCAAACATTAAAAAATATATATACTATTTTATATTTTTAACCATCACTGTAAAAAGTTGTACTATTTTTTTCCAAAATTGAAATGTGGTGTTTTGGAATTAAAGTCCTCAATTTGTTTTGAGAGAGGATCAGAGATGCAGCACTCAATCATGTAAATCCCCATTGAATTAGGAAATCACATCAATCTCTCTCCCCAAGTCACTACAATGAAAGCTGCAATACACATTATGATAATGATACACAACTATATGCTTGACTCACAGAGGGATAAGAATATTTCATACGTAAACCTAGACGCGTCTCGTGTTAATGTGCAAATAACACCAGCCATGGTCTGATAATGGAAGGGGATGTTAAATTACTTATCTCACATGAATGTATTAGAGTGTTGAGGTGCAGTGCTGATGGAACTCAGCACAGTTGATGCACATCAGTGCACAGTGAATTAAAGTCAATAGGGCCTATTTCCATGTATGCTGAATATATTTCCTTTGTTCTGCATTTTAGCCAGCTCAAATGGAGTCGCATCTATGATGACATCAGCTTTCATTGGAGACAGAGACGCTAGTGTGCTTTGAGATTCTGTGTTGATGCAGAACCATGTAAATTGATTTTTTACCTGCATAGTTGCTGAGTCCCTTCCTCTTTTTTCTCCTCCAGTACAGCCAGGCACTGAAGCCCATGAGGACAATCCAGCAGGCCCCTCCCAAACCAGCAATAAAAGCTGGCTGCTTCACCACGTCTGAGATGCTATTGTTGCCCTCTGATCCCGTCATTATGTCCCTCAGTTCTGCACCTGGGTGTACCGTACACACAGTAACGAGAAAAATACAGTTAAATGTTAAATGTCAATTTAACGACACGTGAATGAACAAATGTTATGTTTCAGTAGTTGAGAATCGTTTCATTTGGGATGAAATTTAAAGAAAGGCAAAATATCCATTCCATTTCTATTGAGGTCTAAAACATCTCTCAGATGTCCAAAAGAATCAGTTTTATTGGTCTAATTATTGGTGTATGGAAAATCAAGACAGCATATATTAAACATCATGACACATAGATGAGAGGGCAACTGTGAAAAAAAATCAAAAACAAAACAAAAACCCCCAGCATCAGTGCATCCAATATGTAGGCAGAGTAAATCAATTCAGCAGTGCACTTATCAACTTGAGCTGCAAGACACGAGATTGACAGAGCAGCGCTGACAGAGTTTGATTTTCTGTTGCGGCTACTGTGCTGTGAAATTAGATTCACAGTCTCCAGCAGGAAACCCCCCCCATCATTAAGCTTCAGTCCACAGGCCTGTGTTTCCCTTTTTCCTGCGCGTTAAGGGTGTTATTATATATCAGTCAAAAGTCACAGATGAGGAGCATCTGGCCTGGGCTCTGATATTGATTCCAGGCTTATATACTGTGGGCGTCCTTTAGCTATTTGATAAGATGTGATAGTCTGATAAGCTCCTACAAAAACACTGTCTACATTGTTAGCGCCAGCTGCCCACATATTGAAGAGGATTATTGATATGGCTAACAGTACTTGGCACAGTGTTACCAGACACTACACTTAATGAAACGCTATTGATTTCTCAGTAGACGTCTGCGTTGTAAAGCGCAATCTTCTTTCTTCAAATGCAATAAATTGATAAATAATTTTTCCAGACCCCCAATCTGTGATGGAGACCTAGGTCCCCCATTATGAGGTCATGCCATTTGACTCCAGGTTCGGTGTGTATGAGTGGATTACCTAAAATGATGAGCTGGGGTTTGCTTTTGACCCCCACCCCTGCACTGGTGCCTGCAGCCACCTCCACACGGTACTGCACTCCAGCCTGCAGCCCCCCGACTACCACTGAACGGATGGTTGCATCCACAGACTTATTGACATGAAAGCGGGTTTCGTTGGCCAAACACCAGATCTGACAAAAACAGACACGCCAGAGTGAATTCATTGTAAGGTTCTAGAGTACATTACTAAAATATTCAGTTTGCTACAGTGTATCAGGTGCAGAGTTTGATATACCTTGTATTCCTGGATGATGCCGTTCTGTTGGTCGGAGGGAGGAGGGTCCCATGACACACTGATGGACGTGCTGTTATGGCTCCCTACTGTCAACACTGTCACTTGCTGCGGAGGCGCACCAGGTGCTGATCGGTTCGTTTTAAAAGAAACAAAGGAAATACACAGAAAAAAAAGAGTGACTCCTGTTTTTCATCATATCAAAGAAGGATTTGTACCTCAGTTCATATTCTTACAGCAAGCCGTACAACAAGGTATTTTCTAAGCCAGTGTGGCAGATGGTTACCACAGCACATCTCAATTTCATATCTTAATGGTAGGATTTTTTTGCATAACTGGAATGTACTGGGACCTAAAAAAATACACCATTCCGCCATTATACTGAGTTTAAGATTTTATTATCCAGCTGGCATCATAAGTTATACACACCAAGCATTTGAGGTCCAAATTGTGCTTTATTAATTGCACAAATGATAACCATTCCAAGCACACCAGCAAGTTTAGATATGGCTAGAATTTCCTCTTCCAAGCCCAGTAGCTAGCGCCACTTCCATAATGTATTCCAACCATTACGAACACATGCAAACGCTTCCAAAGTAGCTGTTTTCAATTTTACTCAAATGAAAATGGTCAATCTCCATGTCCTATAATGAGGATTCTGAGATTGTTAGTCAACAGAAATGTGACACTATGCTACATGGTGCCAAACTCAAAATCTCTCTTTAATGGGTCATTTTAAATGTACCAAACTGGCCTGATATCCTCCATGGACAGATCGGCAATTTAAAGAGACTGCAGGCAGCGGGAGGCAAACACCATGTCTATGCAACTGAGCAAATCATCATCTCACACCGAACTGACTACACAACTGCTCTGGGCACATAGTTTCTCATGATTCCCATTAAAACTATCCTTATGTTTGGATGAAATAACCACTCTGAACCCAATTAAGGAGCTGGAAATAATAATGCTATTTGCAGTGGAGCCATGTAAGTAAGGCACTGAATGCCACAGCAGAGAAAGCAAAGCAGGTGGGCCATGGAGGGATTGTCTTGTTTGCCACCTGGCCAGAGAGCAACATGGTCACTGTGACCCCAGTTGGGATTGGTTCTATAAATGGCTGGAGAGAGATGCAATAAACACTGTATCTCAGTGAGGCAACAGCAAGCAGTGCTTGGTGTATTGGTAGTATCAGTATCAGAGAAATAAAGCGGGGCCATATCAGGAGTATAAGAAAGAGTGCCAGTCCTGAGACTGACCTCTGCCAGTCTTCTGACATTTGGAAAGCATCTGTCTCAGTTAATTCATAAATAACAGAAGAACAATAGTTTTTCTTAGCTGAGGATGAAACAAACCTCCCTGAATAATTTAACAAGTGCTTAAAAGAGAGGTTCTAAACAGATATAGCATGGCGGCAAAATATTTGACAGCCTGGCAGTACAAAGGAATTAAATCTGCCATATGAGATACAGAATATTTGTACTTCATGTGACTCAACCCCGTTGGAAGATATCTATATTCAGCCATTTGGTCTGTACTTTCTGAAGCTATTACTATTAAACCAACTTGTGCAGATGTACTGTGCCAATATAGTGATGACTCTATTATTCAGAAAGGAAAAGGACTTATTTAATGATGGGCCAGATGAATATAAAACTCAAGAAATGATCCTAAAAGAATCAGAATTCAGTGTAATAAGAATTACACTGAATTGAACTGAAGTGAATCCTCTTGATATATTTAAGCTGAGATACCACCTGGCATGGAAACAAATAACCTTAACTCTTAAAACAAACATTAACCACTATTAATGTAGGTGGGCTGTAATGGAAGGAAGTCAGCCTTCAGAAATTATTTGAAGCATCAGCATTCTGAAATAAAAACCTTTCTAATTTTTAAGGCTATCTAATATATTTCTTGGCCAAATTTCATACTCATAAATCTATTGAGGAGAAAACAAACAAACATTAGATAGAGTGCAAAACACCATCAGGAGTATTCTCGAATTTACCAAACAGTCAAGAACAGTTATATGATATGGGTACAAAGCAGTATTTGTGGTTATATTGAATTTAACTGATTATTTCAAATGTTCTAGTAAACAATACCGTATTACATCTTGAATATTGCTTGCTGCTGCAAACAGTTTAAGCAAGAAAGCAGTACAAGTACTAGACTAAGACTGTTGCCTCATATGCTAGCTGCTTCATACAATTCCCACCAGACAGCAGTAAACATAGAATATCAGCAACTGTTACATATTGTATGTGGAAATGAGTAGAGTGAACAATGAAAAATAGGAGGGCAGCAGCATGGGGAAGAAGAAATCTTGTACAGTGACTACAGTGACCACTAAAGTATGCATTCATTCAGTTTCACATAGTCTTTCACACTACAATCATGCCGAAGAGGAAATGTAACTTAAACCTATAAATACATACATTTTGGTTAGCTAATGTGAGTGCACTATCAAGCAAGTAAGCTCCGGTTTTCCACATGTCATTTCAGTGTTGCTGTTTCAGCAAACTGATGCCCAGTCAGTCAAAGTTTTACATTAGGAGAAGACAGGAACCATTAAGCTTAGTTCTGCAATTTCCGTATGTACGAGAACAATCCCTGAGGATGAATAATGGCTACAATACCAGTAATGACTCAGGATAGCATTACAATAAATGGCCACAACGGTAGAAAAGGTCAAAGAGGATGTTTTTAATAATGTGACTAATACTGATATTAAGACTGATGACCACGGCAGCTAGAGAGTCATTTAAAGCAATTAATGCTCCCAATGTCTGTGGGAACATTTCAGTTTTTACTCACAGCTGTGCAATTAAACAAAAGGCACTTAAGCTGCTTAATGTCCTGCTATAGAGGATATAAAGTGGTGAGCATAACCTGTTATGCAAATTGGTGCATCAATTAAGCTAATTAATTCAAGAATTAGCAAACATTTCTATGTCAACATACCTGTCCCCATACAACCCACGTGTAATGTAAAATAAACTCTATCTAATATGTTTAGGGAGCTCTATTCTACAAAGGATGGCCTTGTCTTTTCTCTTCACTGAACCTCCTGCCCTGGTATCATAATGGTCCTCTTCTTAACAGCTGCACCTGCCTGGTACTTTGACACACAATAGAATTTTCCTTGATTTGCCGTCAGCAGTAGTGGAAAGACTGAAGGTCCCATGGATAACAGCGGCGACAGTGATGTCACAGAGCCTACTTCCTCTGGCCACACTGCTCCCACCAACAACTCTTGGAAGGGAAGGGTTGTCAAGATCATTAATCTTGATACACAATTTCCCCGTGTATGCAGTAGGAGACATCCGCTGTTTTGACCTCAGAGACCCTTAAGATGCCCTCTGCTAGGGTTTCACAAAGTCAGTAAAAAATTCCCATCTGCCTTTGATGGATATCGAGTGTTTTTCTCATAATTCTGCAGAGCAGCACATTTCCAGGCTCTAAATCATTTGTACAGTAGATCAAGCAATGTTTCCTGTACGGTGATGCCTTATTTCCAGGATCCCAGGTTACTAGAGCAAAAACCTCTTGTGATCCTGTGTGGCCATTTTTAATTGGGCTACAGTGAGGTGAGTTTCTCTTTCTCTGCTGGCTGTATCCCTTGTTCATTGCCCCTTCTTATCCTCCAACTGGGAGAAAGATGCACTAATGGCCTTATGTTCCATCCAGTCCAGCTGATGCAGCATCTCAATGCAACAAACTACATGAAGAGGTCTTGCTGCCCAGCCAGCAACCACAACTTTTGCAACTGAGGATTACCAGTTCATTCTTGACCTTGGAAATAGTAGTTAGACAAAATAATCCCAACTCAAAGGCCAAGTTTTTTTCAACTTTTTCACATGGCTTTCATCAGTGGATGGAGTTTGATCAGTTTTTATGGAGATTAATCTTTTGGGACTTTGGGAATAAGTGAGTAAGGACTTCCAAGTAAATCTAGTAAGTGGACCTTGAGGTACAATTGTTAAACTGCTATTTCCAAGGTCAAGAATGAACTACCATGATAAATTTAGCAGCCATGCATACAGGCATACAGACAAGGCATCCTAAGAATGCTGAGGAACAGGTACTTATCTGGCATGTCGACACATCCATGCCAATGAGTGTTAAGCAAAATATATCCGCTGATAAAGACTGTGTGAAATTTATTCATCGGCAATAATGATATTCTCGGGAAGCGTATGTCCTATTGAATGCAAAAATATGTGTATCATGTATGTGTGTTCAGATTTGATTGAACTATGACTCAGAAAAGAAGGAGAGCAAACTGCGACACGCAGTGAAAAGGGGTTAAGGCTGTAATTAATGAAACAAAGCCAGTTTACCATTTTAAAAATTAAAAAAATCAATTATGTTATGTTACACTCATTTGTGTCACAAACAGTTAACCTATGAAGAATCAGTAGCATATCAATTGACTTGCACAACAGGGGGACAAGGAGGACGCCAAGAAGTGTTATCACCAATATACTGTAGCTCACTGGAGATTGAGAGACTGTGTGTGTGTTGGTAAAGCAGGTCTGGTTAGTGTGCAGCAGGGGTCCACAGAGGGGCAAAGAGAGAGTTGAGCTTATGTCAAAAGAGACAGGTTCTGCCCTCCCTCTATGCCCACTAACCCACAGAAGCCCAGGCTTGTCACAGCCCCCCACTGAGCTGTCTGGGAGACCTGTTTTCACACCCAGGGGACATGGCACTGCAGCAGTATGCGTGTGTGGGTGGGTGTACTTGAAACGCCATTATCCATTACAATCTAGCCATTAAGCCTTTACTAGTGGCAACTACATATAAAAATAGGTAGAATTCACAAGAGCATCTGCTCATGTGTAAGTAACTAAATCATTAATTTGTTGCTTACCTTCTTCCATGGTGCGTGCTGTCATGGATTCACTGTCTGCACCCTGGAACTCATTGAAGTATGGCCGCACTTTAATCTCATAGACTATGCCTTTCTTCAGCTCAGAGAGAGTTATGTCCCTCTCTGAGGCAACCTTCAAGTCTTGTATCTGCCATGGCCCTGGGGAGGGTAGCCCTGACGTCTGCCGGTACAGAACACGGTAGCCTTGAATAAACTGGGATGGATTCTCCACCTTGGAGGAGAGGAAAAGAAGAGAGAGTGGGATGAAGACATGCTGTGTGGTAATACTGTGGGAGGTGTCATATATCTGTGTGTAAACTGTTTTGGAGCTGTAGCATTCAGCTTGTGTCCTCTGTCAGAGACAATGCATGCTTAGTTAATCATATATAGTTTAATAAGCAGCAGAGTAACCACAAGAAGACAGTTGTAGTGTTTTTGTCAAAACTGAGCAGCAACCCTGAGACCATCAGCACAATTTGGACTCAAAATATTGGATAAATATAGTTTTTCTTTTCGGTTTTTCTTCGTTTTTGCTGGTACACTTCAGGGCAAAAGTAAAATATGTAACAGATCCAACTCATAGTAATGTCTTGTTAACAAGGACTTTTGTGATAGTGAAGTGATACATAAAGCATCTGTTTATCATCAGACCAGAACAAATATATTAGGATGGATCTCTTTCCCCCTCTTTCTTTTTTTAGCCACAGTCTGCATGTTAATAAAAAAAACTTGTGACTCTAACAGCCTTTTAACACAAGATGTAGACTTTTTTGTTCCTTTTATGTTACTTGTACAAATAGTATGAAAACCTATAAGGGACTATATTAAAATAATAATGTAATCTTGAAAATTAAAATGTAATTCCACAAAAGAATTTTCCACATGAGCATGTGTTATTTGAGTAAAAATTTAAATGAAAATGCATTAATCCATTTTGCATTTTCATTTTCGCATGCTTTTATGGGCATTCTATGAACAAATTCAAATTAAAATGGAAAGGCTTTTGAAAGAATAAAATGCAGTATAAACAAGCATTATTTAAGTCACCAATACAATTTAAATAAAATGTTCTAACAATATGAAAAGGACATTTCATTTTCAAAGACTTTTCAAAGATAGTATATTGTATGGAAATGCAATAAGCATCCCCAGTCTATTGCATTTACATTTCACCACACTCTTCTGGTGTCAAAATGAAAATTTCTCTCTGTCTTCTCATCAAGGCGGGTCTTCAGTTAGGACATCACTCCCTCCTTCAGTGACTTGGTTTGTTAACATTTACAAGCTCTACCCAAAAACCTGGGTGCAAATGCGAGAAGTTTGCCTTTCTGCCAGAAAGCCTTATAAAGTCAGGTGACGTAGTATAAAGAGTGACAAAGTCCATTTCAGGTTACCTCGTTTATGTTGCATTTTGATGACCCTAAGCCTTTTTTGTTGCCTTGAAGGAAATGCTTACAATAGCATACTTAACAGTTACCCCCAAGTTAATAAAGTCTGAGAAGTAGGCTGTACATATTTAGTGTATGGGCTAAGATTAAGTTTGGGTTTAAGATGAAGTCTGGCATGAGAGTTACGTTTACAACTAAACAACTAGGCGAATGACACTTTGTTGATCTTCTCTGTTTCATCACCTGACATTGATCTTGAGTGATTGTCCAATCAGAGTTTACTGAAATATGAAATGCAATGGCTCCTAGAGAACATGTGCAGGGAAATAGATGAAATCAAACAGTGCGCACAAACCATTTTAATAAAAAAACTTTGACAATGGGTAATAAAAGAGTGTTTTTTCAGCAAATGTAGCCTGGTCATCTGTGACTGCAGGCTGCAGATCGACCACAAACACAGTTTTATCCTGTCACTGTGTCAGCCTGCAAGCAGCATTACAGTACATGGTGTCATACTGACAAGCATGAAATAGCAGACTACTATAAGCCCATCCTACGTGTGTCATTAACCTACAGCAGCAGGCAGTAGGGACACCTTGCCAACAGACAGAAATAACATTTCCCAGATAAAGGGCTGACTGCAAACTACCTCCAGAAGTGACACATGTAGCACCTAATGGTGATGTATTTGTCCTGAACAGAAACATTAGTCTTGATTCCTGCATCACCTCAAACCATACGAAATTGATGGAGCACCAGCTGTTCAGACTATGAATCCCACACTGTTTACTCTGTGTGTGCGCCAACAAATTCAAAACATAGTGACATGCCAAGTATAAAGTTCTCAAACAAGCTTTGGCAAAATTTGTTTTTGCTGTTCTGAAAGTAGATGTTGCACAACTACTATAAACCACTGTCACTTTTTCAAATGTTATAAGTACTCACAGTCCATGTAACCTGCACTGAAGTGGAGCTAAGAACCACAGGGTTATGCATGCTGACCACCACTTCCCCCAACTCCTTCTGCACGCGACGATGGTCTACTCCCTGTGCTGTGGGACTTATGTCTGTGAGAGAGAAAGAATACAGGCATGTAGAGTGGAACTTATCACTAAGAATTCAATATTTCATTCTTATTTCTGTACCTTGAGTCCGGACAGGCTCAGACATGGGGCTTGGGTCCCCGAGCCCTTGAGCATTGACTGCCCTGATGATGAACAGGTAGACAGTATTGGGTCGTAGGTCTTTTACTGTGAACTCGGTGGTCTTCACGTGGTCTGCCACTGTCTGCCAGCTATTACTCACCGACTGGCTGTAGAAATAACATGATTAAAATCTAATTGATTAGGAAGAATATTACTATACTACAGAAGTCATCTAGACCAGAGGTTTTCAAAGTGGGCGGCGGGCCTCCCCGGGGGGGGCTCAGTGAATGAAGTGAAAAAATATTACATTACTAATCGAAAGAAGATCATTTAGAATAGCCTATCTGTGTGTGATTTACTTAAAGAGATACAGCAGTTATGGGGAGGTTTACTGTTTTTCCCCTTTCCCAGAGCCAGAAACTAATAAATGACATGTATTTGGTGTAGTCTGATATGATGTCAAACAGCAATATTAGGTTATATTGTCTATTATACTGTTATATTAGGTTAAAGTGTCTATGAGATCAAATTACGTAATCATGATCCCAGAGGTATCCAGGAATTGTGTGAGGGGACACCTTTATCCAAGCTTTGTTTTTTTAGGGGCCCACTGTCTTAGACTGCAAAACCCCTGATCTGCAGTTTATTTAGGGAAACACTGGTGGGCTGTGCTCCTAGAGACTAGTAGCAAAAACCACATGTCACACGGTAATGGCCTGTCATACTCACTTAGAGTATTCAGGGTAACAATCATGAAACACGCTACGCCTTTGTAGTCCTTTCTTTTAGTCAACTATTTGGTAAAGAGAAAAAAAAGAGCAAATTTTCATGTGCCAATCATTTTCTGCTTGAAGTAAGCTTTTATTTGCCAAGTAATTGCATTCATGTTTAAATACCAGAACATGTTTCGTTTTTATAAAATGGATTGGAAAACTATAAGAGATCATAAATTCAGAATATTCAGCTTGAAACTCTCCTGGCTTGATTGAATGCCCTACAGACACACCCATATCTGTTACTGCCATGAAAATTTGAGGTCACTAAATGTAGCTTGAGGCCATAGGTCACACATACCCAAAGGCCTCGATGACATAGGAGGACACTGGGGAGCCCGCCTCTGGCCCTGGTTCCCATGACAACGAGATACTGCTCTTGGTAACATCAGTGACCTCTGGCTTGGAGGGTGGCCCTGGGAGGGCCGTTGCATTGTGAGACATGAAGTCTAAGAGGTCAGTGGAGTCTGAAAAAGGAGGAAACGTAGAGAGACAAAATGAATACCTCCAAAAGCAAAGTATATCAAGCAATGTTATGCTTGATATTCATAAAATTGTATTCATGTTCCATTTTGTATTATTTCTCCCGAAGCAGACCTCTGACATCCAAGTAGGCACTCCAAGATGTTTCTCCACTGGAGCTGGTAGCAACACAGGTGTATAAACCCAAGTCAGACAGCTAAGGAAGACAAATCATGAGATTATCATTAAGGTTAAACGAGCTCCTATTTAATCTACAGCACAAGTGTAACTGGGCTGATTGAGTTGTAACAAAAGCAACATTAAAAACCAAAGTATTAGATCTCTGCTCATCTAAATCACCAAAAATACAGTTGCTGTGTTCGGCTGGATCCAATAGTCTTTGTAACTCTGATCCCAGATGGTCTCTACAAGCTCTTACGTCAGTCTGGGCTTTTGAAGGAGGTTCACAGCTAGTAGTACAGTAAAAATGCATTAACCTTCACTGGCCTGCATTTGGCTCGAGAAAAGTCGGTGAGTGGATGAGAGGAAACTTTAACACCGGCCAATGAAAAAAAGAGCCCTGTAAGAGCTTACATTAATTTTCTTAATTGATTTCATCCAATAATAGTCTAGCCCCATTCCCATCAACATTATCATCATCAGTGCTGACACAAGAAGAAAGTGATATGACAATCTATTTTATATTGGCAATGCCTTAGGAGCCAATGACAACTATGCTATCTCTCAAGAGAAAGTAGAAGAGAGAGTGTGACACAGGGAGAGCACTTTGACGCTGTGACAGGACACTGTATATTGCAGCTCCTCCATTATATTAGCCCTTTTGGACTCCTCTTATAGGTCCCTGTCCTTGAGTCTAACTGCTGCCTCAGAGATTCAGACTGAACAGCAACATTTAACAACTTATAAAAATCAATACTCGCCATTCATTTTTTAAAAGCAGCCTGACTGCACTTGTCCATTTGAATTACATTCAGATGGCATTAGCTGGGAGATGAGAGAAGTTCTCTTTTGTCTATTACATGCAAGGATGTGGGGTACTCTCACAATAAATAAAATAAAAACCCAATAAACACCAGTGAATTTTTTGTATGTAGAACACATGTAGATCCTAATTTTAATTACATTTTTATTGACCGTGCAGTTAAAGTAGGTAATCAAACTAATGAAACACAGACATAGAATAAGGAGTCCTTCCCATTGAAGAAAAAAAATAACATTGCACTATATATATGTATAACTGACAGGTAAGTATAATGTGAATATGTGCACAGTATAATTATTTGCAAGCACACATCTACAGGAGACTCAACTGATATAGTGGAGTCAAAAACAACTCAATTTTGATTTGGGGGTAAAACTTTTACACTTAAAGATTTGAGGAGAAACTTGATTGCTTTAACTAGTTGTACTGTACCACTTCACGTACATCAAAATGGTAGTGAATCTTGATCAAAGATTATGTTTCTCACCAGGGTGCTTGTTATCATGCAGTTTAACCCAAAGATCAGTTAGCTTAACAGATAATTCTGGTTTATTACAATGGCATAATTTTTGTGGTTTTGGCCAAAATGGAAAGATCATTGCTGAGATCTGTGCAGTAGCATCACTTAAAAACTAATCTGATAAAGCAATAAACATGAGCTGTCAGATTTAAAACACACAGGCTTGTTGATAACCTGTCTGATCTTCTGACTACGCACTACTTTCTGAATCTGACTTCAAAATAGCAATATTGAAGTGTGTCCAGATCTCGACCATTACTTTGGTGGGTGCAATGTCATCATAGTAGGACATTGTGCCGTATGAAGCTACATGTACAATATCACATGCCAACTCATGTATATATGCGTCTCTCTGTATTTCACTATTACCCACCCGGGTACTCTGGATCTGAAGGCTGCCATGCTCCAGCAGGGAAAACCGCGGGTCCTTTCCAAGCAGACTGGCCCCATTCTTTCGCCAGGTGACCGTAGGTTCTGGGTCCCCTGACGCTTGACACCTAAGTAGGGCCACACCTCCCAGCACCTGCGTTTGGTTGGATGGGCCCTGCCGGATGATGGGTGGTGGGCGATCCTTCAGGGCTGAGAGTAACAATCAAGGAACAGGCGTTATTCTTTGAATACATTTCTGGCACTGTAATTTTGATTTCATTGTCTTTGCATGAAACAGTGACTCTCTGTTCTCACTGGTTAGAGGTTGCCTGATTTGTGATAAAAAAACAATACATGACCTTATCACAAGGTGTTAATTTGTGATTGCAGTAATTGCATTAGTGGTTGCAGGCCCAAGATGTTGGGGTTCAATCAGTTGGATTTGTTGTGAGAGGAAGTGACTGTTTTGTGAGCCTTTTCCACAGTAGGGCAGTTCGCTCATGGCACTGCATCACACCTTTGAGCTTTAATTACTAGGTGAGGATTAACGATGCTTCACCCGTGGTGCTAATTACCATACCTTCTTTATAACACCTCTCAACACTTTCATGCCTGTCCTCTCTTTTCCTACTCTGACTCATGGCTGCTCCTCCTCCCGCCCCCACCCCCTGTATTACATGCCAAGTAGAACAACAATTCATTGCGTTTAAAGCTTTTTAATGTTATATCATCCAGAAAACAGCCTCTGCGCTCTGCAACAGTAATTTCTGGAGTGTTGAAGCTCTCTAGGCCTTGTAACTACCCCCTGCTTCCAATTTCCTCACTGCTGCTCTCCACTGTTATCAGGTCTGTCTCCATTCGCACAAGTGTTTACAGCAGGTTCCCCCTGCCTTATCTTTCATCACAACTTCTTCAGCACAATGAGGAACACAGCAACTCAAGCAGAATAGCCAGAGAAATCAGGTACAACTACAGGTGCAGGGACAGTGAGTGCCATTTGTTATCGAGGCTGAATTGTTTGCATTTATATGGCAATAAGAACATCACCTACGTTGTGTTGTGGATAAGCATTTATTGTAACTGATATATGAAAGTGTTTTGAACATGAAGTAAATGCTTCACCAATCAGTATTTCATGGGGCACTCCAGTTGACCAGATTAGTCTTTATATTAGCTAAAGAAGGTAAGTGTAGCATTGCATTTTCAGTAAAACATTACATCTACTATACAATGATTAGCGAGCCAAGAACAAGCTGTAGAGCTGTAAGAAATGAAATAACACACTCCAGGTTTTGTTGCAAAGGTAAATAAATAAAATGCTGTTTTTCGAGATATTTATCTTGTTAGATTATTATCATTGACAGAGCCTACTCAGGCTGCAAAATTAAAGTGAAGTAGATTTGCAGATAGAGGGATGTTGGGAGACCTAATTACTAGTTGTATACCTGCTACTGCATAAATACTGATTATTATTATTATTATGAATTGATTATTATTTATTAGATGAGTGTATCTAAACCATGCATCTATTTCTACAAACAGTACTACACCACTGCCCAAGACTAGAGTTGAAAGGTAGCTCTCCAGGTCCTGATTTGTACTCCTGATTTCATCAAGCATCATACTTAAGCCTCCAGGCATCCTCAGTGTCTGTAGGAATCAGTCAGACAGGTTGAAGCTACACTACACCAAAAATGTATCTAGTATCAAACACCCATCCCCTGCAGGCTTGGTATATCGCTTTGAAAAAAGTGTAGCTTGCTCCGACGTGGAGGGCAGCAGCCATGGTCAGCTAGGATTCCCAGCAGTTACATTGAACTCTAATGGGACCCAGTTTCACATCAACACACACAATTGCTAAACCACTTCTGCAGCATCTCAACTGTCTATCTGTATGCTAAGTAGGTTCCAAATGTACAGCCTTTCTTGGTGTGTGTGCATTGGAGGGCACGAATCATGTTCTTACAGTGGTCAGGAGAACTGCCCTGGACTTGCTAATTCTACACAAGAATCACCACAGCTTCATCTTTAAGTTGGAGCACTTTACTCGACTTCTCTCAAGTCTAACGCCATAAACCTTTCAGTGACTCATCCCAGGAAACGCCCAGGATGGAACACTAGTCCATATCTGGACCTTCAGAAAGTTTTCATCCAGTGAATGACCCTCTTTGGACACGCTTAATCTAAAGTAATGCTAGAAACAGTCCTGTACGAGCTTCCAAAACTCCACTTAGTATCAACTCTCTGTTTACAGCCATCAATCAACTACATTTCTCCCATCTCTTGTGCTCTACACCAAACATTCTGATATTGATCCATCTACTCTGAGTGACAGAACGGGAGTCATTTCCCCTCCAAAACACTTCAACAGATGTTAATTTAATAATGTGTGGGAGAAAAGGCCAAGAAACAAATGGAGAGAAGGGCATAAACAGCTCCCAGCTGGCAGCGGCTCGGCACTTAATGCTGACATTAAAGCTTTGTCAGAAAAAGTGTAAAGTGTCTCTCCATCAAGGAGACAGTTTTATTTTACACAGTTTCAGTTTTTTCAGACCATTCACATTTACCACAGTGAGGTGATAATGAAAAGGATGAGTGTTGGTGACTGGCATTTAGGACATACAGATGCATCTTTGCCGATATAAGCGTAGGCAGACAAATAGCCTTTAATGTTTAATTAGGTCTGGACAATGCTGCAAGCATGTGTGTGTTTTTTGTGTGATTTTAAAGCAAAGTATGCATCACATTAAAAATACATCAAAAACAAATACAGAATACAATTGACAAGACAATTCAATTATAATGCATGTTTTTATTATTTGGTTATTGATTTACTTTGCCTTTATTATTGTAAGTACATGTCCCCAACAACATTGTTAAAACAAACCTGTGACTTCAGGAAGCTAAGTAAAATATATTTAATTGCGCCACAGCCTAAAATCAGAGTACTGTCATGAATGGAACATGATAAAGAAATTGGGCATTCTGCACCATTTACTTATCAAATTAAGTTATACAATGCTTATACATTGTAATAACAAACTGGTGTGATTGCACACCAGTGGTTACATGGTACACATGGTTTGTCCATACTTTGAAATCATTACATAAAGCAGTGGTGTTTCTGTTATCTATCAGTTGTATGGAGAAATCTCTCCAGATGATATTGTGCGGATAAAAGTTATGGTTTTATTCTGGTGAAATGACCTGTGTATTGAGCATAATGCTGTGCATGTACTTCCCTGATTGTAGGAATACAATGTTATCAGCACATGTTGGTGCTCCATTTAACTAAAAAATAAAAGTAGGTCTCGTAGAATAGAATAGACATTTTCTCTCTGGGTGTGTGTGTCCAGCCTTACCGTCTGCCACCTCAAGCTGGGCCTTGGCCATGATGCTGCCTGCTACAGTGAGGGCCTGGCAGATATAATACCCTGCATCAGAGCGTTGCACAGCTGAAATGGTCAACTCTCCATTCATGGACACAGAGACACGGCTATCTCCCTGTGTCGGCTGGTTGGGAAACAGAAGATCCTACACGGCATGAAAATGGAAAGTAATGTAAATAAAATGGGATGGCATACTTATCTGATAGCCCAGAGGTTTAAAATCTAGGAACTGGAATCACCTTTAAGGAATAACTTGTCGTATTTGTCTTTTCATTCTTATTAACAAGAACATTTCCCATCTGAATGTGAGAAATTAACTGCCTTCATTTCCAGCTGTTCTCTCACACTATGACTTCTGCATTGAGTTTTTTTGAACAGATAATGACTTAGACTGTTCTAAAAAATAACTTTGCCAAATTAAGTATTGATTGCGTTGATATTTTCTCAATTGGGAATGACTGAGTATTTTATGTATTTTATCTTTACATATTTGGTCAATACATCTGACTTCAAAGAAAGCACTGCTATGTTCAAGATATACTGTCAATGTATGTGTGCACATTCTTACAGTTTTGTACAATTCAGTTAGAAAAGTGGGTCAATGCCTCTTTCCTACGAGATCTTTATCCCCAGTGTGATAATGCTGCTGTGATAACCTGCAGTCATGGTCATAAAACTGAGGCATCAGCGTAGTCCGTTTCTGCAGCCCAAGCAGACAAACTGATGGGCAGGAAAGGACATTAGCTTGCATTCATTATGTCTAATGACTCTAATGCAGCACATGACATTGTTTCTTGCTCAGTGAATTGGCTGGTCAGACTGGTGCAGATCGATGATAAATGACCACTTCATTATTAGTATGCGGAACAGAACCACACTCTGTCCCCTGGTTTGATCCTTTTAGTCAGATCTTTGGAAATGTATTTTTTATATTTTAGATACTTTACTCTGGATGCTTCTGCAGAATTTATGTCTGTATAATAAGGTGGGCCTGACAGAGAAACCATTAATTTTCCATCATGCACACATACCTAAAGACACACGTAAACAAGTATATTTTGTCAAAATCAGTATTCTCACCTGGCTACCCTCTCGTTGCCAGAAGACAGTGGGCTGAGGTTTGCCCCTGGTCTCGCAGGGAAAGGTGGCTGTTCGTCCTTGCGCCACAATCTGGTCACGGGGTCGCACCACAAACTGGGGCGCCTCTGAGGTTAAAGGTAGAATAAACCATAACACAAAAGCAAAACATTTGCATAGACTGCCAAAGAGCGTACTACACGGACACTAGTTTAAAAGAAAAATGTTTGGGCTCAAGGCCCAACTGCAAGCTCAAAGGTTCATGCATTAGGCTATTTGTTTAAGAACAATGTCTTGACTATGTCAATCACACAAACCATTCATTCAGCTGCCAGAACATCAGAATGAATGTAATCAGCTAATTAGCAGGGTGCCATAACGCCCTTATCATTTCTAGTTTTTGAACTAAGGCATATCAACCATACTGTATCTGGACCCCCATTTTAAAAGACGTGAGGTGGTAAATCCACTGCCAGGGGAAGTCAGGGGTTGATAGTTATAATGTAGATATGCATGTCCAATGTCAGTTCGATGAATTTGTTTGTGGAATGCCACAACAGTACATGCATACGTGTGTGATCAAAAGAACAGAAAGAAAGCAACTCATGCACAATGGGATCAGCTCTTACTTACCAACGGGGCGAGCTGGTGACACAACAATGGTGTGGGTGAGATTAACACACAACACAGAGAGAAGGAAAGCAGAGGAGTAGAACAGAGGGACAGAAAAAAAGAATGAAAATCAGAAATGAATGAGGTGGAGTTGGGTTTCCATCCATGAAGTTCAGGAGGGAGGAGGGTGGAGCTCAGTCACCAAAAGCCGGTGATGGCATGGGCCTCAAGCAAATGATACCTTGGCAACATTAGGGGGGAGGGTAACAAATGCCCAAAACCACTGGCTGAACAATGTATGTGTAACACATTACGGTAACACATTCACACAGTTAACAGATCTGTCTGCATGTGTCTCAGATCTTTGACAAGGGTAGGTTTAGAAGAGATTCAATGAAATAGATTAAATTATAAATTATAATTATGGCAAAATTCATTGACATCTGGGTGACTGTCATGTACTTCTTGTTGGCATCAGCCCAGGAATAGATTTAGGTAAGGCCCGGTTATTGCTTTTAATTGATCATTCACTTTTTTTTTTAATTCTTCAGTGTTTACTGCTTCAGTGTAGGTTTTATATTAGGGATCTATGTTAACTCGCTTTATATGTCTTAAAATATTTTAAGCACAAATCTGGCTTAACATAAGGGATATATTGCTCAAAATAGATCTTGTTGGGCTCCAACACCAATCTCAAGATTGGGGCATGACATCTTTAAATTCATGCATGAGTAAAAGGAACAATAATTAGAATCCGATGTTTAAAGTATTTAATAAAAAAGGAATGAAGTGTTATGAATGTTATGATAGCTGTGATGTACAGAATGTATGATGATGTATGATATACTATATACGATAATAAATTCAAGTATTAAGAATACATTGTCAAGTGTTATCTCAAGGTGTAGGAACACTGTTTTCACACTCCAATTATAATGACAATGTAGAGAGTAGAGAGCAGACGGGATCTGACTTGCCAAATAGAAATATTTTTTATTTTTACAACATCAACCCTTACTATGAAATAGCTTCCAACCATTGATATGGTGTAAATATGGAGTGAGCGGGCTGGTTGGAGAATGAGCCCCCCAGGAGAAGTCATAACAGTTCACTTGGTTGGATTGTTCATATCTGGAGCCTGGCTGGAGATCTGAAACAATCAACTGCATCAGCCCGCTATATGAAAGAAATGCTGAGGCCAGGAGCAGCCTTTCAGCAGGGGGGCAATAATGCTCTTAAAGTGGGCAATAAAGGACTGATTGTCTTGTGGCCTGCTTTGGGAGATACAAAAAATATCAGGGATGGGTTATGAGCTTTGCCACGAGTGAGTCCACAAGTAGTTACCCACCTCTTATAGTCAGGTAGGCAGAGGCCTCCACTTTACCCACACGGTTCTCTGCTAGGCAGGCGAAGGTTCCCTGATCACTGACTGATGCTTTCTTTATCCTCAGGAGGAAGTCCTCTTTTTCATATCTGATGTCATACCTGGCGTCAGAGAGAAACAGTGACAGTGACATCTCAGGTTGATCTCACAAAACTGGAAGATCAGTGACAAATATGCATATTAAAATGTTTGTTTTATTAAAGTAAATACAATCAACAAACACTGAAATTGAATCAAGGTTGTCTAAACTTGTGTGATGTTTAAGATGGAAGCTTTTATAAAGGTTGTGTCATTTTTGATAGAATAAAGACAGACTTTCTAAAGCAATTAAGACTCCCTGCAGCACACACTCAGCTACAGAGGCAGAAAAAGGGGAGCAATTATGCTGAGATGAAGGCATGGCAAAATGAAAGGTGCTTTCAGCTGGAACCCTAGCTGTTCCACTATTTCAATATTTATAAAGACGAGCCACCCACTGTGGTGTGGGCTGTGCAGTATGCTATATTGTGTGTGTGTGTGTGTGTGTGTGTGTGTCTGTGTCTGTGTCTGTCTGGGAGAGAGCAAGCAAAAGAGAGGAAGACAGAGACAGAGGGAGATATAGACAGTCTGAGAGTAAGGGAGTGGCTCAGTCTGACAATCTGAATTTGATGAATGAGCCAAGCAGTAAGAAATGACTAATTCATAGATGTGTTCCATGCATCAGTGTGTATTCACCAGTGCAGCATACTGTAAGGCGGCAGTGGTGCAGCTAGACTGAGAGAAACATCTCATCTACTAGAGTTTAGATAAGCACCTCAGAGAAGCTACAGACAGTATGAGTAGAGAAGCAAGGAGTAGGGCTCTCCCTCTCTGGGGTCCCTTTTGGCGTGAGAGATCCTGTGAAATTGTCTAGCCAGCCATACTGATTCAGAGATGGGCGACAAGTCAGGCAGAGAAATGGCACAAGGGGTGAGAAAAAGTCACATTGGAAATAGATGTTCCAAAGGGTGTGGGCAGAATATCGATGGGGGTTGTGGGGTCTGTCCAGAGTGTGCTGAGGACTCCATTCACAGCACATCTCTGACCCAGATACAGACTTCCCAGGAGACTGACGGGTTTAGGAGAAGAATGAAAGAAGTGGAGGGAGGGAAGTGAGGTGAGGCAAGTCTGAAAGTAGGACATGTTTCTAGAGTCAAGGTGTACTGAGGTAGAAGGCAAAATGCAGGTAGCCTGGCAGACACAGAGACAGGAAGTTATTGTAGTCTTCCTCACAATAAATTCTGTTTTTATATCGCAGTAATAGTTTGTAACAGGTGTTAGTCAAACTTTAGGGTAGACATTTTTTAGTAGTCCTATTCAAAGCTTAATAAAAATAGTTTAAGATTGTTGATTGTTGTCTCCATAAATGTAATCTGTTTTAAACACTGTATTTGATTTAACTGATGCTTAATTTACTTGACAGCAATTCCAGTTGTAATTGAATACATATCCACAAATACAACATAGTCTAGAATTAGTTTCACCTTTCAAATGTCCCTTAATCCAAAGGAGGAGAAAAGTTCAGAGTCATGAAAAAAAAACTTTTAAAAAACAGATTATAAACGTATATGGAAATGCACTGTTTCAGATTTCTGAAATATCAAATATAAGTACTACTTAGAAGCAGCAAAGAAATGAAAAGGTTTTGATGGATGGTCTGATTGCATTATGAGACACACTGTAATTAAACATATAAAGCACTGAGCAGTAACTATTAAGACCCACATGGCAGGCCCATAATGACTTTAGAAGTAGGTATTCTAATGGGATTGCAGTGCAATTAATATGTGCTTATGACGTGGATACACAAGGGTGAACCAAACCATAGGAACACCTTACAATATGATGCAATTCAATGCAACAGCATCACACTACCACAACATATTTTCTTAAACTGACCGCAGAAATGAACCAACAGTCAACACCTTTCGGCTTGACTGAACATTATAAACTTCACATAGGTACTATTCCTTCCAGGGCTACTGTATTGGATTGCTTTATGTTATACATGATGATCTGTGGACCTTTTAGTGTCTTAAGTACATGTATAACGTACGGTTGTGCAGACTTTCATTTCCTGCTAGCACAGTAGTTTAAACAATGAATAATGAGATTCCCTGCAGCTAATAAATATTCTTTGCCACATTGATGAAAGTCTTCTGTAATATGTTATATCTTTTCTTTTTCCTAGTGGGATTTAATAGCTGTGCTTCAACATTTATCCATGATGCTTTATATTTTATAAATTTACACATGCAAACAGGCTTGGATTCATAGACATGAGCACTACGTACATTCACACACATCCCTCACCTGCCACGCGGAATATCCATGTCCTCCTTTTTCCAGCGCAGTGTAGGCGGTGGGTCACCATGAACCTGACACCTGAACTCTACACTCTCGTCAACTAAGACCACCTGGTTCACAGGCCGTTGCACAAACACTGGTCTTTCTGGATGTGGGCAATACACACAACATAGTTGCTAAATATACTTTTGAAAGAGTGGTAAACACTGTTTGTGCTAGCATGCAGTAAATACCTGAGTAAAAAGGCATGCTTTATTCCATTTTGAGCCCTGCAAAGAGTGTCTGTCAGACTTCTTACCAAACACTGAGAGCTGAGCTTTTTCACTTTCCCTCTCTCCAACCATGTTGGCCGCCACGCACACATATATTCCTGCATCGCTCTTCTTGGTATTTGAGATGGTCAGCTTTGCTCCACGAATCTGACAAAAAATGCATGTAATTACAGTTCAAATGCTTTACATTGTAACAGTTCCAGTAAATGATGAATCATTGAGTATGTGATTCACGGTATGAGAGTCATGCAAAAGGCAGAAGAGTGCTCCCTGAGAAGTAACCCACCGTGATCCTGTCATCTTTGAGGTCAAGACGAGCTTTATCTTTCCTCCAGAAGGTGGTGGGTTCAGGATGCCCGCGTGGAGGCTGACACTCGAGACTCGCAGTCTCCCCAACTGCTACCACCACATCCTGTGGGTTCTGTCTGAAGTCATCGCGTAACACTGTGAGACAAAGTAAAGGGAGTAGGGGTTGTTACTCTTATTTGAAACGGTTGCTCATTCAGTTGATTTGTTTTAAGTTTCATCAGATTCCATTATGTGAACCAAAAGGTTGCTCTGAGACTGAGCTGTCTTGGGTTTACTGACCTGAACTTTTTTCTAATGTGAAAGTCCAAAGACAATTTTATCAAGCAGACTCACAGGAACCTCAGCAATCTCTCAGTCTTTAATAATACTGTCCCCCTGAGGGGTTATGGGCTCTTCTTTAATCTCAGTAGCTAAATTTAAGTGTGTAAAGACAGGTAGGATTACCAGTACAATATACATGGGAACGACACTAAGTAATACTTTAGAAACAACACAAAGAGGGATGTCTAGAACTAATATTGTGCATTAAAATTCAAACAGCACTACGTTTCTACAGCCCTATAGTGGCTTGTTAACACAAAGTTCCCCATGGAAAATAGTGTTGAATAGAGCCAATACCTACTGTCCATCAACATCATCATTCAAATTCATCCTCTGTGTCCCAGAATAGCCCCAGCAAATTTTTGAACAGGATACTATAAATGCAATACAAAATAGCGACTCTAGACTCAGTATAGGTATCTGAGTTTTCTGGTGGGAGTATAACTGTTTGAGATCAGCCTAATAATGCTAAAGATGTTTTTTTTCCAGTTATGAATAATACTAAATGTACATTTGAGCCATAAAAGTGAAGAACCCTGCAAGTAATCTCTGCAATGACAAAGAAATGTCACTTATGGTAACTGAAAACATTTTATTGCAAAGGTAAGATCGGATTAGTATGGGCTTTACTGTGGCCTCTAAAAAAATCATACATTTAGTGGACATCTGCAAATAAAAGGCAAATAATGGTCAATGTGCAGACTCCAATTTTCAAAGCTATGACAAATAAAAAGTACCGTTTTGGCTGAGACAGATTTATTCTGAAACCTTGGTTTGAAGATGGGCTTCCATTTTGAACAGGGTCAGTCCTTGGTTACTTGAAAAGAGGCTGCACGGCTACATGTACAGCTAGGTAGACAAAGCACCAATGACCATGGTTATTGTCTGAATCAAACACTCATTTATATAAGCTTCATGAAATTACTAGAAAACTCATTTAAGACCAGGAGTAAAATGGTTTCAAAACATCTCATTAACAGCAGCAAATGTCACTAAGTTCCTGAGTTACAGTGTTAGCTTTATAAAATATCTTGAAAACCCGCCATTCTTTATTTGATACTAATCAATACTGTAGCCAGAAGAGGGGCAACAACTCTAAAATATAAAATAAAGTGCCTTGAAGTACGACACCCACTTTATCTCCATGTAAGCGGACCTGCGGTTATGTAGATAGAAATGGCTCATTCTAAAACAATAAAAATGATTTATTATTTATATTCTTGGATATTATTATTTTGCATTTCTGTCAATAGAACCTCCTAAATATTACACACTGGACCTTTAAATATGGTTAGTGAAATATGCTAAAATTATTTTTTTGTCTTGAACGCACACACCTTTACTTCAGAAGAATTCTATTTATGAGCAGTGTACTCTACATTATTCCACAGTTGGACAATAATTTTAATTTATCCATGGCAGGGATGTCTGTACTTGAGTTTGTGTGTTCAAAGGAGAAAGAACATCAAGAATTTTCAAGCAATGCCTGTAAAAGCTATACTCGTGCATTTTGAACAGAGGTATGAGCTGCTGCTAAGTTAAAAGGTTACAGCTTCAAAACTTCCTAATCCTGTCACAACAATTCAAAAGCTACTGCTGTAAGTAGCTACAGGACTTTACAGTAAGCCATTACTGGAATTACAGTTAAAAATAGAGATCATGATTCGAATCCTGCAATAAGGTGCGGTAACTTTGTATTAATACATCATGACATGTTGTTTTTGTTCAAAGCCTTACTGTAGTCCAATTTCAAATAATAACGCACCTTGTGTGACAATCAAGCGAGTGAAAATAAGAGAAAATGATTGTAAAGAAATACAAATTGAAAATTGGCTGCTAAATGTCATTTCTGATTTCAGGTATAATGACTGACTAATTAATAAAGAAAATGGTGAACCTAATTATAATTCACAATTTCCTGAATGTAGATAACATCAGCTAAATTAATAGAATTTTACCTTCTCATTTATCCTATTTATATACACCAGCTAATAAAATGTTGTCAGTGGTGTGACTGGTTTTCCAAGAAATGTCCAATGTATATCAAATGATAAAACTAAATGATCGTTTGTAAAACTATTGTATCTAATCTATTACTGTAAAATAAATAAAAAAATAAGAAAAGCTGGCTTGGTGTTCAGTTTGCTTTTCATCCTCATTACAACCATAAGCTAATATACTGTTGCATGAATTCCAAGTCCCATGGGACACCTCTAGTGAAAAAGAAAATCTGTAAGGAGCCAAAGGCCCTTTGGCTCAGCTGTCAATCACATCTAGTCTGTGCTGGAGTCTCAGTAGCAGACATTACCTTGGCACAGACATATGCCTGGCTGGCTGTCACATGCTACTGTACTCTTAGTGGCACTCTATAGACAAAACACTCCACTCATCCAGACACACAACTACCTTCCTGTTCCTGCACTGTCACATTAAAGATGCAGCAAAGCTTGTCTCAGGACACTGTGAAACTCAGACACACACAGGAAGAACAGGAAAACTGGATAATTCAAGACATGACGTGAAAACCCAATTACGCAAAAGTAAAGCAGATAATGGGTGTTGTTTCATATTAAATGGTGCTGATAGTTTAACTGTACAACAGAGTTTATGTACAGTAACTGTGACACTAATCTAAAAACCCTTTACTAGCAAAAGAGGCAAATAATAATATGTTGTCTGCTACAGGTACTAGTATAAAATTATATTTATTTGACTAATTTACAAAACTCAATTTTAATTAGCAATTATATTTAAGTTCCCAAATTCTTTATTTCTTTTGTACATGTTACTTATTGTCTCAATTCCAGAGATACTTCCGAATTGCATATCACCGCAAAATTACACAAAAATAAGGGTTTTCATTCGTTTTATGGTGGATTATGTATACAAGAAATCATGTCTAAATAAACGGGAATTTAATAATGTTTCAGATTTTGAAATGAAAAGGTTTTGATGGATGGTCTGATTGCATTATGAGACACACTGTATCACATCAGATTTGAAAAGGGATATTGTCTTTGTTCAAATACATAAACACTGGTGGTTCTGTGGTTGTAATTTGTTCAGTCCTGGCAGCATGCATTACCCCACTGCAATGACAGCTATCCCTCACCCCCCACTGCTGAGGGTATCCTTATTTCTTTCCTGTCTTCGCCTCTGCAGAATTCTATAGGTGTGTTCATAAAGGCATTTGATATGTTGGGGGTTGGTCGTTGTTCTAACCCAGTGGTCTCAAATGTGGAGTCCCTGTGGAGGCAGTGCCCATGTGTAGTCTGTTGTTGGGTGGTAATTATTTGAGATGGTGGGGCCGCCACCACTGCCTAATGTTGTCTGATTGATTACTGCTCAATTATTCAAAAAAGCCTTTCAGGGTACTCACTCATTCACCAGTTTCGTTTATCAAATCAGAAGGAGAATGATTTGTAAATGGGATTCATTTCGTGGCACAATGGGTGGTAAAAATATGTGACAAGGTGGCAGTATCTGAATATAAATAACAGTACAGAGACAAATTATATGATTAACAGGAGGGTGTTGTAAATTTTTAGATATTCCATCTTAGCATCATGATTCCTTGAGACCTTCTTCAGCTACAGCAGCACTCCATAACTGAATTTCATTTCACCATTTCACCACATCGAATCCATGAAGATCCCACTTGAGATCTTGGTACGTGTTGCTCGGCTCGCAAAGCTCCCCAAATGATTCAACAAATTTGAAATTTGGTTGACCGTCATGGGCACTCTATATCTCACTCAGTCACCCACTATATCTTTGTTTTAAGCCACACTAGTGGCATGGCTCTCGCATGTCAATGTCGGTCCTCCACTTTACTTAATATCTCTACAACCATGCATGGACCCCAGAGGGGGAATCCTACTGACTACTTGGTGATCCCCTATCTTTTCCTCTTTCCATGAGTTTGATTTGTTTTTTTTTGTTTTTAGTGACATGACTTAAGAGCTATTTAGCGGTCTGTAGACAAGCGTTGTCTGATTTATTGCAGGCAGCTAAGTGTGACTGTTTGGGGTTCATTGAGATCAATTTGAAGTTCAACAACAACCAGGTTTCTGGTTATGTTATTCATAGGAAATTGTCTCCATATTATAATTTCCTCGCACAGTTTGTTGTCTGGTGTATAATGCACATACCTCACCGGAATGTAAGTGGCCATTAGAATGCATTGGTATTGTATCAGTGCATTGATGTAAAATAATCAATAAAATGCATCAATATAGTCCATACAATATGGCCAAGTAGGCCTGGACGACCCGCTTGCCCTATAGCATGTAGATCTGTCACTAGAATAAAATTTTAAATGTAAAGTAAAAACACAAAATACAAATAGGAAATGAGTTATTTTTCCCAGTGTATGCATTTATGAAAGAAACGGGGGAAGTAGGGAAATGCAAACCCTAATGCAGCTGAGGAGTTGCATTTTTAATCATTTTTGACCTATTCATTTAGCAATAATTGAGTCAGTTCATATGATTAATTAATTGAAAAAGACATTCGCTTCATAATACAAAATGGTAAATAAACAAGGTGTGACAGACAGATGGTGATGGGTGACGAAATTACAACTCAATTAACTTGTGCAGCATTTTGTTCACTTTGAAGTGATGTGCTTGTTTGCTTGTGCATGCTTGTGTGTTCCTTTGTATGTTTACACATGTGTGCCAGTGCAAGCACATTGGTGGTCTAGCGGGGGAATATATAACCTCACACCTTACAACAACCCCGTGGAAGTAATATGGCAATACTGCAGAGGCAAAAAGAAACAGAATAGTACATGAGTAGAGAGTAAAGACAAACACACTAACACCTTGCGAGTTGTTGCGTGTAACAGATGGCGGTATTTCCATTCGGGAATCACAGATGCAATTAAGAAAGTGATGTGCTGCATGTGGACTAAGCTCGCCACGTAGCAGGTTTAAACAACAGTCAGGTGGTGTTCTTTCATAGAAAATGTTAATACGGAACTGTACTTCTACATACACAATGCGCCTGAGCCTATTGTCAGGTATTGTGTTGCCAATGTAGCTATAATATTGTTGTAAAGTTCTATACAGTTAGTGATGCAGTGTCAGAAAATGTATTACAACAGCAGTGATTTCTTATGACAGTGGTCTGCTAAACTGTGGTTTGGAGTTTGCTGAAGATTCTTTTTGAACACGATAGCCTGTAGGGGAGTGTCACTTTCTCAACGGCAGTCAAGGATGTCCCATATCTGTCACATGCATAAAATGCACACTGATGCATATACACACACACACACACACACACACACACACGCATAAACAAAAAAACAAAACAGCTGGCCTGTTCCTATATAACAACATTTGCTGATGACCACGACATATCATTGCTGTTGAAGAGGCAGACACAAACCAAGACAGATATGCCGACACACAATCTGGGGTGGGGTGGGGGTGGGGTGGTGGATGTAGAGTGGAGAGGGCTATTTCCATTGGGGATTGTTTGAATAAATAAACAACTTAACATGTCTGTGCCCTAAAAAAGTCATCAGCAATCAGTCAGGACTACGATCAGCAGGGACATGAGGAGCGTTTACACAATGTCCCCCAAGGCTATGAGCCCAGCACAGACGTACATTACCTATTACGATTTTACCCTCACAACAGCATGACACAACATGAGTAAATCAGGGCCCACTTAGAATATAGTACCCCGCATATAGAAAACTTCTTAATTGTAGGCATGTATTTAGGACATGATGTCCATATATCCAATGTACTTATAGAGAATACCATAAGAGCACAAAGTACAAGTCAACATTGGTTTGTCATGTTGGGTAAAATGAATCATTACAGTACTTTAAGTCTCATTATAATAACTCACTGGCTGTATGACATAATTTCCACCTCTAATTTGTATTATTGGCCACTGCTCGAGTGTGTGTGTGTGTGTTTGTGTGTCTGTGTGTAAAAAAACATATTTACCAGGGATTAGTACAACATATCGAGCAAATGACCCCAGTTCATTTCCATTTTTGAAACCCGACATAAAATCTAATCTCAAAGGTAGCGTGAGACAGGGAGGCCCATGGTAACCCGAAGTCAGCAGTCTCCAAAATTATAAGCAGGCAGCTAGAAAACCTAGCACCGCTTCGCTTTGCTTTTTTGGCCTCATTAGTGTCGAGTCCAATTAGCATCAATATGAAGGTTAGAAATAGATGCACGGTGAAAAGTGAGCACGCCTGTGGCAACACAAAATTTAGCAGAGTTAAGATGAAATTTAGTTTCTATAAACTGGGGATGATTCAAGCTAACAGAGGCAGAATTTAATGTTGAATGCTGTGTTGTTAAACATAAAAATGGCATTCAACTTTTTCCATTCACCCAAATGTGTACTACGCACAACCGTAGGGTCCATTTTACTCATTTAACTTTAATTAAAACCCCTCCTCCTATGAGATATTTAAATGTGAGTTTACACTTTGGGGTATACT